>NC_084663.1:122523300-122836050 GCF_028389875.1 Rhea pennata
CGCTTCGGTGGAGATCCGCGGCTGTGGGTGGTTCTTGTGGCTAGCGCTTTGGCTGGAGAAAATGGCACTTCAGGGGTGGTCTGATGCTTTTGTCCCCCTCCTCCCCTTTTTTCTTTTCATACTAGTTTTTATGGCCGTAGACAAAATTTGAGTTTATTTCTGTATGTTTCATGGTTATAGTAACGGTACTTACCGTTTTGCTTACAGGTGCTTAGAGATATGAATACCACAATAAAATTTAACCCCCTCCCCAGACTTCTTACTAGTGAGTTTTGTGTAGGTTTACTCTGGATCTATCATCAGCAGGATGACATGCTTTCTGGGGAGGAGGGATTCCCACTGGCAGTTTCCCAGTGGTGTTATAACTTAATCTTTAATTATTAGGTTTTAGTCTCATTTCTGGAAGCGAGACAGTTCATTTAACAAACAGTATTGCATGGTTCCGGTGATGAATTAGTTCTTACAGGTGTCAGAGACAGGCTGCTGGAGCATGTGGACCCTGATCCTGATATAAGCTGTGAGTTCCTGTGCACTTACAGGTGTAGAGGGTTGCACACAAAGTTCCCTTAAAACATGAACTAATCAAGCATACTGGTGTCTGGCTACAGAAGTTTATTCATATGTGGCCCCAATCCCAGCAAGTGCTTTCATTTTCCAGATTTTAAGGATTAATTCCATTCAGATTGCTGGGAGAGGGAGCAGGGAAAAAAAATGTTTTTATTGTTTGTCATCTACCCTTTCAAGTAGCATTGATACCTTCTGGACAGACTGATTCAGCAAGCCTCAGTATTCTGGGCTGGGTTGTGCAGTTGTGCAGCTTTTAACAAACTTCTGGAATACTACCAATGTGTTTGAAGATGACAATTTTAAAATGGATTTTGGTACTATGAACTGCTCCTTGGACAAATAAAAGCACAGGGAATAACTTAGTCCCTGGTTAGTTAGCAATATCTATTAATCTTGGAATGGAGAAGAGGATCAGAAGTTAGGGAAGGGAATAGGACTTAATAAAATATAGTTGAAAAAATAATGAAACGATTCTAAAGTATTGTGCTATTTTAAGATACTTAAACAGAAGCTTCTAATAATTAACTTGAATAGTGGAGAAAAATCATTGTTCTTTTTCAGGTATTGCATGAATTTATGATTTTTGAAAAATATCCCTAAGCCATAATCATACTAAAAACTATAGAGTTAGGTTTTTTTAATATATAGCTATATATATATATATATATATATATATATATACACACACACATACATACACACACACACACGTGTATATGTATGTGTGTGTTTATATATATAAATCTATAATGCTTTTAAAAAAGGTGAATCAATTTAGAATCTACATGTTTTATCAAAATATATTGAAGCCTTTGTCCTACTTCAGGATATCCATTTCTCTTTAGGTAAAACTCAGAAAATGTGCATGTTGGAAACATCTAAAGAATGTTTTTGCTTCCCTTGTAGGTGCTATGTGAGTGTTCTGACTGAGGTGAAATGGTTTTTAGATTTCTTGTTTTTACCTTGTAGTTAGAACTGGAGTGTGTGTGTGTGTGTGTGCGCGCATGTGTGTGTTTGGGATGTGGTGTGGTGTCAGTCTTTACTATTCCTGTAATGATTTGAATCTGTAAGAATAGTTTTCAGGCTTGTCAAAGTGCATGTAATTTTACCTCAAACTTGTTTTTTTATTGGTAACTGCAGTAAAGGACTCTGGCCTCTTAGTGCCAGGAGATGCTCACGATTCCAGACATTAAATTTCCTGGGGTTTTGCTCAAGCCCAATTATCTGATGTTAAAAATAATTATTGACTTCATATAGTGAGTGTACTTTGTGATTACAAAAGGTTTTGGAATCCTTACAGTATGATAAGTATGTGATAGTATGATAGCACATACCTACAAATATGAGGTGGGGGTATGAGGTGAACATTATGTGTCATTTGTATGCCTCATTACTGGACTAAAAAAATAATTTTCTGAGACTATGAATAAGCATGACAGTAGTATCCTCACTGATGGGGATTGGACTGAGACAACTGAATTCATAGTATAAAGCTTACTGAGCAGAAGAGATGACTTTTCTGTTGAATATAGTAATGGTGACTTGCTGCTACTCCTTCCCTCCCCCAACGAGAAGTTCTGCTTTTAATGGTGGCAATGCATTTTGCTTTAACTTCCTTTCTCCTTTATCCAGAGAAGAGGAATATTTAGAGGCCATGAAATTTCAAAGAAATACATTCCATAAGATTATGACTTTTATTTGAGGGAAACCTTTTCTGATAATTTTACAGCAGGTGATTTATGAACAGTTGAAGCTTGGTCTTCTAGGAGGACAGTTGTTGGTTCGATATTAATGTCTTGGAAACTGTGTTCAAAACCACAATGTTAGAAGCGACTTGACAAATACAGCTTGGCTTTTGTTCTGTTGTCCTGGTTTCAAGTGGTCTGGGATGACTGTCCCACCTAGAAGGTGTGTATGAGGGGAAAACCAGAATTGCAAGGCAAGACCAGTTTTTCACTACGTGAAAGAAGGGTGAAGGTCAAGTGAGGCTGTACCTCAAATTATAAGTATTTCCTTTTACTCCTAGTTTCAGGCTTGCTTCTGTTAAGCAAGAATTTAAATCATGATATACTCTTCTTAACTGTTAGTTACTCTTATTTTGATTTTTTTTAATAAAATTTGTTTTCAACATCATATCTGAATGATGTTCTGCAAACGAATGTTTTTATTGTATGTTGTAACTCATGAACTTTAAATAAATTTGAGAATACTCTGAAAACAGTGCTTCTGTTTAGGATAAAAGTGGTAAAGAAAATTATACTTCCAAAACTATGAGTTAGTTTATATTGTAAAAGTAATTATTTGCTGTATTGGTAAGATCCTGAATTCAGCATTATTTTGTCCTTAATGTTGATAATTCTATTACAAAATATATGCTTCTTTATATGTACTTGAGTATGTTTGCAAGTGAACTTCCTTTATAGACTTTCACAGATGTACTTTGTGCTTAACGTGGAGATGTATTTGATTTTAGAACAATTGTCTCTTTCTGGATAGGTGAGTGGGTTCTGGTCCACTGGTATGCTCAAAAGTTTAGAATTGGGCTTCTAATCTCCTAGGCCTTAGGAGTAGGAGGAGGGTGAGACTTTTAAGGTGCTAATGCATTTTCTTGTTCCTATTTAGGATTGGAGAGTTTGTATCATGCTTCTATAATTCACTTCCATTCTGATACAGATTTTTATAAGCTAGTGTATCTAGACACCTGCTATTTCACAGTTATAAAAATTTATCCTTAACAGAACTGTAGCTCTCTGGACAAAATGCAGCAAATGTTGGAGTAAGTCTGCAAAACAATTTAAGAAGGAATTCAAGCTGTTTTCTGAAGTTGAAATGTCAAGGGGAGTGTAGGTAGGATAATGTAGATACCTATTCTCTGCCTCTGGAATGCAAGATGAAGAACAGAAATCTTAAGCTTGTCAGATTAGTAATGTACTTGCAATTTACCTTGGAGCTTTTTTACCTCATTTTTTTTTGTTAGTATTTTCTGGAAAAAAAATGTTAATAATACCTTAAAGATAAAATCCTTGCAAGATGGGATGAAACTCAGAACTCAGATGGGCTCAGAAACTCTAAAAAGGGGAAAACTAAAAGTTATTTTCAGCTATCAACTGTAAAATTTATATTTAGAGTTTTTTTTTTCTTTGTAAAGGCAATCTATTCTTCTGTTCTTTCCACCTATAATATGCTTCTGTAGACTTTAAAGACCAGGACCGATACTTTGTAGATCCAGTTTTCTATGGTGAAATACAACAAAAGTATTTTTCCTGGTGTTTAAGAATGGCAGACTGTCTGTATATATACACCAGTATTGCTGTATTAACTACTTGAATTCAATCTTTAAATTTTCCCCGTATGTACTGGCTTGGAACTATAGAAATAAAAATGGCAGCCTCCATACAGCTTTGATTCCAATTGTGAATGCAATTTTTGTCACTGCATTCTTCTCATGTAGGTACTGTAATAAAATAATTTTGCCCTAGAGCTTTTTATATAGGTTTTCTAGCTTTATATTTATGATGTCTGTATTATTGGCAAAAATGTAGCTTTAATAAAAAGCTTAGATTAATAGATTTCAGTTAGGTAAGCTGCATAAACAAAAACACATAGAGAAATTTTCTTTGGACATACTGGATTTTGTAATTGTTAAAAAGTAATATGCTTGCAAAAAGATGCAGTTCCTTTATCTTTCCTTCCTTTTCTCAGAATGGCAGTACCCCATGTAGTATTAAGTCATTCTCGTCAGTTAGGTCTGAATTCCATGATGACTCCTTTCCAAGTTAGCTAGAAATTTTATATTGTCAGTCTTTACTACATTGCAGACTCAATGAAGAGCCTCACTGTTCAGCTGTGGTTATGTTTACTCTGGCTTGTTACATTTGGAAGTCTTATTTCAAGTTGGTATCAATTTATCTTCATTGCTGCTAGAACTTGTATGTTTACTAAGCAATTTGAGTCAGTCTGAGCTTTCCTTTTGCTGTAGAAATACTACTTTTTAGCATCATTAATGGTTTTTGTTGAAGAGGCAAGCTGAGCAATTGCATCAGAAGATCAGATGTCACGAACTTGGGTAGTTTCTCTAGAATGTTGAGCTGACAGCAAATGCTGAGCTTTTAAACACAGCGTTGCTTCTTTTTCATGAATTATATTTGAAACTTAATGTTTCAAAGGCTTTCTGAAATTGTATGAATGAATGTTTCTTGCAAATACCTATCAGCAAAGGGTTTGGATTAGTGTGTCCTTACCTGGTTGGCTTGCATTTGAGTTATTAGCTCTATCTTTATCCATGCAAAGAGCAGATTGAAGACTTGGATGATCCTGCTAAATGAAGTAATTTAATAGGCTCTTCAGAGCTTTCCTACCAAATTACTCTTTTGCAATTATTTTCATGTAGTGCTTAAAACTTCCATGTCAGTTTGTAGTATCTGCTTATATGTTGTGTGTGACTGTGTGTATTTGTTCTCACTGTCAGTACTCTGTCCAAGTAGAAAGAAATTTGTATATTCCTTAATTTGTCTCTTGGTGGAGAGAGTAGGGTGTGCCGCTTTCATCCAGTCCTTGTTGAGAAGGTGCTGTGACATAGCAGAAGCAAAGCCATCAGCAAAATCATTTGTAGGCCTGGGAATGGAAACTCTTTGCCGATATCTATAAAATAAGGGGAAACAGAAAAGATTAATACAGTTAAAGGGGAGGTAGGAAGAGTTTTATGTCCTTTTTGCAGGGAAAATAAATGTTTGCCGTTAGGCATCCTGTTCTAGTCCTAGAAGAGCTTGATTCAAGGTTCTGTTATTAGTAGACAGAGGTAATAAAAGATGTACCAGACAAGAAGTGACATTTAGCCCAAGTGATTTGAATGGTTTGCAGCTAATAAGACCCTTACCAAAAAAAAAAAAAAAAAAAAAAAAAAAAAAACCACACACCACCCCTCCACTTTCTCCCCCCAAACCCTGTATCATATACATGTGTATTTTCCCTGTTCTTAAACAGGACTTCTCTGCCCTGTAGGTCACTTGCATTTTCTAGTTGATTCAGTATTATTCTGTATGTATGTACCTGATTACATATCTTGTAAGAAGGAGAAATATGTTCTTGTTAGTGTCAACTCTTGATTTCTAGATTAAATGATGTAGCAGTAAGTAAGAATTTAAAGCTCTACTAAGGATCTTTCTTCTGCAGTCTTCTGTTTCAATTTTTAGACCTTTTTTGAAAATGAACCAAGGGGGAGGAGGGAACCTAAAAAAAACATTCCTTCCAAAGCCTCAGGTGAATCTGCTTACAATAAGCTAGTGAATTTTAAAAAGCATTCATAGCAGAACTTTTTACCAGTGGAAGAATAAGTGGCATTGGAAAAGGTAGCCTTGAATGATATTTGGGAATAAAGTTAAAGTAAGCCTTTGCCAAAGTATAGTCTTGGACTGAGCTTGTTTGGAAGTGTTTGGAGCCTTTTATCTCAGCCTACAGGATTGTTGTTGCTATCGAAGTAAAATATTTGTCTGCTTTAGTCATCTGACATCAGGAGTCTGTTCTCCTTACAGTGCCTGTATAGTTAGTGGGTTGGAACAGTTCCTTCCAGAGGAAGATACTAAGTTGTGGGATATTCAGATACTGCAGTGACAAAGCCTATACACATCTAAATTTCTAGAAGATTAGAAAAAATAATGTATTTCTTAGGATTTTGGTGGTTTTTAGGCATGTATCAAATTTAAAAAGTGCCAATATTTTAGTATGCTTTTTGTCAGACATCTATCACAAAGTGGATGCTTGTTCTTGAGAATCCTGGCAAGATTGTCATTATGGTCCTCACATCATTCCCATATGGATGTCCAGCAGAACAGGTGTACTGGACTGGTGTGGAGAGAAGGGCGGATGCTTGCTTTGACTCTGTCAGCCAGAACATCGGGGGAAAGATAAAAGAGGAAGAATGGGAAAAAAGGAAAAGGTTGGGCCAGTAGCATATGGTTTTAATGGACAGTCACCTGGTCTGCAGTGGTATTGACTAGGCTGCTCACTCACTTTGTGTTGTGCTATAACCTAAACTATGAGTACTTTGGTACTAATTAAATAGGCATTAGTTGCCCATTTTACTTCTTGGCTTAACATTTAAAAAAATTTTCCATGGGATAGGCTCTATAGAGATGCAGCGTACCCCCAGCAATACATTTGGACATTCTTTACTCAATTTATGTAATGAATTTTTATCGCCAGGTTCACAATTGAGACTCATGTGGGTAAGTTGTTACCCTTTTGCCTGACCTGGCCATATTAATGTTTTGGATATGAATTTGATGGATATCAAGTGTTTGAAGGCCATGTAAGTGTTTTGAAATTATTTTGTCTGACTTGTTTTTAAAAAACGATTATGATAAAACCCTTTAAGGGTTTGTTAGGCTTTCTCTGATTTCTGGACAGATACCTATTTGTCTTGATTTATGTTTGTGAAATACTTTGATATGTAGTGAAGGGCATGCCTTCTGAACCTTAATACGGAAGAAAGACAAGAATCCTGCCCGCTCTCTACTTTCTTCCCTTTCTCCAGAAGTGTTTAAGTTATATCATTTGAGTATTATTGCTTTCTATTATGTACTTAGTTGAATTAAGGATTAACACTTCGCTTTACTTGCAGTAATTCTGTAAGTGATGCCACTCCACGTATGGGATAATTTTGTGCTTTCTTATCTCATGTGTGCGCCCATACCCAGATGGGGAATGGATGGATTGATATACAGCTGCAAAAGCTGAGATGGTTATTTGTAATCTAGATGCTATGGATTGTCATTTTTTTTATTGTAACCAAAAAAGAAAAAAGAAAAAGAAAAGGCTTCTTGTCTTTAGTCATGAAAGGATTCCAAAATTACTTTTCTGTCTCATTTATACACATCTTCCCTCCTTATCAACAATATCTGAATGAAGTGAACTTGCTGTGATGAAATGGTGCTTAGGAATCCTGCCACATTGTTGCTTAGTTTATTAAGAAAGAATAAAAACTTGTGGAGCAATTCTCAGTTTTCTGCAGGCTTTTGGATTTGCTGTAAGTTTGAATTCCAGGAATAGTTGTGTTTTCATAACATTCCCTCCAAAATTCAGTTACGTGCAAAGAAAATTTTTACACTTTCACATTACTAACTAGTCTTGCTCATATTTGTCCTGTGTCAATACTTTGCTAATTTTATCTAGTGATGACTTCATTTTAAATGCTCTTTGAGGTGAGTTCGCTCAAATTTGCTGATTACGGAAGATACAGGGTCCAGTTGAGCAGAACTTGAGATGTTATAATCCTTTAGTGCTTGTAGTATTTTATAGAAGTATTTGTTCTCTTTTTCTCTAGTTTTTGAGGATGGTCTTGCCTTGACCATAAGACATGTTCTTTTGTGTATTTTATATGCCATCAAAGCCAATGAAGGCGGGGGGGGGAACCCTAACTTTTTAAAACTGATTTAATTTTTCTTAAACTGATAATATGTTTTGGTTGTCTGTAATAGCAGGATAGTTAAATGGCATTGTTTAGTAGTTCTTCTGTATTCTGAATCATTTTTTTTTCTCTCAAGATGTTGAGGTTTTTTTTTGAGGGGGGGGGACCATATTGGCCTTTTAGGGATAGTCTAGAAGGAGTACTTTTGTTATCCTCCAGAGGCAAAATATATAACTGCTTCTTTAGTTCAGGTTCCAAGCTTCCTGGATTCACATTTGAATGTGGTCAGCCTGCTGTTGCTAAACCACTGAGCTGTATTTCACTTTCTGTGGGCAGTAATGAGTTGCAGATCAATAGACTGTTCTCCATGGCCTAGCTCAGTGAGATAGTGTAACCTGATGTGAGATAACATTAACAATATGATTAACATTTGTTTCACTATTTATTTTAGGCATTTGTTTATAGTCTTTAGATTTTTTTGTGGTACACTTAATGTGGAGTAGGATACAGGTGAAGACTGAAGAATAAAATGTTTGTTCTGTACCTTTCTGGAGACTTAAGGCTGAAGCACTAATAGAGTAGTTCTTAGCTATTTTAGGAAAGTATATCACTGAATAACAGCTTTTGTGTTCAGAGGCTAAAAAAAATTGGCTTTGTTTATTGTAGCTTTTAAACACAGATTTTTTTTAATTGATTATGCAGCGATAATTGTGCTGATGGCTACTGATCAAAATAGTGTAAGCAAGAAGTTTGGGAAAATGTGAATGGACTTGAAAAGGGGTTTCCAAAACAAATAAGATTTCCTAAACTATTGCACAAGTAGTTCCTGGCTCTGTGCCATGATACATGATTGTGTGATGGGAGGGAGAAGAAGGAATTTCAGGTACCTCTCCAGCCCTAGTGCCCTGTTTCTCAGAAAGAGCATCTCTCTATTCAGGTTGAGCTATACAATAGAGAATGATTACAAAAGGAAGCAGAAGGAAAAATATCAGGAAACAGCAGAATTGCTTGTATGCCTGTTTAAAATCTTAACTGGAAAATGTAACTTTTCAGCTCAAGAGATCATCAGAAGGAGAAGGAGAAGTGGAGAGCGTGCAGCCTCTGTAAGAGGAAATAAAAGATTTTTATTAATTTGTGGTCTGAGGTAGAAGAGAATGCAGCCAGCCAAAGATGAAAAAGGCAGTGAAGATGAGGTTTGGGCAAGAAAGCAGTAGCCCTGATAACTTCAGGGCAATGTGCAGATGAGAGATTAATGATAAGTGATACTGCTGAACTAATATGGGTCAGATCATTACTCCAGCTTTAGACAGGGTACATGACATCACTTGAGCCCTGAAATATGTTCAGTGGAAAACATGTTTCTGACCTTAGTCCTTTCTTATTTAGATAGGTGTGTTTGCCAGTAGTCAAATGCCATCTCTTCCCCCTTTAAGAAATGTGAAAGGCTATTTGGGCATTATACATTGGCTGGGGGTATTGAACTAGTCTGCTTGTTTTCAAATATGTCTAACAAAGCACCTTATTTCTGCATCTACTGTCTCTTTGCCCAGAGATACTAATTTCAGTCAGAAGTTGGAAGACTTATTTTGAACCTCTCTCTCATGTTCTTCACACTAAAGAATGGAATTTAAGGGATAATATTGGTAGATATTCATATTCTTAATTTTTATACATAGTTACTCTAGTGGTGTTCAGATTTAATGCAATTGCTCACAACCTGTGAATAGTCTCAGTGCTTGAGTGTGCTACAAAGCTAAGTGATTAAAGTCTATCTGGATCTGTTGCTACATCTGTATAGGGCCAGCTCAAGGGAACCTGCATAATGTTAATGAACCTGACCTTTCTGAAAGCAGCAAGCACAGGCCTGCAGTAGATGGGAAACCACTTTGTATTTTCAGCAGCCCCAAAATAGTAGAGAGGGGGGAGAGGAGTAGTTGAACCTAGTAAGGCTATTTATTTATTTATTTATGCTAATTTTCCAATGGTAGGCATAACTACCAAAAGATGTGAACCACTGTCTAATTATCCTGTTTTTTTGAAGGCTAAAATCTTGAGGTCTTTAAATGTATTGTGTTTAGCTACTGCCTCTGGTCGAAGAGTAATTTGGTGGTGTTAAGCATTGGACCAGCTATATGGGTGATATTCTGTCTTTCTAAGAGTGCAAGTTTTCTTGCTGGTTTATGGATTATGTAGTAATGTGGAAAATTGTAATAGGAATTTTAAAACAGTATATTATGTATCTTGTTAGCGTTGGATTGTGTGAGCATGTGACTTAAAAAAAAAAAAAAAGAAAGAAAAGAAAAGCAGCGCTTGGTGCTAAACTTTGGCTTCCGTGTAGTGTACAAAATAACATTTTGTTTATTGAAATAAACTATAGTATAATTTATTAATATTCTATGTAATTTGTATAATAAATTAATGTCTTTAACTCTTAGGTGCTGGAGATCAGAATTTATTTACTTCCCTATATCCTACGCTTTCTCAGCAGCTTCCAAGAGAACCTATGGAATGGAGGAGGTAAATTGTATTTTTCTTCCATAATAATCGATATATGTTACTAGAGCTGGAACAGTGGGTATTTGTGGTGCACTGTGAAGTTTTTACCATAAATTGAGTTGAATATGGCAACTTAGTTGAGGAAAGAAGTCCTTAGTTAGTCATGGTAATCAGTTTGGTACACTTGAGGACAATTTCCACATTTAAGCTATGCTGAACTTCACTTAAAGAAAAGTTGGGGGTTTGTTTGTCTATTTTGGTATATGGCTGCTTGTGCTTCAGGCAGTCATGCTCTGAAAGTAACAGGCTGTTTTTTATGAGAATACAGACAGAATTTAAATAGATATAACTTCCTACAAAAAGTTTAGAGTGATACATTTTTCTGGTGGAAAAACTGTTTTAGGATTTTTTTTATTTATTTTGGATTTTATACTTTTGGAGGGCCTAGAGATGTAGAACTTTCTTTTAATTAAAATTGAAAGCTTCTAGGTCCTATTCTTGCTCAGAACCTCTACCATATTTCAAGTGTTATCTAATTTTAGTTAACTTTCTGTAAGTCAGGTGACAGTCAATAAGCATAGTTAGTGCATTTCCAGTGCCAGAATATTTCAGTTTATTATTCACTAAAATTCATTTTCGTTCTTGTGTTCTGCTACATAAATGTCCCATTCACTAACTGCACTTTTAAAATTCTTCAGGTCTTATGGCCGTGCTCCGAAGATGATTCATCTAGAATCTAACTTTGTTCAATTTAAAGAGGAGCTACTACCCAAAGAGGGGAATAAGGCTCTCTTGACCTTTCCCTTTCTTCATATTTATTGGACAGAATGTTGTGTAAGTATTAGGAAAACATAATGAAAAACAGAGGATTCAGTTTTAAAAATGAAATTGTTTTGACTTTCTACTTGTCCTCTGTGGTATTTTCCCTTTGCTTTTCACGCTTATTTGAACAATCAAGTCCCTGTTGCGTAAACATTACATACTTAACATATTGGAAATTTTGTCAAATGAGTACTTCTTACCATAAGTGGTATCTGTTTGTAATGGTGCCTGACACTGAAAGGACATGCTTTTGAATAACCAACCTTCAGCGATTTGGCACAAAAAATCCCAAGATCTAACAGTGCCACTGCAGTAATGCAGCACATGTGCTTCATGGTATGAAAATGTGACCGGATTATTTCAGTTATGATCTGTTGAGAAGTTAAACCTAAATATATATATTTTTTAATTTGTCCTCTATATGCAGCTGGTGTTAGTACAAGTTAGCAATCTAAACTGGGCAAGATTTGAAATGTCTTAATCCTGTTTATCTGCAGTTCATTGCTTAGTGGTTGTCTTCTGTTATGAATTAGTTATACAATCAAAGGACAAAAACTTTAAATAGTTTAAGATTTCAGCAGTGTTAGAAAGCTGAAATGTCACAGTTCTGTTACATTGTGAGAACAGAATGATTAAACTTTCTCATTTCAAACTGTGTTATGTTGTGAAGATTAAAAATGTATAAAATAAGAGTTAAAAGTTTAAAAATCTTAATTTCAGTAATCTAAAGAATTATAATTTTCCAAATTCTAAAACATATATGCTATTAACCAAAATACTAGGAATAAAAGAAACTTAAAGACTATAACCTTACCATACTTGTATTTGTTTTGATTTCTCATTTTCACTAATTCCATTTGATATTCCTCTATATTTTTCTTCCATTAGAACAAAATTTACCTTTTGAAATTGTTCAGAGTATCTGTTTGCTTTGATGATTCATCACTTTTTATCCCAGGACACGGAAGTGTATAAAGCTACAGTCAAGGATGACATCACCAAGTGGCAGAATGTTCTCAAAGCCCACAGCTCAGTGGACTGGCTAATTGTAGTAGTTGAGAGTGATGCCAAGAAAAAGAACAAAACAAATATCCTTCCCAGAACATCTATAGTAGATAAAATAAGAAATGACTTCTGTAACAAACAAAGTGACAGGTAAGGATTCTTTTACTTGCAAATACTTTAACCTGTGACTAGCTTGCTAATTAAAAATTCAGTTTCCTGTATAACAGAATCCTAGGTTATTTAAGGACCTTTCATTCCAGCATTCAAACTGATGGTACCATTAAGTCTGCTTAAATATACTTTGGAGAATGTAGACACAAGCAATTAAGGGAAATTTTTATTTTCAGTTGCTCTTGGAATAGTGGCTGCTTTGAATGTGATTCAAAAATATTTCGAGCATACTGAAACCTCTTTCTGGTTAAGAGACAGAGTCAAGGCAGAAAACATAGTAACAATCTGTTTTTAGGACTTTGTTTGTATGTTTCGGTGCTTTTAAAAATATTACCAGAATTACAGGTAGTTGGAATGAATTGGGAGGGAAATAAGAAACCAGTGAGGCCTTATTTTTTTTTACCAGTCTGCCTTCTACCTCTTATTTAATCAGCTTTGCACTACAGAGTAATTGCTTCAAATCCAGAGTCTTCATCTATTTTTACTGTAAGGAAAATAATGAACGTATGAAACTATTCCTGTTTCTATTAGAAGCCAGTGGAATACACAAATCTTAATCTGAAACTAACTCTAATACATAGTGTTTTTCTTCTTCCAGAACGTTGCACAGGATGTGTTCTACATTGTTTTTTTTTTTTTTCCCTTATTTCAAAAATTAACTTTAAATGGAAGATTTTCTCCATAAGAATGAATGACAGGAGATAAGCATTTGAAATTAAAAGGGTAGATGAAAGCACTTGTACTCTCGTGAAAGTTGACAGTGACTGGCAAGTCATCATGTTAGAACATGTAAATTGGTAGCACTTGCTTTGTATATAGACAATGTTGTTATATTACAGTATTATTTTGGCAAATAGTTTGGACAACGCTTTTTCAATTTGCTTTGATTTCTAACTGATTGGCTCCATTTAAACATTTTGCAATAGAATAAGGTGATTTTTCTAACTAGAAATGTTTTTGCCTGGATGAGAGATTGTCTTGTCTTTAGAGATGTTTATTCATTGTTCTTTTTTGAGAAGGAGGGAGTAGAAAAACGAAGCAAGAAAAATATTCTAAGTAAGCTTTTATTTGTGAATTGATGTGATCTGTGAAGGGCTTATTTCAAAAAAGCAGTGGCAGCTCTAGCATATAGGATGTGTAAAGTAAGTTGGCATTTTGCAAGAATAGACTATGAAGAATAATTTTAAATGACATATGAAAGGTTGACTGTATGTGGTCTAATGGATCTTGATTTCCATCTAGCATAATCTTTGCCAGGAGTAACTATAGTTACTATTCTATTAATTGCATTTCTAAGCAGATTTCTTTCCTTGCATAGTTGCAGCTTTACATGTGTTTAAATAATTGAAATAATATAGTCATTATTTTCTTTAAAAAAGATAAATATTTATAATATCCATTGGGTGGAAAACACTTAAAGCTTCTTTCCATCTGAGTATATTAAGCTCTACTATTTATGGAGAAGAAAAAAGTCACTGACCCTTGTAAGTATGTGCATTGTTTGTTTGTTACCAGTTAGTGTTGACTGAAAAATCCAAGTTTTGTCCACTGTGAATACTATCAGATATGCACAGTATTCAAATGTGTATTTATGTATGAATTCTATGTTTTATACCCCTCCTAAAAATAATTTTAATTAATCTCTTTACAGATGTGTGGTACTTTCTGACCCTTTGAAAGACTCTTCCCGTTCTCAGGAATCTTGGAATGCCTTCCTGACCAAACTCAGGACATTGCTGCTCATGTCTTTTACCAAAAACTTAGGCAAGTTTGAAGATGACATGAGAACTTTGAGAGAGAAAAGGACTGAGCCAGGCTGGAGCTTCTGCGAGTATTTCATGGTCCAGGTACGAGTCTATTTTTGAAGAACAAAATGATTGAGTCCTAGTTTGAATAATGGCATTTTTTTGTTGGCTGTCTTTTCTTTTTTTTTTTTTTTTTTTTTTTTTGGATGTTCTGTTTCCTCTTTTGGAGGAAAAAATGGACTGGTATGAAAGCAACATTTTTTAGATCTTCCTTGCAGCAGGTTTGTGTTACACTGTAACTCAGTACAGAATCTTTTCAGGCTTATCAATGTTTTATGAACCTAGACTATAGCAAACACAGAGTGTCTGTAAAGTGTTTTAGTATTTGCTCTTGAATGTTGGACAAATGTTCTATTACTGTGACTGCACAAAGGCACTCGAATTTGTTATGTAATGTGAGTGAATATTACTGTGCTTTCTTTACTTAGATTAATATCAGTATGCCTGGAGACTGTTTTCAGAAAAGCTTCTATTTCTAAGTAATCCTGTGTAGAGCATGTCATTGAATTTCAGATTTTTAGCTTGTAAATATGTCTTGTTTTAGCTGATGTAGAAAAAAAGCATGATATTCTTGAGCAATGGAATTGAAAATCTTGATTCTTTTGGATTTGTGTGGTGCCTGTACAGTTCATTTCTCCTCACTAGTTCCGTCTCATCTTCATGTCTCCTTTGACTTCATGCAGTGCCTATTGCATGTATTATATCCACATCTCTCTTTTTTTTTTTTTACCAGCAGCTTTGACCCCTCCCTTCTCTGTGCTTAACTGAACCTTTGATGCTGTAACTGCTGCTCTCACAGTGTAATCAGAAAGAGCAAGTTTTAACTACTATGAAAGATGAGGCTTCAGCAATTTTCTTGAAACTCAGAGTTTAATAGATCTATCAACAGTATCTTGTAGTGATTCGGGATCTGGATATGCAGCAGAAATTAATGGATTTAGATATTTGACTGAAGCTTCCTTTTTGAACTCCTTTGTGTTAGGAAGATGGTAAATGGAAGATGGAATGAAAGATGCATCAGTTACAATGGCAAATTACCCTATGTATGTAAGCAGTGGAAGTGGGGGGGAAAATGGAAAAAGTAATTCCTGGATCTCTAGGTGGATGGAGGCAGACTTTAACACAAAACATGACTAATATTTAACATGCTGTTTGTATTACTTGTTTGTCAAAAGGAAGAACTGGCCTTTGTCTTTGAGATGCTGCAGCAATTTGAGGATGCACTAGTGCAGTATGATGAACTGGATGCCTTGTTTTCTCAGTACGTTGTCAACTTTGGGGCTGGTGGTAAGTGTCCTAAAATGGTAAATAAATACTAACTGTAGTAGTTTCTATGCTATACTTCTCCTAAAACAATCTGGTGCTTTGGGTACCATGTATGTGTGAGTAGAAAGATGGTAACTTACAGCTGAGAGGTTCTTAGAGTTTGTGCTACCTCAGGCTCTTGTGTTATGTTGTACAGACTCAGGTGTATATTGGTTATATTCACTTGGAGTTTTGTTTTTTTGCCTCTGAGGCTTAAAAGTAATTTTTAATGAAAACTTGTATTTTATTCTTATTTGAGGGTTACAAATGGAACCCTGAACCTGTAATTACCTAAGCATTGATTTAGCTGGGATATAGTTGCTGTTCTCACAGCTCACTGCTAAGTTATGAAACAGAAAAGTTCTGAGTTTGCTTTAAATTATATGAGAAGTTTCATTCAGTTTCATAGTGATTACCAAATATGTACTTATCTGTACTACAGGAAATTTTATTTAGCTTCAAGAAAAATTACTATGCAAGAAGTATCAAATAATTAGAAACTGTTTTACTGAATGAAAAAGGATTGTTGTTTTATATAACAACTTAAGCAAGGTACTTGTTGTGACTATGCTAAAATTCTAGTGCTGGAATAATTGCAACAAAGTATTTGTCCTGTTCCAACCTGAGGCCATTCCTGCAAGTAAGGGCACATCTATCGATAAGGGCTGAATAAGAAATTCTGAAGTAGCTAAAGCTTGTTTTGAGCTTCAGGTAGATTTGATTTCTGAGAAACACATTATAAAGTGATGGCCACTATACTAATAACAAATATGCAGTTAAGACAAAGTGTACTTGAGATTTGAATGTTCTGAAATTCAGATTTGTACTTAGTTATGGAAGTGAGTGATGAGATTTTTTTTGTGTTTTTTTGTGTTTTTTAGTCAAGTCACTAAGCTTATCATATAGATAAGTGATTTAAAGAATAATCCAGCTTCCAACCTCTGAGGGGAGAAAAGAGGCTTTGATTTAAAGCAGTGATTGATTCTTGGATGTTAACTCTGTTTACTTAGATGGTGCAAATTGGCTGACTTTTTTTTGCCAGCCAGTGAGGAGCTGGAATGGATTAATTCTCCGAAAACCAATAGATATGGAGAAGAGAGAGCTAATTCAGAATCAAGAAGCTACTCTACTGGACTTGCGCAGTTACCTATTTTCTCGCCAGTGCACGTTATTAATCTTCCTGCAGAGACCCTGGGAGGTTTCCCAGCGAGCACTGGAGCTCCTTCACAACTGTGTGCAAGAGCTCAAGCTATTAGAAGTGAGTCAGTCCAATATATTCCGTTATTTGTATGATTTTATCCCAATATGACCTGACAAGATTTTGTTAAGTTTACATATTGCTGACTAGAACACACTAAGCATGGCTATGAGATATCAAAATGGTGCTGAAATAACCCTGTTACAATCTGAAACATCTGTTAAAACCGAATGCTTTATCATGAGATTGTCTTTGGAAAGGAATTTAGAAAAGTCTCATCCCTGAAAAACGAATGTGTACTTAGTGTTCTAGCTTTCACCTGGAAAGTTAACTTCTTATTCTGAGAGTGGTAGGCAATTTGTCTGCTTCTTTCCTGAATTTATTACTGATCTCTTGAAGTTCCAGTAATTTAAATCTATGTACAATATTGTATTGAAGAAAATTAGGACAGGATAATTAATATCTTGACATAGAGACTGCTAGTAACAAAATGCAGTTCAGAACTATAAAGAGTATCTAAAGTAGTGTTTCTTACTGCCATGTCAGTTGGTCACTGTTTTGACCACCTTTTGTGGTTCCTAATTAGTGATTCCTTTTGGTACCAACTAATGCTCCTCAGTATTTTTCATGTCTCTCTGGCTATCCCATCCTATCAGAATTAAAAGAATAGGCAGAAAGAAGTGACTGCTCTTGGAGCTTTTTGTCTTGCTACGTACCTTCAAGATTTCTTTTTAACACTTTAGTTTCTACTGATGTTTTTTAAATCTTATAAACAGGCTTTCTAAAGGATGCTCTATTCTAATCTCCCCTATGTATGACCACAGATAAATATTGAAATATATCTTTAAGAACAATATAATGTCCATCAGAATATTTCTGGACTTCGCTTTGTGACTCATGCATGTCCTTAATCCTGTGGGTTTATGGTTCTCTGTTAGTTTTTTGTGCTGTTATTATTATAACTGTTAATTTTTGTCTGCCTGTGTAGTAAGTTCCATGCATTAATGTGCCACATTTAAAACAGAACATCTACCGTAGATTTCTTTTTAAGTGGCACCTTCATGTGTTTTAAAATGGACTTGAAGAAATTCCCCTACATAAGAGTGTACACACACACACACACACACACACGTACTTGTGTGTATATGGGTTTAAAGACTTTCATAGTCTTCCCACTTCTCAGACTTTATTTTTGCATTGTTTATGAACAAAATTTTGATACCATTAATTGATTGTGTTCCAGATCTTTAGTTATATGATATTTATCACGTTTATTGGAGTGTTCTGATGTTAAACTCTCCTCCCTTGTCCTACCATGTCTCATTTGATAATCCCTTCTTCATCTTTGTCACAGTTCTTTAAGTTATCCGTGACTGATGTCCTATCCCGTTATTGACAAGCTTGTTGTTGTGAAGGACACTTACAATCTTAGACTCATTTCCATCTTTTTTTTTTTTTTGCTTCATAGGATACTTTTGATTTTTGTATTAGTTAGGTCAGGTGTATCCTTATTAAAATACTACATCTACAGAATTTTTTTCTAACTTTACTTTCCTTAGGATTATTTCTGACTTTTTGGAAACTTTCTCAGTACTAGTATCTATTAGTTCTCTCTTCCTTCACTTTCATCTTGGTGAGTGTATCAAACCTAATTAGTATGATCACTGTTTAGTTACTTAGCCAATCCTGTTTTATGAACTAATTTATATATATTATTCAGGAGGGAGTGAACAGTTAGCAGTCTCTTAGACCAGCTTATTCTAAGACTACGCAAACATAAGCTATGTTGTATCAAGAAAAATATTTTGACAAAGTATTTTCTGACTGAACTGATGATTATTTCCCAGTTAATGTTATCTGTTCATCTTCAGGTCTCTGTTCCTCCTGGAGCATTGGATTGTTGGGTATTTTTGAGTTGTTTGGAAGTCTTGCAAAGAATAGAAGGCTGCTGTGATAGGGCTCAAATAGATGCCAATGTTTCCCACACAGTTGGTTTATGGAGCTATGCCACTGAGAAGGTGAGCAAAGGATATGTTGCAGTGGTAGCATTATAATTTTGAAGTAGCCCACTTGTTTCTGTGGAACAAATTTTGCAGTTTTTTAGTGAAACTTTAACACATGCTTCTGTATATTATCTTTGCTCTATGTGAGATACCCAAGTTTATATTCCATTTCTCCACAGGCAGACAAGGCCTGGGAATTACTAGAGTATGCCCAGCTCTTTAGAGGAGTGATGGGTAGGATGTTTTATGTCATTAAACTGCATTAAGACAGGGTATATTTCTACTTAGCATCAAGCGTACCAGCTGTGGTCCAGAAAGAGTTTTTATGGCAGCTGTGTGTATTACACAACTTCCACAATGTTAGCTGAGCTGTTCATGTTTTTCAAGAAAGTTTTCATTTGGAATACAATCCTTCAGGTGAATTTGCAAGCTTATCTAGTGTACTGGAGACTGTTTGTATTTCCTGATTAATGGTTTTCAAACTTATGTACTGAAATACAGATGCGGTTTCTAGAAATTTCTTTGGCAGTAACTGCCAAATATCTCAAGCTTTCTATATGTAATATTTATATGGAGAAGTAGAAGGATTTATTCTAATTTAACGTTCTGCATGAAGGTATGTGTGTGTATATTTACGTATCAGTAACTTACATTATCTCTAATTTAACTCTTAATAAAATTACTTTTCAAGTGAGAACCACATTAACTTTTGAAAGGTTCTCCACCCTCGTTGCAAGAAACAACTTTTAATACACATTTTATATAAGCAGTACAATATGATGTTAGTATTTTCCAAGGAAAAATCTTGGGAAAGTATGTCAGTACACCAGAAAGACCTTACTGCACAGACTTCGTTTTCCTTCATTATTGAAGAACTGAGTTAGGTATGTCAGAAAAAAGGGGTTTTATATTGTTTTCATAGCCTATCAAAACCAAGCATCTGGTTTCTATTTTAGCTAAAATCTCTGGGCTATCTGTGTGGACTTGCATCAGAGAAGGGACCCAATTCAGAAGATCTTAACAGAACTGTCGATCTGTTAGCAGGGTTGGGAGCAGAACGCCCTGAAACAGGTACTGCCAGGAATGTGTGCATTCTTTCTAATAACTGACATTATCTTAAGTGCCTGGTATATAAATACATCAGTGGGGATAATACAATTCTGTGGTTAGCTTTATATACGTAGGGGTACCTGGAAAGTTTAAAAGCAAACAAAAAAAACCCAAAAACTCATAAGAGAGACAGCGTGCGTCCAGTGCTTGGAGAAGCTACCAATGTCTCTTTCTACTGTTGCAAGTATAAGTTTTTTCCAATAATGCTGTATTTGCCAGCATTGAGGTAAAAAGTCTTGAAGAATACTATTTTTTGATACTATGTTTTTAATACTCGTCTGAAAGTATTAAAACTAAAACTATTTGGAAGGGAACTGGAGGATCGTTAATCTGATGCAAATAGATAATCTGCAACTAGAACTACAAAGCGATATTACTTGAGTGGCTGAACAGTCCAGTTTATTTACTGGTTCTAGGCTTTTATGTCACACTCAAAGCTGTTTCTGAGAGGAAGAAACTTTTGGTTGTTCAATACAGTAGAACAATCAGCGTCTTTGAAATACTAGCTTACGAACTGACTTCTACAATAGCACGATATGTGAATTTTAATTCAGGGCTATATTTATTGTATATTTGTTTAAAATGTAGGCTTTTTTCTTCTAGAAATGTTAGCACATATTTGGATGATAAGGATTTTTAAATTGAGTGAATTTCTCCAGGAAAAAAATCTGATCTTGCTAACCATTTTCCATTGAAAAGCACAGTTTAATGTAGTAAAGTGTCTTTAAAGCATGGTAAGCAGTTGTAGCGGGTTGTGAGAACATAACCCTTGCTGAATATGGTAGAGTATTTCAATACAATTGTGTGTGTTGGTAGGTGAAACTGGTGATGCAATGAATGTTGTGAAATGCTATGGGGAGAAGTTTGTATAGCTTCTATATGCCTGCTTGTCTTTAGCCTGCTGTGCTGAATGTGTCACACACACACACACACACACACACCCCTCCAAAAAAAAAAAAAAAAAAAAAAAAAGGTCTATCTTCATCTTATTTTAGAATATAGGAAAGAAACTCATCTGTCTTTAAGTGTTGATGATGTTTCCCACATAAGATGAGTTTTAGGTTATACTCTGCTACTAAATCCACTAAAACGAAAAGGGAGGAGGGATAAAATAGAAATGTATTTGTGACATTTCTTTTTTTTTTTTTCCCCTAAAGCCAACACTTCACAGAGCCCATATAAGAAACTTAAAGAGGCCTTATCATCTGTAGAAGCTTTTGAAAAACACTACTTAGTAAGTATAGTTTGGGGATATGTTTACCTTAGATTGATTAGGACCGAATTTTCCAAACCAGAGAAGTTAATATTAAAAGAATAAATTTTTATCTTGGTATCCAAAGCTATTGCTTGCTTAATGTCTGAATGTACCAAATTCGATTTGCTGTGTGACTGGAACCCTATATTAAGCCTCGAATTTGACATTTCTGGATTTACTTTAGTATTTACCATTACAGGGCTGGAGATTATTATCTCTAAGTGTGTATATACAATTACTAAAAAAAGATGATGTTTTGGTAACCCTATTTTGCCATTTCAAGCTTTTAACAAGCTTTTTCATTTACTATTTATGATATAGGTATGGGATGATGACCAACTATATAAAAAGCAAAGCTGACCTGTTGCAAACTTTTCAAAAGCTTGTGTTCGAGTGGGGATGAAATCTAAAAAGTGACTTATTCTGGTCATTTTGCTGCAATAACTTAGTTACTGGTTGTTTTTTTATGTGTGAAATACTGTATAACTACTAAAAATACATAACTAACTTACAGTTATTTCTTTTCTTTTAAACAGGATCTGTCCCATGCCACCATTGAAATGTACACAAACATTGGAAGAATTCGCTCAGCTAAGCTTGTTGGAAAGGACTTGGCAGAGTTTTATATGTAAATGAATCTTTCAAATGTCTTAAATGTATTAGTTTTGAGAAGTTTGTCTGTAAACTGTGAGGAAAATAAACTATATTTTAAAAGGAATTCTTAACAGTATTTTTGTGAAAATGTCTCCTAAGCTTCAGGCTGTTTTACACTGGAAAATTAGAATACCAGCAGTGTTTTGGTATCAAATCATAATTCTCACCTCATAATTTAGTGCTCTTTAAGCATCCTATGTTTTTCAGTTTGATCCTTCCTTCCACTGGGAAGAAGAGAGTAATGAAGGGGGAGAGTGGGAGGGGTAGCTTTGTATTTATTGTAAGGTGCTATATAATGTGGTTTCTGACTCTTACAGAATATCAGTTTATATATACACGTATGTGTGTTTGTGTATGTATATATATGAATGTGTTTTTTTTGAAGCTACTCAGGTTCCTATTTGAGGTCATTGTTGCAAAATTATTTGTGCATTTCCCCCACTGTGAAAGTTATGGTGATTTTTTTTTTTCCCCAATTGCTCATTTCCAAAGATCTTTTCGGTGTTTAACTTTACTGTTGAATTCAGTTGAAATGCATTCAAAATGCATTTGTGTGAGGTAGACTCACCTCAGTTGCTTTAATTTGTGGTAGATCTGTATATCAAGTCTTTCACTGAAATGGTGTATTTAGACTAATTGCCATCCTACTTAAATGAATCATGTAAAGACTGGCCAAGTTGTTATCTGTTACAAGCAAAATGAGTAGCAAAACGGTTCACTGGGTTTTGTTCTGTATTCTTATGTGGTTTTACTGTTTCATCACCTTAAAAATATGTAGAAAGTTTTCATGGCCACAAAGGTTCTTATATCACTCTCTTATTTCTTTCTTTTTAAAGGAGGAAGAGAGGTCCACAGAAAGCAGAGGTCTATCTTCAAGGAGCACTGAAAACTTACCTTACTGAGGGCTGGGCATTACTTGTCACACATACGAGAAAACAGTTAGCAGAATGTCAGAAACAGCTTGGGCAAATAGAAAAGTATCCTCTAAAAGACAGAGCCAGAAAATCAAGACTAAAGAAAATGATGCTACTACTACTTTTCTGACATATATTTAGTTTTTATTTAAGAGTAGAGACTGTCAAACATAAGACAGCTAGCTAGTTCTAGTTTTTGTTGTTGCTGTTCATTTGGAGAGAGTTGTTTGGTTTTTGTAGTGTTGTTAGGGTGGATTTTCTTGGTTTTTAAACGCATTGTTCACTTCAACCTTTTTACAGGTGGTAGGTGCGCTCCAATTTTAAATACACCTCGACTTTAGAGAGAGCAGGTGCGATGTGGGTAATGTTAAGTTTTTCATTAGCTCAGAAAATAAGATCTTTGTTTCTGTTTGCGTTTACTTATTACATAAGTTTGTAGTGATAATTTTTCCCCTTTTGGTTAATATGGCATTTATTTTTTGCGTATATCAAGGGGCTTAATTTCTTAGCTTTCTTTCTGTAACTACTGCTACCGTCTTTGTGTATGTGACCTGGCAAGGACTCTTCTGGCATTCTTAAGGATAACGTTTTCCAGGAGTTAAAACATATGCTTGGAAGATGAAAATCTTGTGGGTTTTTTTTATTTATTTGTCTTTGATCTCTTTTTTGTGTGGGGGAGTTTAAGCTGTATAAAAGCTCTTTGCTCAGTTTTCCATCCTCAAATGATATCATATACATGTGCTCTGTATGAATGCATGCTGATGCGTGGTAGTTTGTGTGTGTGATTTGGCCCACTCCTAAAGTTTGGCAGACTTCAAATTCTTCACTTTATTCTCTGCATTATTTTCACACAAAAACCTCTGTCAACTATAAATGTATATATATATATGTTTTTTTAATATTAAATCTGTGTTGCTGGGCTCTTGATTAAAAAAAAAAAAAGAGGACTATCTACTAACTGGCCTTAGGTACTGCATTGCATTCATTGTGGCATCAGAAGCAGGTGGAACTTCAGTTCTGCTTTTCATGTTAGCCTAATACGTTGTTGCTTAAATTTAGCAGCTAACTTAAGAAATGTGGTTCTAATCTGAACTGTATGTTGAGTGCAGGATATTGCATGTTATGCAAAACTGGCAAATTTTGATATTTCTTGAAAGCAGTAGTCTTTTTTTCCTCCTCAATATCATTAATTCTGTAGCTTTAAATGACATTCCTCTAGGTGTTTCAACTTGGGATGGTCAGCTTAACAAAGAATGCTTTCTGCAGGGCAGTTCTTCTGTAAATTGCACAGAAGAATTCAACTTTTTTTATTGGTTCTTCTGGCTAAAGGAAATTGTAGATTTTTCTTTGCTTGAAAGCTCGCATTTTAGGCTCTTCTAAGTGACAATATAGAGATCATACTGTAACTGGACATAAGTTGAATGTTGTGGGTTTTTTTTTGTTTTAGTTTTAAACAATAGACTTAAGCATTTTAAATGTCGTCTTAAAAATTCTTACACTAAAAATTCTAAGCACTCTTAAATTTTTCTGCTTCAGTACTTATGTTCTTAGAAATTCTGAGCCAGTAGTATTGTAGTCTTAACTAAATATTTAAATGAGCATTATATCCTCAGCACTCAAGAGTATGAAGAATGCCTTATGATTTAGTTATGGTAAATGGTACTGTAACAGCTTGCAGATTCCCAGAAAAGTGATAGGGCACACCAGTAAATTAGAATGTAATCAAATACGAGATTTACTTAATTTTAAATGTTGGATAGTCTAGTGTAACACGTTTGGGTTTGACTTACATGTTAGGATGTGTATCTGATGTCAAATAATGAATTTTCAATACTTGGTAACTTTTTAGATAATATATATTAAAATTGCTTGGGTTAAAAATATCTATTTTAGAAGGTCTACTGAAAAGTGAAAATTTTGCGGTATTTTCAAATGATAGTAAATCTTTCATTGTTTCTTTCCAAATGGAAAATTCTGCTGGTGATAAAAGCAGATCTTGTATCAGATTAGAAAATCAGTGCTTGAGTCTGATTTTCAGTCACATTCAGAAAATGTTTTATGTTTCTACCTCATGTTTCCTTAACTTTATTAGTTATCTTCAAACGAGCAGCCTTTTAGCCAGTGATAATCACTTAACAGAAGATGAACGCAAACGTTTCTGCCAGGAAATTCTAGATTTTGCCAATCAGCAAGCAGAGAGTCAAGGTGAGTCTGGCTCTTCAATATGTAAAGTTTAAGCTGCTATAATCTGATCTACAAAAAGATTAAATTTTTTTTTAATTGGATTCACTCTTTCAGCAATATTTTGTCCTCAAAAATCGGTCATGATTTAAATTCATACTGAGTATGTTTTGTAGCTCTGTCGACTAGTTATTTTTTATGTAATTTTTTGGGGGTGATGAATGGGTGAACCATGAAGAATATGTTATTTTAGCATTATTTCTTACTTGTACTTTTTTTTTCTGCTAGCAGTATTGTTTTTTGAAAACTAGTTGAACGATAAAGATGATGACTTGAGGTGCCTGTTTGATCATTAATTTATGTGGAAAGCTTTTTACTTTATGGTACTGTGTTCATCTACAACACTTCATGTGGCAGTTTAACATCTCACTACTACTTAAATATATCTCTTCAGTTAGTCCTTTTAATAACCTAAGTAGTAATGCAAAGTCTAGTAGGTGACTAGAATTATCAGAAAAAACTCTCAGCATCACTGGTCTCTTATGCTTTTATGCAGGATAAAACTTAAAATAGTGAAGTGTTGATTTGTTGTGAAAGGATTCATTGTGAAAAGATTTGAAAGTTGTTGATCTGATTAATTTTAGGGGTTAATATTTTGAAGCTTTTTAAATAAGAAAATAGATTTGCTAATGTTTAGCAGCATTAGAGGAGAATAAAATCCGTTTTTATCTTTCCAGGTCAAAAGATTATACTGCCTATGCACTCCTTTGCACAGTTGAAAACTCTACATTTTGACCCTCCAAATGCTGTTGTCCATGTAGGTGGAAAGTTGTCTATTGAGCTGACTTTGCTGAGCCAAATGCCCATCCCGGTCCAAGTGGATCAGATTGCCATCTATGTTCACTTCAGCATTGAGAAGAATAGTTACAGAAAAACAGCTGAGTGGCTCACTAAGCACAAAACTTCCAATGGTATTATCAATTTTTCAAATGAGGTTGCAGGCTTTCCGTTGTCGAGAAACAACTTGCCAGCACTGGAGTTATATGAAATGTATGAACGAAGTCCCTCTGATAACTCTTTGAACACAACAGGAATTATCTGCAAAAATGTGCACATGCTACTGCGAAGGCAGGAGAGCAGCACTTCTCTGGATATCCCCTCAGGGGTGACTCTAGAAGATGGGGCTCACATATTGAAATACAATGACTTAATACTGGAACCAGGGATCAATACAATAACTTTCAAAACTCAGGTATGTTTTTATAATTGAGTCAGTGTAGCACTCAGAAGAACTAAAAGCACTTGCTAAAGAAGAGCATAGTGCTGACAAGTGGTATCTGTATTGCTCCTTTTACAGCTTTAATGCTGCTCCCATTGTGGCTTTCTCTTTGTTCTGGATTTTAACTTTTCTTGAAGTGGTGCAGTTATGTTTGTGAATTGGTAAATCTTCTATTTGCGGTCATTAGAATCAGATTTCCTAACCTTATTTAAAAATACCTATTTGATTATTGCTGCCAAAAATAAAACTGATAAGTTGATATACAACATACTGTACTGCTCATCAAGGTACTGTTTTCAGAATAATGTTCAGATTTTTGGGAATGTATTTTCTAGCCTTTAGTAAGCGCATATTAAGTTTTGTTGATAGCATGCTTTTTCGCTGTAGAGAATGTAGAATATATTTTGTTTAGCAGCTGTAGTAAACCTGCATGTAAGAAAGTTGACAAGATTGAACTGAACTTTGAGTACCTGAAATTTGTGTGAGCAATCAACTAGGTTCATCTTTCCTGTAGCAGTGAGTCTTTATGTTCTTGCGTTTCCATTCATTATGG
Organism: Rhea pennata; assembly: GCF_028389875.1. NCBI lineage: Eukaryota > Metazoa > Chordata > Aves > Rheiformes > Rheidae > Rhea > Rhea pennata. The sequence continues at coordinate 122,550,024 of NC_084663.1, forward strand.
AAGATTAAGATGAATAATGGATGCAAGTACTTGTGAAAATGGGGAGTAAGCATCTAAATGGCATGCTTGGAAAATGGAGTTAGAGATCTGCTTCTGCCATGGAGTGTTGTTATGAAAGTCCTGCAAGCGTCCACTTGCACGCACTTTCTGGTTCAGCTTAGTTTTTTGAAGAAGTGTTCATTTTTTTTCTTCTTTCTCTCCTTTTCTCCTCCTCAGCAAACTAAGCACTCCAATAGTTGCTGAAATGTGTGAGGACAGTATTGGTCAGCAATTCTGGTAGTGAACATAAGGAATTACTGTGTAGTAACTGGAAATCAGCAGACTCTTGAGTACCAGTCCTGATTTTTACCACGTAATTATGTGGCCTCGTAATTTGCTGATTTGTTGTTCTTGATCTTCTTACTGTTATTAATGAAATGGGGAAAGGCATGTACCTGATGACTTTGTTCTAGAAACTAAAATGCCAAGCATTTTCAGAAGTGAGACTTCAGCATCTGTTTGGAATTCTAGCAGTAGGAGATTTTGGCCTCAGGTGTCTTTTCATTCTCTTCTTTGGTGCTTTTTCTTTTGTGTGTGGGGGGAGGTTAGAGAGGGGGAGAGGATGTTAACATCTGTTTTCCTCCTCTAGAGCCCTTTGTAGGGAGGTATCTGGTAGAGTTCAATACTACAAAATGAACTTGATTGTAAAGAAAAGTAAAGTGAGAAAATTTTGAGGAACTCAGTGTTGCATCTGAAGGATTAACAAGACATGAGGCAGCACAGTGAGAAGTGTAACAGCTGTACCATAGTCTCTTCATTTTCTGAGCGTTATCTTATATATTGAAAGGAGTATGGATTCTGTAAAGAAAGAAAAATGTATTTTTTTGGTTATATATGTTATAATATGTCTGCTAGCTTTGGCATTTTCTAATTGCTTTCACATTAGCTTTGCTCTCTTTTTATGAAACTAATTTTGAAATGAGAATCTACATGTCTGCTTTTGATGACCCAAAATTGATAGCTGAGCAGTGCTGGCCAGGAGGTTTCTTTCAGCCTTCTTATCATATTTTAGGCATCCCATTTCAATGATCTGAACTTTCTCCTTTTTTATTGTTAATTTCTATCTTGCTGCAGAACGTTTAGTCTGAAGCTGAGCAAAGGTTCTGCAGGTTGACATGCTCTGCCTTTCTGTTCCTCCTGCAGTGGGGCAGAAAGCACCAGAGAGATGTGCTCACAGGTGCAGGTTCACACTGTGGAGCATGTGTTCATTGCAGGTATCTCAAGGAGGTTCGGTTCAGTTCAAGCCCCTCTTGACACAATGTGAGTTGGCAGTCATGTCATTTGAACTATCTATCTACTGGCCTCATTTTTTCAGGTTTCTAGTTCTCTCAAAGGGTTTAATGGGATTTGGAGATGTTAGAGGTCTGGTGGCTGCAGATGAAGCTTTTTGTAAAATAATGAAGGTATCTACAGAATTTAGATCTCAGGTGAACCTTAATGTGTCACCTCTAAATTACATAGCTTTCCAGAGAATAGAATTTTGTTATTCCAAATTTTGCTAGAATAATGCTTAATTGCATTGCTTCCATATAAAAAAAAAGGAATAACTTTGCTTCTAAGATGCAAAGGGAATTTGATTCTTTCTGTAGATCTTAGGCTGATGATTAGTCTTGCTTATGCTAATGGATAGTGACCTTCCAAATTTAACCCCTTTTATTGTGTGTGTTCAAGCTTTACAACAGATGATAAAGGATTATTTAAGTTCTCCAGCTAGTATTCATCGCATGTTGATGTTTAAATGCTGGATGGATGCCTGTCTATAGGCACGACATTCACCAGTGCTTTTCCGTTAGAAGATATTCAAGGAGTGAAACTTAGTGACCATAATTTCAAAATACATAATGTTGAATTTCAGTTGCATTTGCTTGTTAATAACTGTATGCAAGTAAAGTTTGAATGTTGCGCCATTCCACCTGTTTTCCCTACCTTTTAATCCTGTTCTCTGGATTTAATTCTGCCCAGCATCAACATTTACATGCTACTAGCGACACTTGATAAAGTGACGCATGAAGAAAGAAAGCACTACCCATTCCGTAGCAGTAATAGCTAAGAGCAAATAGAATCAAGATAAATATGCTTTAGGAGATGATAGTGCTACAGTTTGGCTTTTTATAATGTTGTTATCTTAAAAACATCTAGAATACCATTATTAAGAGTAAGGGAAGAGTTTGAAGTAAAATGTATATTTTTGAAACATTTGGAAATCATTTTCATTGGGGCTGGGGGAGAAGTGTGTGAAATCAATAAGCTTGTCATGAGTTGAAGGCTGTGCCTTACACAAATGTTGTAGTACTTTATGAATGTCAGCCAAATAAGCACTTTGCTGCTGCTTGCTAAATATCATTTTGGTAGATAATAAATATAATTATATTTTAATGTGTGGCACTTGGAGGAAAACAAACACTCAAAGAAAGCAATTTGTCAGGGTAGTTATTGTATTAGTTACTCTGATTATTGGTATGTGTGAGTTAACATAACAGTTGTTCTTGAATCAGCCAGCTCTCTAGAGCTTATATCTTAATGGAGGAAAATGTGATCCTGGATAGAAAGTCTTGTCACTTATTCGCAGAACAATTATTTGTTTTTATTAATAAAAACGAAGTATCTAATCAAAATGAACTGAGAAATTTGCTTGTCTTTCACTAGAGGGTTTGTTTTAAAAGTACTTGCTAAATTGAAAAATCCTTTCAAACGTTTTCTTCCAAGGCCAAAGAACCTGGGACGTACACTCTCAGGCAACTGTGCACTTCACTGGGAAAAGTACAGTTTGTCCTTCTTCATATTTACCCAATTGCGCAGTATGATGTGTATTCTCAGGAGCCCCAGCTAAAAGTGGAACCAATGACTGGTATGTATAGTTGTTACACTGTGGTTGTATTGATGATCTTTCTTTTCCCACTGGAGTAGATAAAATATTTTTCATCTTGAATTGTGTTCAGAATTTTTTTGCCTTGCTGTTAATTTTGAGCTAGAAGTTTAAAATAAACTTATTTTTAAAATTATTAAGTATACTGTGTCAATGATAGATGGCATTCAGCAACTAATTTTAGAGTCTAGATCAAATTTGAAGATGTAGTGTCATTTAAATATCAGGCATGAATTGGCCTCCTACGCAGATTAGAAGAAGTGAATATTCTTATTGGCTTATTATTATAAGTTCACTTATTCTTAAGTGAACTTCTTATTGGCTAGTTTTGTGACACTGCAGTGTCTTTGGTAAAAGGGAAGAAAAAATCATGAGAAATGAGTTCCTCTTCTAGAGGTGATAACCGAAAATTCTAAAATCAAATACTGAGTGCATTGCATTTGTGACAGTTGAGCGCTGTGTGATGTAGCATTTGTTACAGCATATAAACTGAAGGTAATATGACTTTATTTTCAAGTTATAAATTGAGGTAACTGAGCTGATATGAGTTCAGTGGAACCATTCCTGTTACAGGTGTTACGATGTATGGCAAAGGAAGGACAGGCATACTGGAGAGAGGAGAGTTAATCAAATTAGCTGTAAAATTGGTGGTTGTGGTTCAGATCTCTGAGAATCTGTGCCTATTGGCATTCTAATAATCTTGATTACGTAAATACAGCCTGTGGGTATGACAGTCGTCATAGGTGCAGAAATACAAAGCTGTCCGCAACCTGTAGAAAGCTTAAAAAGGTTGACAATGTCTTTCACTAAGTTTTGTGCTACTGGAGACAGCAGAGTACATACTGTGCCATACACAGTATGTGAGCTAGCTAATCTAAACCTAGCTCAAGAGACATCAACATGCAGAAGTAGGTTGTTTCAAGTCAAAAGAGACTGAAATTCACTCTTGGATGGCTTTAACGTCTTGCATAACATCACTCCCCCCCCCCCCCCCCCCGAAAATTTTAAGTTACTCTAATGTAATAAGAAATTGCCTGGGAATATTTACTTGTAAATGCTCACTAGCAAGCGTTAGCAGCATATTGTAACCATCTGATAAAGACTGTTGGAATGTAATAACAATTTTGCTTTTTTCCTTCAGATAGCCTTTTGGCTGGTATTCCACAGAAGGTGAAATTCACAGTAATTACTGGCCATTACACCATGAAGAATGGAGATACTTTGCAGCTCAGTAATGCTGATGCCATGCCTATTCTTTACCATCCAGAGAGCAAGGCAGTCATCTATTCCAACACAAGGGGTAAGCAATGGAGTGAAAATGAATACTCCTTATCAATCCGAAAATTCAGTAACCCTGAAATAAAGCTGTAGTTATTAGTGTGAAGAACACTGATACTGGCTCTTCCAGTAGCTGTTATTAACTGAAGCTATTTAGGGACTTGCAAGTCAGCACTTCAGTGTAAGAAAGATCTTAAACTTTCATCCCTAGTAAAGCAGTAGCATGAGCTTTCAGCAAACACCTGGACAGCTTTCACTTTCATGGATGAAGGTCAATAGGTATGGAGAGGAAGTAGCTGTTGAGGTGAGCATCTTTTGTGATTTCCAAATGAATTATGATGATCTGTTCCTTTGTGGACTGTGTTTTAACTAGACTACTGTAAAGTAATCTAGGTAGGTTTTTATTTAGTGCTCTGTGTAAACAAAATATTTTCTTGAGATAGAGATTAATTTTAAACAGATGATGTCGTAAGATTTTTTTTCTCTACTTGGGTACTGTATTCTCAATTGCTCGAGTGTAGAGCAATTTTTTTAATAAATGGAGAGAGCAGTGTTAATTGCTTTAATAAAGTTGAGATTGATTAAAATAGACTATACAGAGGCATCTTGTATGTAGCATTTTAAAGATACACTGATGAAAAATAATGATGTGTGTGTTTGAAGAGAAAAAGAATTGTGAGACTAAGAAGCTAAAGAATGATGTAAAAACTGTAATGCGTGTCGGATGATAGACTAAAGTAGCTCTTTATCTACTTTGAAGCTTGGTATCAGATCGTCATCTTTGGAGCTTTCTTGACTATTGAAAGGGACTACTATACTGAATGTGTTGGCTACCTTCCTGCAGTCTTCAAGCTGGGTAGAGCATTGCCCGTGCAAAACTGAACAGCAGTGGTATTGAAGATGTGAAGATTATAGCTCGTTTGAGGATGTTACTCTGGAGTTGTGTAATATGGTTTCTGGTTGCTGGTTATGCAAGCATAGAAGTCTTGCTAGTAGATTCTTATGGTGCCACCTATTTTCTATTGTTTTTAGTTCCTCAGACTAATTTTTTTTTTTTACTTTATTAGATTAAAATGAAAATTGGGAAGGGATGAACAATTTTTAAACTATTTTTTCCTCATTCTACATTAACTACAGAAAAGATCTCAGAATCGTCATTAAGGATTCAGTCTTCTGAAAAGATTACAAGCATCAGTTTGCCAGTGACTCCTGCATATCATGTAATTGAGTTTGAATTAGAAGTCATATATTTGCCATCAACCCCAGAATCTGCAGTGGAGAGAGAAAATACTGTAAAAGAAGCTCACAGGAAAAACAAAGAGAAGCAGAAACCGGCCAATCGCATGGCTACTGTTGACCAAAAAGTAAGGTAACATTTGACATAGATTGGCTTGATCACAAGGGCGTACACTCAACAAAATATAAATTGTGATGATAGAGAAACTGGTTGCATAGAAGTGATTTTTCTCTTAAAGGTTATAAATGCAAAAATCTTACCAAATCTTTATAGACATAAAGAATAAGTGAACAAAAATATACACTATACTTAGTATATGACCAGCTGTTCCGCTGGTTAGCCCTCTTAAGAGTTTTGGCATTGTAGTGCACACAGTTTGCTTAGGATAAAAGATACTTCTGTCTTTTTTGAAAGTTGGATTGATGTCTTTAAAAGTGCTGTGAATGAGATCCTCCCTTCTGACTCAGGGGAAGGATATTTCTTCCACTTGTAGAGCATCTGTACACAGTACTTGAGCAGTACAGTATAGGGTTTCAGGCTGCCACATTCCATAGTTGGAGGTGAGTTTTCCTCTTAATTCTTGCTGTGAAGAATGAATAAAATGAGCAACATAAAGATGCTATTCAGTTAGCAAAATGAACTTGGAATCACCTTTCACAGGGGGTACGCCTTGCTAAAATTGATTGAAATGTGCTGCCCTATATCCTTGTGTATGAAGAAGGGGGTGAAGATGAATAGCTACCAGCTGGCATTACTAGAACTAAAATATTAAAACATGCAATCTTTCCCTCCATAGAAGAGTATGTTACTTAGTGTGCATGCTGTAGAGTTAGAAACAGTGGCACCATTCAGTTAAGGTGAAATTCTTCAGTTAAGCATGCTGTTCAAAAGCTGAAACAAATACATGTACAATATATAATAAAGAATATTAAATGCAAACTTATCATTAATTTATATAAAAGTGTTTGTGTGTGTGTGTATATGTATGTATATATGTATGTATTATAAAGATATTTCAGAAATAAGCCTTAATAGGAATTTACTTTATACTGTCATTTTTATCCAATTTTAGAATTCAGCTGCTATCAGTATTGTCACTGTCCTCTATCTTTTCTTTCTTGTATTCCCCTTCCTATCTATTTTTGACGTTTGTGGTCTCCAGAACTAGGTACAATCAATTTCCACAGAAAAATTTCTTCTGAATTTCATACTAGCTCAAAAAGAACATTAGTCTTTTGTTTTCATCAGATTTGGTTTTGACCCGCTGCCCATCACACCCACTCTGGATGCATTAGATCTAGACACTTATTGAGAAATCTTTGGTTTTGAAATGAGGAGAAAAGAAAACCATTATGCCAATGACCAAGAACCATGTTCCTTTTTCCCTTTAGGTAACCATTGATTGTCCTTGGTCAATTTACTCCACTATTATCGCATTAACATTCTGCATACCTTTTAATGCCAAGCATTCCTTATTGTCAGCTGGCAAACGGTAATGTACTCATTACGTATTTATTGTTTCTTTCCTCTTACAAGCTATGGAGGTGGAATTTCATAAGTAATATTTCTAGTCAACTGGTTTCTTAAGTTAGGATTTTGTTGTCTTGCAGCTTCCTGCTGGAAGCTTTCTTATTTCTTCTAGTGCACTTTCCTAGCAATAAAACAAATATGTGGTTTCAGTCATTTTGGAAATAAGACCACAAGATAAACCAGAGTGAACTATTTCTGTTAAGGTATTTCGTTTTATTTAATATGTGAGAGAACGTTTTACAGCTTTATTTCTGCAAACCCCTAAATATAGTTTTTGGGAAAAAAAAAAAAAAAAAAAAACACCTGCCATTCTGTTTTTTCTTGAGTTGTGTGCTTTGGAAAGAATGCTATGGACATCTTTTAAGCATAATTGTTCAAATTTGCTATGTAATTCAACAAACTGTATATCTTTTTTTCAGGAAATATGTGCAAGTCTGTATACAGAATTTGTCAGAACTGTGTTTCCAGCTTTCAGACAACAGCCTAAAAACTTCTGCTAATTGTACAGATTTGCAGCTGGTACCTCTGAACCCTGAATCTCAACAGGTAAAGACTCTTTTGGTGGTATATGAGCTCACTGATAGGAGACCTAGATATGAAACTTAGTGAAATTATTAGCACCTCTGCATATGTACTTTATAGGTACAGCTGATAATTGATACTTTGTCAGATTTTTGCCAATCTTTGAGAGAGAACTTTGTTTCTCAAAACATCTTTAAGAATAATTTATATCTGCAGGTCTCGGATCAAATTCTAAAAACCTACACAAACGATTAAATAAGTTTCCAAACTCCTCCTTTTGCCTCTTGTAGAGAACCACATTCCAGTCAGTGTTTCAAAAGAATACATTTTCCTTCATACCATGTTTAGACTGGGCTTAAAGAAACCTCAGGAAACTGTTTTGGCACTTAACTTGAGTCAGATTTACAGTAGCATGGCCATTCCATCAGTGTCTTTTGAAACTGGTCTAAAGGTGGTATGAAGTTGGTCTGTCTTGATGACTAGGAAAATGATATGCAAACATACTTCATCTCTCTTACTTTTTTTGGTATATTATACCAAATACTTTTGAATAAAATATTTTTCCGCATTGAATACGAAATATATTCTTTTGAAACACTGATTCTGACAGTAAAATGTCTCATTCTTTTTAAGTGCAGCACACATCTAATTGAAAGATTTCACAGCAGCTATTGGTTTTGGTTGCATATTTTCACTGATGATTTATTTTATACTGAAAAGATTTGTTTTGTTTTATAAACTATAGTAATTCCAGAAAAGACATACACATAGGAACATGTATTTCTACTTTCCTTTCTCAGAGAGGAGGGAAAGAGCTGATACTATGAACAAATACTCTCTTTCAGGTCATACACAGTAAGCAATCAATATTCTTTGTATGGGAATTGAAGTGGACAAAAGAGCTTCCTCTGTCCTTGCAGTGCCTGTTTTCAGTCAGCTTTTGTCCAGCTACCTCTGAAGAACAGTCCCTTTCCCTGAAGCCGTTCACTTATGAATTCCAAGTGGAAAATTTTTTTGTAAGTATTCTTTTGTATATCCAAATATTAGAAAACCATGTTCAGTTAACATATATGAAAGGGAGAAGTCAAAAGTATGTTAAAGATTTTCTGAGGTTGATACCTATAAAGGATTGTTGGAAAACTAGTTTGTAGTTTGTTGAACCACAAAAATAGAGGGGAGGTGGAATCATATTTACCACTGGCATCCCCCCCCCCCCAAAAAAAAAAAAAAAAAAAAAAAGTTTCCTTGATCTTTTTGTGATTTTTGGTGTTGGTGGTTGGTTCTTCTGTGTTTTCCTCTCCCTAGGTTTGTGCTGTTGAGGCTTGCTTAGACTACTGAGCTGCTTTCTGACCTAATGGCTTAGGACAGCCATCTCCAAAGCAAATGACTGTTTCCGAAAATCTTTGTTTTTGAAAGCATTTGTATTGTTTAAGTGGTGCTTGAGATGAGCTCTTCTAATGAACTATTTAGGATTTTTTTAAAGCCATTATCTGGAATATTTCTTCTTTCCTTTTATGGACAAACTCTTTGTTTATTTGGTCAGCAAGAAAGCTTAAAGGCTAGATTTCCTTTGTCCTTTTCTTGATGCTTATTACAAATTGGCACTGAGCAAAATTTAGATATGGGCTTACCTACTCGCATGCAACTAGCAATTATTGGCATTTGTATCAGTATCTTTCTGGATATTTTTAGGGGAACTAAATGTGTTAATGACTTTTGTAGAAATTTAATTTTGTAGCAAAAGAATTAGGTTTTTGATAGTGCAAACACCTTCATTCTGGGGATTATGATGTTAAGAGTGAAGTAGTTTTCTCCTGTATTACCCAGAATTTGAGCAATGTGGAAAGTAAGAAGTTGAGAAACTAATTAAAGCTTGTTTAAAAAATAATAAAAGAAAAATGATATCTACTTAGAAGCACTGAAAGGCTGGAGAGCTAAAGCACAGAAATGGAGGGAAAAATTGTGTTTTTACTCCTGGTATAGGAAACAATTGTTTGAATCAGATTTGGCTTGCTTAATTGCTCAAACTGAGCAATATAATGAAGTGAACATTACTTATCACTGAATCTTGTATTAAAAAGATGTAATAGGATGCAAATGTTACACTTTGTACTGTATCAATTGTCCAGTTTTCTTTTAAACGCAAATAAAACACCCTTTTTTTCTTGATAACAGCACTGTTTTCTTCCTGACAGACATTATATAATGTGAAAACTGAAATTTTTCCCCCATTGGGGGCAGAGTATTGTAAAACAGGCTCACTCTGCTCTTTAGAGGTGTCCATCACCCGACTTGCGGACCTCTTAGAAGTTGACAAAGATGAAGCGTTAACAGAGTCTGATGGGTATTGTACAACAAAACTGATGTATGAGGGTAAGAATATTTTTCTCGATATAATGCTTAAGCATGTTGACGAGATTCTCCAATTTTTTGTCTTGATAATGACATCTGCCAGACCTTCCATGGCCATTGTCTTGTATTGTGTATAGCAGTTTTCGTTGTCTGAGAACGTATTATTTTTCTTCCTCACTAATCTATCCAAGTGGAATATAATTACTGCTTGGGCTGGACAAATGCTTCCTTGAGGCCAAAGTATATTGATATCTTTTGGGGAGAGCTGTTTTCTTACTTCGAACAGCTGTTCATGTACAAAAGTCTGTGGGCATCTAGATATTGTGAAAATACTGATTAAAGAATGTTCTAAAACTGTGCTGAGGGTTCTTAATTTTCAAAAAAAGATTCTGATAGTATTTTCTCTCTATTCTTGCAGTTGTTGACAACAGCAGTAACTGGGCAGTGTGTGGAAAAAGTTCTGGAGTGATATCTATGCCTGTAGCAGCTCGAGCAACTCACAAAGTCCACATGGAAGTGATGCCGCTCTTTGCTGGATACCTCCCCTTTCCTGATGTCAGATTATTTAAATACCTCCCTCATCATTCTGCTCACTCCATGCAACTTGATGCTGGTAAAGCTATCTTGACTATGTGGCTACTTATAGAAATGATTCTGCTGCTTCTGTGTCCTTGTGTAAAGAGGAAAGCAAGGCGAGGGAGTGTATTAACTACTTTAGGGTTCTTATGTTACTTAATTTCATTTCACAGTTCGTATTTGAAATTTACAAAAAGCTGCTCTGACATGAATATTGAATTCAGATTGTAGCCTTACTGTGTGAGAGGGCATAATAAACTCCCTGTTTTCTTATATATCCTTTAAAGATTATTGCATAGTTATCACTGAATTCATAACCAAGTGAAAATTCGCTTGATAACCCTCAATAATCCTGAAGTTTCATTGCTTGTAAATTGTGTATCTACTGTGTCTTAACTTTGAAAAATTTCCCCAGTTGTTGGAAGGATTAAGTAGGAAATAGCAGAGCTGCTGAAAACTTGTGGCGTATAAACCAGATTAGATCAAGAGTTTAAATTACTGTAGCCACCTAGAATCTTCATTGGTATTGTTGAGCAGCTCTAGAGCTGTAATGAGAATTAACTCATGCAAGCAACTGTCCATTTGTTAGTTGAGTTCTGGTAAGTGCCAGTGTACATTTTTCTAGCCCATGACAAATCTGAGGTAAGGCTACTTAAATTTTCCTTAGCTGTAACAATGTGAATGATACTGGTTTCTGCTGCTGGTCAAAAGTGTGCACAAACTATTAGTTCAACTGAAATGATGAGTAACTGTTACCATGTGGTAAGTCGACTGTGTCGAGCTCTGGAATAGTTTTAAGTTATTTAATCAGTTTAGAGAATGAATTTGTGGGTTTCTGTTTTAAACAGATAGCTGGATTGAGAATGATAACTTATCTGTGGACAAGAATGTGGATGATCAAGCTGACAGCAGCAGCATAAGGAGCAGAAGTAGCTTGCATTCTGCGGCTAGTGGGGAGCACAAAGGTTTGCCAATGCCCCGTCTACAATCCTTTTCATCTGGTCAGGTCTTCAACTGCAGCACTGGTATGCAAATACTTGTTGTTCCCAGCAAGGATGACCATGTTCTGGAAGTAAATATCACATGACAACTTGGTATAAAAATGAAGAAAACAAAGACCTTTAGAAACTGGATATGGAAGCACTTTAAAGGGTCACGACCTGATTAGTCTTTGCTGTAACATTCTAACTCTAACCAGACCTATGGCACTTAATGCTTACTGGCCATGGAAGCACCAGACAATTGTATCAATTCAAATGTACAGTGAAGCTTGTGTCAGCTAGTTTATATTGCCACTTTAGTATGTTTTGTGTAAGCTATTGGGTTTTTTCCCTTCAATCACATCCTGCTGGTAAAGATGCTTGCTGCAGTTTGTCCTTTATGTAACTTGAGCAGCCTACAGTTTTGCTGTTTTTAAAAAGCCTGATTTCTGTTCACAAAAAAATTTTCAGGTTGACAAACAGTAAGCCTTGCAACGTGGCTATAATTGACTTGTGTGTGCCTTTCCAGTCACACGACTGTCTGGTTTTCTGGACTAGGGTAGCCTTCACAATTTCTGAAAAACAAGGTGTGATTCTGAATCCCATAGCATCTAGAAGATGTCAAAGATATATATATATTTTTTTTTTTCCTGAAGACTTGCTTAATGTCTTCTATGTGTTGGGATATAGGAATTACGCTTGCCCCAAGAAATCCTTTAGAACCATACCACATCCCAAGCTATCCAGTTCTGCCATATTTTTTGAAGATCATGGCCCTTGAATTTAAACCAGTGGCTTGGCATGTGAGTAAATGTAGTGAATGCTCATGGGACCATGTTTTTTCCCTAGTGACTTAAATGGGCAGATGAACATCATATCACATGCATTTTATTATGTGCTAGCTTGTTTTTTTTTTTTAAACCAAAGTTGTTTTTCCCCATTTCTCCAGCCCTAATTAGTGTTTACTTTTTTTTTTTGGGGGGGGGGCACCTTAATTCCAGAGTTTTTGAAAGTAAATAATGCCGTTTGAAATTAAATTTACTTCACAAATATGGGAGAAGGATTAAGGTCCTAAAATTCAGTCTCTTCTGGTCCAGCAAACTGCAGTCATACCATACCAACTGATTATTTATCAGTTGTAAATTTTAATGTACATATGGTTGACTATTTAAATAATGTTACAAATTAACGGATGTATTGTCTGTATAAGTTGCACCAAAAATCAAGGATTAAAAAAAATGTGTGTTTTTACGGTGTGAAAGTCACAGCTTGTAAATATGTGTAGTGTTTTAAACCTTTTCCAGATCTCAAAAGCTCTGTATTTTTGTATATATATATAGGTATTTCTCTGGAATTCACAGATAAAGATGGTGGGAGGAGGGCTAAGAGGAAGAGAGGAAGTCAGCATGAACTGGTGTATCCAGGAGATTTGTGGCCTCTCTTTAGAAAAATTCTATTCTGAGCCTTAAAGGAATAACAAGAATATTTGCAGTTGAATAGATCCTTACTACAACACAGTATAGGGCAACAAAAATAAAAAAATCCAGATCTTTGAACTCTTTCTCTTTTTGTTTAGCAGCTGCCTGCTTTCTGTTTTCATGCTTTCTGTATGTTTCAGAATTTAGTCAGTTGGATGATATCATTATCTGACGTCTTGTATTTTTAAGTAATAATTTACAGGTTATTCGAGCCCTGTTCCAGAAATACAACAAAGCATATAACAACTTGTTCGCTGATGTAATAGAACCCCGTTTTTCTTCTAGCATCAGTAATCCTTGTCATTGAAATCTTGTATTTAGCTTCCATCTTTTGCATGCCTAAATGCATGGAGGAGGTATTGCTATTAACAGCCTTAACTGAACAAAATTCTTTAATTTTGAGGCGTTCCCTTTCACTGAGTAGACATGCGTCACATACGTTACGTGGGTTGGTTTGTTTGTTTGTTTTTCTAGATGGCTTATGTTCTTACTTAGTTCTTACCAAAGAAAGAAACTGTTAGAATTTAATCTGTGATTATTTGGCTTCGTGAGTTTTTAGATGAGTTTCCTTTAAGCATTTAAATGTTCCAATTTTTAAATTGGGGCAAAAATTTCAGTATGATATAACACTTAAACAGTCAACCTTTCCTCCCAAAGGCTTAGTCTAATTATTACTGATTAGAGGCCAAACTTATGCATTCATGATGGAAGAAAGAGGTTGGTTTTAATAGGAAAGTTTGCAGATATAGCATAATTGTGAAACAAAGTGTAAAACGTGTAACTTAATTTCATTATTTATATTTGAAATGTAAATATAAAAAAGTGTATAAAAAAGTGTAATTTTTGTGAATGTTGCAGTTTTACCTGTGACTGGAAAAATTACAACTTCTGATGTCCTGCTTCCGATATTGTGAGAATTTAATGTGAGAATGACATTTTCTACTTGCAGTTCTATAATGTTGCATTGTCAGGACGCTCCACAGAGGAAAACTGTCCCATATCAGATATCTGTCAGTAAGGACAAAAGTATAAAGAAGTGGAGAACTGCTCATTAGACAGGTTTTCAGTAATTGTTTTTCTTTAGCTCAGGTTCTGCTAAATTATAAAGGGAAGAAAAACACTCCAAAAGAATGGTAATTAAATTAAAATCCAAACCCTACATTCATCTAAGTATTTTAAAAATGTAAAGATATCTAAGTTAGACCTGCTAGTTGAAAACGTTATCGTTACGCATCTTCTTTCTGTGAAGGAATGCCCTATCTCTGTGGAAATCATAACACTTTATCCTAGAGCAAACCCAAAGCACCATTTAGTGTGAATGACTGCTGTGATTCTTTGACTGGAAAAGGTAACAAGTTAGTGACTTTGACACTGCAGGTACTATAATTAATTCCATTTTCATGGTTTACTACTAAATCATTTTTCACATTGTTCTGTAAAATACTGTTAGATGACACGCATTGTATTAAGATTGTTTAATGAAATTGTAAGCGTTACGGTTCTAAATATACATGTTTTAAAAAGAAACCGCACTTCGCTGCTGCCCTTTCTCCCCCTCGCTTGGTGATCACGTTTTGCCCCCTTTCGGCCAAAAAAAAGGGCGGGGGGGGGGGGCGGGCTCTAGAGGGAAAACGCTGCTCCTCCGCCTTGAGGCCCCGGCAGCCGCCCGCGCATGCGCGGCGCCGCTGCCCGGCCCGGCTGCCGTAGCGGCCGGCGGAAGGGGCGGGGCGGGTGCGCGCGCGCCGCTCACGTGGGGCGGCAGCGGCGGCAGCGGCAGCCATGAAGCTCGCCTACCGGGTGAGGGCCGCGCGCGCGCCTGGGGCTGCGGGCCTCTCTGCTGCCCTCCCCCCCGCCACCCCGCACCTTTAACCGTTGCCCTCTTTTTTTTTTTTTTCCCCCCTTTTTCCACTCCTCCCCCGCGCAGTTCTCCGGCCTGCTGGGCACCGTGTACCGCCGCGGCAACCTCAACTTCACCCGCGATGGCAGCGCCCTCCTCAGCCCCGTCGGGAACAGGATCTCTATCTTCGACCTGAAGAAGTCAGTGAGCCCCAACGGCTACCCTCTTCCCCCCCCCTTCCCCCCTCCGCCCTCGCGGCGACCTCCTGCCCTCTCCTACCGCGGTCGGCGGGACAGAAGCACGAGGCTAAATGACAGGCTGGGCCTCAGCACTGTGTGGTGTGGAGGCGGAGCTGGGAGGGGCTGGCCCTCTCAAGAACCGTTTGCCTTCCCGAAGTGCCCTGAGAGGTTTCAGACTTAGTGTTAAGAGCTGGATGGAGTTCACCTGTCAGGATAACTGTCAAGAGGTATTGCAGGGTGCTGATTTTTCTGTGCACAGGGAAGAATAATGTAAGTGTGTGAAGCAGCATTTTGGAAACACAGTGGAAAAATAGTTCGTAGTTAATTTGGTAGCATTAGTTCCTTGTGTTCTTAGCTTGCACTGCATCTCATAAATAGGAAAACGTAGATCTGTTATCAGCCTTTTTCTGTAGGCCGTGTTGTGACTGACACTTGTTCTGGAATTCTAGTTAGGAGTCTCTCTTGCATACTTAGTGTTTACAGGATTTTGATGGTTGAGTACTTTGATACAGCCTTGAGGGTCGAACATCAAAGTTGATTGAATGGCCCTAGAGTAGAAATGAAGCTATACTTCATTGATGATAAAGAATACAACTGTTGTGTCTACCGTCTACATCCTTATACCTTATTTATTTAGTTATTTATTTTAATCTGTCTATTTTTATCTCTTTCTTGCAGTAATAGGTGTGAAACACTGCCGTTGGCTGCACGGCATAATATTGTATGTGTGGGGCTCTCTCCAGATGGAAGTCTTGCCATACTAATTGATGAAGGTATTTGCATACAGCAGGTATTTGCTTTCTAACAGGTGAAAAATTAAAAAACACCCTGAAGAGGAAAGTCTGCATTGCCAGGCACTCAATCTTAACAGAAATTAAAAAACACTCTGCTTTAAAAATTGTTAGACTCTTTGAGAAAAGTATCTTTACTTACAGAACCTGATTTTTTAAAATGTAACTTAATTATGATGATGTTTTTCTTCTCAGAATTAAGTATGCTATCTTGGAAAGTTTCTGAGAGGGTATTTAACAAGAAGAAAAAGGTAAACTTGCTGGGGTTCTGCTTTTTGGGGAGAACTGGATAATTTCCATGATCATTTCTCTTCTGCCCTTACAGAGGGAGCTGCCTTGCTTGTCAGTTTAATCGGTAAATCCGTGATACATAACTTCCATTTTCATAAGCCAGTGCATAGTGTCTGCTTTTCCCCTGATGGCAAGTAAGTGACATGCACACGTGTTAGAACAAACCAACAGAAATTATCTCATAAACTAGTTGTAATTAATCCAAAGACTAACTAGAGAATTATATTTGTTAATTCATTTAGGTGAGATTTCAGACTGGGCCAGGGCCAATATTTCTGTAAAGCTGATAGGGGAAGAGGAGAGGAGTAGCAAAGCCTGGGAACTAGACCCTGACTGGAAACATGCTTTTCACAGGTGCTCTCTACAGAGGAAGATTTAGAAACTTAGAACCTTTACTGTACCTGCTAAGTGTTATTCATGTTACGGGGAAGGTGTAAGAGCCTGCTTTGAAACAGTGCTGCAGAGTTGTGTGAGGGTGCTCACAGCAGTGCAGTTTCACTGCTGATTTGAGTTTGTTTGAAGTTATTTTGCTACTGAAACAAACATCCTTCTCGGAACTGAGTCTTTGTCGTGTCCCTTGTATTGTGGCTGCATGGTCACTGAGCCAAAATGTAGCAACGTAAATGTTAGACATGACAGAACTATGAGAGGGGGAAAAAGTGCAGACTGCTTTTTTTGGTACCAGCCCTCAACTTGATTAACATAAGCTGATTGGGTAACCACAGAGCCAGTTTTTGCTTGAATGTTGGAAGTCGGTAGTTCTCTGTTGTTAGGGAATTACATTGGTAAAAGGGACAGAATAGAGAATTTGGGTAACAAGGATGCGGGGTTCTTTATGTCTGTGAAAGTGGCCAATATATGGAAGTTAAGACAGGGTGAAATTGCATATCTTATTTTAGATGCTTAAATGTTTCCTTCCATTATATGAATTAGCGTATAAATGTTTTGTAATTTGACCTAATTCATTTTACTGAGTTCTATATTTCAGTGTAATACAGTGTGTCTGTAAACTGTATCTGTATTCAAGAAATTGAGAGATAATAGATGCCTGCAAATAATTTGGGGTTTTTAACTCTCTTAAAAGAAAGTAGTGTTTATTACTTAAGTAACACAAAAACCTCTTTAATATTGCTTTGTTTCATTATATTGCATTGCGTACTGAACAATTCTTTGTGTTTACAGCTTTATGTGTAATTCTGCCTTTTTTTACCCCGATATAACAGGAAATTTGTGATTACAAAAGACAATGTAGCTCTTATGTACCATGCTCCTGGAAGAAAAAGAGAATTTAATGCATTTGTTCTGGACAAAACTTATTACGGTCCATATGATGAAACAACATGTATTGACTGGACTGATGATTCCAAGTGAGTTGTTAAACTAAAGCATTACCTACCATTATTTGTTGTTAATATTGTTGTACATATGGTATTGTAGTCTGTTTTCTTTGATCTAAGTTGTTTTTACTGGCAGTAAAAACTCATTTGATGTTTCCATTTCTCATTGTCTCTTGAATTAAAAAATATTATTAGACTAGGAAGTATAAAAATACACATTCTTTCTTGAAAATGCCTGGTTATCTATAAAGGAACATATCTTAAGAGCATGAACGTGATTATCTTAATACATTTAATCTAATATACCTCTGTTAGAGTTGCCAACTTTAGATTAGAACTCTGTTGTGTGTGAAATTACTTTCTGTTTAAGTGGTAACTGGTGTCTTCATATTCAGCATGTTCTCTGCTCAGTGAGAAGTCTTGCAAACCAGTGCTCTAATCCAAAGTGCCTTTTCTTTTGTAGATGTTTTGCTGTAGGAAGCAAGGACATGTCAACGTGGGTGTTTGGAGCAGAGCGTTGGGCAAACTTGATCTATTACTCACTTGGAGGGCATAAGGATGCAATAGTAGCATGTTTTTTTGAAGAGAACAGTCTAGATGTATGTACATAATCATGCTACCTTCTTAAAATTTAGTGTTAATATAGTTGTAGCTGTCTGTGTCTTTTATCTGTAGATAAGGATGCTGAGTTTCAGGTTATTATTTTGCTGATATCCCAGAAATTAGAAAAAAATAAAGGTTGTATCTCTTGACTCATCTAATTTGATCAGGAGTCTACAAATTTAGTTTTAATGCTACTTTTATTGAATATTTGGGAAATTAAATGTTAAAGGAAGAGGAGAGTAAGTTTTTCTCTGAAACAATTTTAATTTTAAATGAAAAAAAAATTAGCTGTAATTCAGAAGCTTGTTACCAAATTGGCTTTTCAGAAATTCTCAGAAAGCAGAGAAGAGTAAATCCAGGAGAAATAAGTTAGTTTTCTAAGTCGGCATCTCTGGATTGTCAGAGGACTAAGTTAAATATCATCCTAATAGCATGCAGATTACCCCTTCTACAACTGTATATTCGTTATAGCAGGGCAGCAGGTCAGGAAGCATAGATATTGCATGAACATAGTAGGTTTGTTTGTTTGTATTCTAGCTGTACACAATTAGCCAGGATGGAGCTCTCTGTGTGTGGCAGTGTGATACAGAGCTGGATGGTTTGAAGCCAATGCCCCCTAAAGATGAAGCTAAGGAAGAGAATAAACCAAAAGAAGATGAAGAGTTTATTGAAGAACCTCAGGGTGAACAAATTCGTGGAAAAGCCAATCCAAATGAACAAGAGACTAGAGAGAAGGTTAAATACTCTCGTATTGCAAAGTAAGTGATTTTCATTTTTTCAAAGATAGTTATTATGGATATTATTATATTGGGCTTTTTTCACCCTCTGTTACTTTTAAGTGATTTGAAACACTGCCCAGGTTTTAATAATTCACTATAAATACCATTATAAATGGTTTCAGTAGAAGAACCTGTTTATCTTACCTTGAGTATATGAAGGGCAATAATCTTCAGTTTCAGAGTAACAACTTAGTATTGCCTAAAGGCTGTTAGTTCTTGCACAGAGATAGATTAACTTCAAGAGGTGACAGCAGCATTTGTTAGATATGTAATCAGTCTTGGTAACCTGTTTGAAAGTGCCTTTCTGAAGGACCTCCCTGTCTGTTCACATCAAAGCACACATATCTTTTAGAGAATAATGGAACAGTTAAGATAGTTGCAATGTTTAGTTTTGCTTGAAGAAGGCTAACTTTCATTGTCTCTTTAGTCAGTGGAGTGAGGGGGAGATGGGATGCTTTCAAGGGACTGAGGAACTGTTGTGAGCACCTGAGGTTAGGTTTCTGTTCTGTCCCTTTCCATTGACTGGAAAGGAAGCCTAAAGAAAGTACCTTGCACAGGCTGGAATGAGCCTTTGTGAACATTCCTTTCAGAGAGTAAAGGAATTTGGAATATAAAACAGCTAGGCAATGCTCAGATGCTCTTCTATTTTACCATCATCTGTTTGTCTAATTTCACTAAAAGCTACAAAGAAACTGAGAAAAACTTCACTGCTAAGCATACAGTATATGACTCTACTTCAAGTAATTAATCTACAAGAGAACTTAAACATTCAAGCATAAGCATTGAATTTTAAAGCCATGGTTGCTGGTATTAGATGACAAAAAGGGAATCCGCAATGTAATTCTTCTGAGGTTAACCTTAAGTGCCTTTCATTGCAAGACATCGGGTGTCACTTCTGATAAATGAGATTACTGCAGCAATTGTAAACATTCAGGGAAGGGAAAAGAATTAACTTTTCCCTAGCAATGTAAAATATGTATGTTCAGTAATTTCCAGAATTACTCTTTTTAGCTTTATTGTAGGAGACTTTCAAAATACTTGCTATGTGTTGAAACGTTTCTTTCTCTATTTTTTTGGTGCACAGGTATTTTTTCAATAAAGAGGGTGATTTTAATAACCTGACATCTGCAGCTTATCACAAGAAAACACACCTTTTAGTCACAGGTTTTGCCTCTGGAATCTTCCACCTCCATGAGCTTCCAGATTTCAGTCTGATCCACTCCTTGAGGTGAGGTGGGGTTTTTGTTTGGTTGTTTTTTTTGGGGGGGAGGTGTGGAATAAGGTGAGAACACATCCTGTTTAGCAGTGAAGGATGAATATCAGAGTACAAAAATATTTAACATCTGTTTAATATCATAATTGCATTTGTGGAAATGCGGAGATGTTCTGGTTCAAGAAAAGCAGCAATTATTGATAGACTTATATAATAAGTGGCAATATATGTCATAATAAGTGTCATACAGCTGCAGATAGCTAATTATAGAAAAATGAGGAATGAATAGGAATTCCTGAATATTTGTTGGCCATAGATTTCTTTAAAGCTTTGGACATTTCACTTTGCTGTCAGTTTCTGTAAAGCAAATAAAAAAAATAGTGAAAATTGTTTATACGTGAAATTACCTGCAAATTTCCTCCAAGCTGAAAAATGACATGTTTTTTCCATCCTTGTTTGAAGCTAGCTAAGTAATGCATGATTTCCCTTTATGAAAGATAAATTTTTCCTGAATATGAGGAATTTTAATCTGTCCTGGCAAGTATTTCTTTATTAGGGATTTAGTTATACTTTCTTCCAACTATACAAGACAGTATTGTTTATTTGATGTCCTTGAATATGAAAAAGGATAGAACTTGTTTGCTACTTTTGATTTTACAGAGATGCAGAGAGTCAGTAATCAGAGATCTTGCTTGAAAAGAGGAAATCACATCTAGTTTCTCAAATCTGAAAACTTTAGGGTTTTAAAGTGCAAGTTTATTGAGTGATTCTTTTAATTTTAGTATTTCAGATCAACGGATATCTTCTGTTTCTATCAACTGTACTGGTGACTGGATTGCCTTTGGATGTTCAGGTTTGTGAATTGGTTGGTGTGCATTCATGGAAAAGAATAGAAGTGTTGATGATATGCAAGCATGATTTCCTCTTACCCTTCTTGACTCAAATATTTATGTTTTGTTAATACTTTATAGTTTCATCTCAGTAGTATCAGAATACAGTAAAGCATATATCCTTGGTGAATTTTTCCTCACAGAAGTCATGTGATCCAGGGAAGTACTTTGTTGATAAGAAATAAAAGAAAAAGGAAATGATTATTCTGAAATCATACATGAAATCTCTAGCAGATTGGATAAAGGCCATATCCTTTGAATATGACTCTATCCTTAGCGTAGTGTATAATATGCTTTCATTCTGTGCACAGTTTCTCTTCCCTGGTTGCTGCTGCTTGTATATGGCATTTTACAAAGTAAGCATTTCTATTCCAGCCCAGTCCAAAATGGTTGGCATAGCAACCAAGACTGTGCTTTTATATGCAGTCTTGTTTCTCTTTTAGCTCATGTATTTAAAATAAGGTAAAAAGGAAGAATCTAACATCTCCTTTATAACCCTCAGGCTTTCTGTCCTTCATTTCTCAAGTTCAAGGGCTATTGGGTATTCAGTGCAGTAACCAGCTAGTAAGGCCGTTGACAGTCAGATCAGTTACATTGTCTTAAAAATGAAATCAGGCTTTAAATTACTCATCTGTTACTATCTTTGAAATACAGTTTTGATATACATTAAATATTTTAGGTTAAAAATAAGTTATGTGAAAATCAAGCTCTGTTTCTGACATATCTGGGTTTGACTGCTTATCAGCATGTGTCTGTTTGCTAGCAAAGCCATTTAATAGCATTGCTGTTGTAGAATTGAGGATTTAAAAGTCAAGTGACAACTCATTGTTGAGGAAAGTGTTAACTTGAACTTTAAAAGAAAATTATTAAGTTTGATTAGGTTGCATAGTGCGATCTGTCTAAACCAACCTTTGTTGTGTTGCATGCAAGCATGTATTTTGTGGCCTGTTATTTCCTGGATTCCATCACTGGATTAATAATTTTGGATAATTTGCGTTTACAGGTCTGGGTCAGCTCCTGGTGTGGGAATGGCAAAGCGAATCATATGTGTTGAAGCAGCAGGGCCATTTCAACAGCATGGTCTCATTAGCGTATTCTCCAGACGGACAGTACATAGTAACTGGAGGGGATGATGGGAAAGTAAGTGAGACAATATTATTGAAATGTGAGCTGAAGTCTTAAAAACACAGAAAACTGCTTGAATTTCCATTCTATGCAGAGAGCTCTGTTATGGTAACTGATACGAATTTTTATAAAGTTTGTTCTCACTGTTCTTAATTTTTTATTTATTTTTCTCTACAGCGTGTGTATTTTGACTTATTATTGGTATCCTTTGCGGACTGCGTTGCTTACACTGTCTTGCAGATAATTTTTAATGACTGCAGTGACCATAAATACAGAAAAATTTTAATTCATTATGTTTATTTACATGCTTGTATTAGTTCCATCATATATCAAGATGTGTGAAGTTCACTCACCCAGATTCAGCCCTTTTGGTATTTGGTTTTAGTGTGAAATTCTTGAGTTCTTTATAAAGTGCAATATTTATAAACATTTTTTCTGCTTTTTTACTGTTGCAGAAGTTTGTTATTTAACAGAAAAGTTAGCTTCTCATGGGTGACTTGTCTTGAAATGATAATTAGGCATACCGCTACTGTTTTTATTCTGAAAGAAGATCTATTATAGAGCAATGTCGAGATCTCTTGGAACATAAATGTAACAAATATATGATATCTTCTAACATCCAGTTTTGATGGGAAAGAAAAAAGACTTGCTGTTTCATAGTTTTTCCCATTCAGATTTGAAATTGGCCAAAACCCAGAATTCTGAAACTAGATAGCTAAACTCTGAACTTTTTTTTTTTTTTTTTTTTTTTTTTTAATGAAAAACCATTGAAACAATATTTCCATTTGAACTTTTCAAAAGACGTCACAGTTGGTTTTAACTCTAAGCATCTTAGCTATGGACAATCCAAAGTTTGGGAGCCTGACATGTCCACCAAGTGCTGTAGTGCTATAATTTTCCTTTAAAAGTAACTTTGTTTCAAAAATATTTATGATCATTTCCAGTCTGATTTTTATGATGTATATGTGTCTTTAGGGGGTTGATGATAAAATGTGGCTTTTTGTGCTGCTTGTACAAAATTCCTGCTGATTGAATTGACAGTCCTGTTTCAGAGCAATACAGAAAAACTAGCTTTTGAATTTTAGAAGAACAAAGCTATTGTGGAATTTTAGGGCTAACTTTTCTTTACTCCTCTCTGCTACCTTTTCCATACTTCCTTTCTAAATTTCTGATGCAGATTCTAAGAAGGCTTTTCTTGTCTCTCTTGCAGGTGAAAGTGTGGAACACTTCCAGCAGCTTTTGCTTTGTCACTTTTACAGAACATACCAGTGGCATAACTGCTGTAACTTTTACTTCCAGTGGTTATGTCATTTTGAGTGCTTCCCTAGATGGAACGGTGCGGGCCTTTGATCTACACAGGTAACTCTTATTTTTTTTTTTTTAAAAAAAAAAAAAAAAAAAAAAAGCTTTTGTGTATTATTTAGTTTCCTGGTTTAATCCCCCGAAATACAGCAAACTACTGTTTCTTGGTTTCAAGATCAAGTTGCTTGAATGTGAGTCCTGCTTTATTGTAGTAACTAGGAATCCTATCACTGCAGCTAATTTTTGTGAAAAAAATTCTGGAAGAATTTTTTTTTTTTTCAGATAAGCTGGAAATCCAGTAAGATCATTCTCTGGTTCTACAACTGAAACTGGCAAAGGCACCTGCCTAATTTGTTTTAGTGGTTGAGCTGTTAAAACGTGTATGCAGAACTGGATGTGTAAACCTGATATTATCCAAGGAATGGACATATACTATGTAATAGAAGAAACCTTGTGTGTTTGAATATTTTTGGCTGTTATTTCTACAGAGTTAATACCTTTTCTAGTCTTGGACTCACAGTGAGGAGTTGCATCTAATTTCACATAAAGGATTTTTTTTATTTCTGCAGATGTATTTTTTTCTATTTTGTGTTAATTTAAACATGCATCTTGCATTTTTAATTCATATAGTTGATTTAAAAGACTACAAGTAAAGTAAAATACTTAAAAATTTTTTTTACTACATTGTTAAAACATCTGTTTTAGACCTACCTAAAATGTTTTTAAAATATATTTTCACATTTACAACAGATACCGCAATTTCCGCACCTTTACTTCTCCACGACCAACTCAGTTCTCTTGTTTAGCTGTGGACTCCAGTGGTGAGATTGTGTCAGCTGGTTCCCAAGATTCCTTTGAAATATTCGTCTGGTCAATGCAGAGTGGGAGGCTGTTGGACGTAAGGACCTACAATTGTTACAGTGCTTGAACTTAATGTAGAATACATCATGAACATAAGACCTACCTTTGCGATTAATTGGAGGGTTTTAATATAATATTAAATGTTGTATTGTGTTTCTATTTAAGAACTGGAGCTAAATCACTTTAACAGCATTTTTTTTAATTTATTCTGTGGAAGCTATTAAGCTCTTTCTAGCCGATGAATGAACACAAGTATTGCCATGCTGTCTCATGGGGCAAAAAGGACAGTCTACTCTCGTAGTTGTTTAGAGATGTTCTTTTCTGTGTATTTTCTTCAGGTAATTAGGAAGTTTTAGGTGCAGTCCTAAGATTAGTAGATGCTGTGGACTGTCTTGCTGGAGTAGATTAGGGGAATGCTTGCTTTTGAACAGGTTTTTATGACAGAAGGGAAGAAAATTATTATGAGAAAATTTGAAGTTAAATACCATCTTGCTGCTAGCTTGAAATATATTTTCTTCAGAGTAGATTTAATAATTGTGAGACAGTACTTCTGAGCAAATCAAAGCCATTTGCCGTTGTCAACTTTTAAGCATTATTGTTCATGTGATCTCAAAGTAGATGAACAGAAGTGATTTATTTATTCGGAGTAGCTGTTGAATGCAGACCTTTAATAGTATCTCAGCATACACATGCATGGCTCTCCAGTGTTGAGTTTAGTTCCTTTATCTGACTTATTTTGAGAGGACTAGGAGCTCAGTGGTTGGAAAAAAAATCTGTTTTACTTCATAATTTTTCATTAGTGTATTCTGGAATGTTTTCAGCTGCAGGACATTCTCAATTCCCAGTGCAATGACTTGCTTCCTAACCGTTCCTCTTGTTACAATGTTATGATAAGGAGAAAAAAAAATGCAGTATTCTGTAGTCATAGTCTCTAAAGTCTTTAGTCAAGATAATTACTTGATTTCATTTATTTAAGGTCTGCTGGTGTTTCCCTTCTGTGCATGTGTGCGTGTGTAAGAGTGGTTATAGATGGTTTTGCAGTGGTAGCACATCCAATGAAAATTTTTGGATTCTGAAAATAAGTCGAGAATCACTGTTGTGTATCATTCTGCATGCCTAAAGGTAGACAAATTAAGCAAGGTTTCATTGTTGTATTTAGCTTTTGTTCGATATAGTACAGCATATGAATTTCAGTTTCTTTTACCTAATTCTGTGTTATCTTTTCTTCTTTACTAGGTATTATCAGGTCACGAGGGCCCTATCAGCAGTTTATCCTTTAACCCAATGAAGTGTGTTCTAGCTAGTGCCTCTTGGGATAAGACTGTCAAGTTATGGGATATGTTAGACAGTTGGAGAACCAAGGAGACTCTAACACTGAACTCAGATGGTAATCTTTACTTCATCCTATGTTGAATATATAAAAATACTATCAAAAATATTTGGAGGATGTTTGTATTTGATGTATCCTGTTGGTCATACTTCTCCTTAGTAAACCAAAAATTGAGTTTTTTTTTTATAGTACTCAGCTAATAGCACAAAAATCCTTGCTATTTATTGCCAGCTCTGATTTTTATAATAGCTAAAAAATGTTTGACCCGGAGAAAAAGTGGAGTTGCACTTTTTACTCTGAAGATTCTGCTGGTAGTTGAGATAAAGATGCTGCAAAAATACAGGGTATTTTCTTAGAAAAAGATTTGACTGCATTTAATCATCAATTTTCTGCAGTTCTTGTTGTTGCTTTCCGTCCTGATGGCAAAGAACTTGCAGTTGCCTCTTTGAATGGACAGATAACATTTTGGGATCATGAAAACGCAGTGCAAACTGGCTCAATTGAGGGAAGACATGACCTGCAGATGGGAAGAAAGGAGCTTGATAAAATAACAGCCAAACAGTCAGCCAAGGGAAAGTAAGTAAACTAGATAGCAGTGAAAAGAGGATACCACACTTGCTTATGCTTTTGAGTTGTTTCTTTTCTATTGTTTTTTACGTGAGGATTTCAAAGTGCATTGTTGGTTGAATATTTTGATTCTGATATTGGATTTTTTTTTTAAAAAAAATGCCTGACTTGACGTCTGAACAGATCTTTTGTTTGTCTTTTGCTATGTTTACCCACTGATCAGCGTTGTTCTGAGCATCTGTTATTTTTCATCAGTTACAACCTTATGTTGCTTGCATACTATGAAGTTTCTCATATCAAGTTGTATGTTTGCTAAGAGTGATAGCACTCTAGGTCGATGTCTTGTTATGTAGCTATTAGCATGTAACTGCTAGTGTGTAGAAAGTGATTATTTTTTAGAAATGTAAATATGCTGTGTTTTATTGTCTGTTAATATGACTGTGAAGCGGTTTTAAAAGGCAAGCAAGTTATGTGCTGTCAGATGCCTGTGATGTGGATGTCTTGCATTTCATTTCTCTCCTTTCCCTAGATCCTTCTTTCTTTTGTACTGCTGTCCTTCAAAACAAAATGAAAAAAGGAAGCAATGACTTGAAAAACATGTAATTTTTAGCAATGAGCTCTTCTGTCCTCTCTTTAAAACATGCCATGACACTTTTCTTCCTAGCTCTTCTGACCAGCCTTAATTTTGTAGAAGGTGAAGTTGAGAGCTCATTCAGTAAGCTGCTGCTTGTAATCAGAAGTGTAAAAGTACTTCAGAAAAGCTTTTTTAAGTTCTAAAGTGTTTGTGATTCATAGTAAAGGAACAGTAGTAGTTGGTTGTGGTGAAATTTTGTGTGTTGAATATGTATTACATGAATGAAGAGCTTCATTTGCTTTCTGTAGAATGATTGTTCTTCCATGTCTTTAGACTGTACTCATGTCTGTTTTGAGCTCAGAGGTGCTGTTGAAATTAACTGTATTTTTTTTTTCCCTAGATCTTTTACTACTCTGTGTTACTCAGCGGATGGTCAGTCTATTCTGGCAGGTGGATTGTCAAAATTTGTCTGCATATATAATGTCAAAGAGCAGATTCTGATGAAAAAATTTGAAATCTCATGCAACTTTTCTTTAGATGCAATGGAGGTATGTGACCATGTAGGCCAGTTCTGGTTTTGCTTGTTTTCCCTTGAAATTTTGATTTTGGTGTAACGTCTTGTTTAAGTGAGATTTGTGAATATTTTTTTAAGCCTGGGTTTATTTTCTTGTTATTGGGCAAGAAAGCTGTAAGGAAAAAGTATTTCTCAGAAAATAAAATTAATTCCTGAAGTTCAGCTAACTGAAGTCTGCCAGATTGCAATGTGCTTGTCTTGAATGTGCAGAGCTCTTATGCATGGTTAAGTCAACTAGCAGTTGACTTAAAATGAATGAGATAGTATGAAAACTTAAATGGCTGATATTTTAAATCAAGATAACTTAGCCTGGCTGTTATTTGGTTGTGTTTGCAAAGAAATGCAGGATTTTAGAGTGGTGAGTCCCTTAATATCACCAAATGCAAAACTCAGATGTTTCTTTGATAGTGAAGTGAATGATGAAAAGCTTCAGAAGTTAAGATGGAAAGAAAGTCTAATAAGACTTCTTACCTTGGAGAAGAATGATTACCCTAATGCTGTGGTGTTCATTTGGTGCTATGTTTGGTAGTGGTTCCAAATATATTCCTTTGACAGAATTGATGTGTGAAGCAACCTTTGTTACATTGCTGCCCTCTGTTGTGCTAGCATAGTTTAACATACAGTCTAAAAGGGTAGCAGATAGTGGAAGTGAGACAGATTAAAAAAAAAACAGAAGAAGAAGGAAAAAAAAAAAAAAAAACAAAAAAAAACAAAAAAAAAAAAACAAAGAATCCTGAGTTGGGGATGGAGGTTGTTTTTTTGTTTGTTTGTTTGTTTTTTAAGGGGGTGGGGGGCAGCAGGGAAATGTCCTAAACCTCATTTGTGTAGCTGCCTGGCTACACAATGGTTCTATTAGCACAATGCGATTATGGAGGTTGAAGGAGGAGGAAAGAGTAGGACTACATCTGAGAAAGCAGTGCATCTGTTAGCCAGAGCAACAGTATAATAATGTGAAGCCATAGTCTGAACTGACTTGAGTTATTCTGAGGCTGTAAGAGTTGAGCAGTCTTGATTCTGATGAGTGGTTGAATACTGCTGCCTGCTATTGTGAAATGCTCAGTTTTCTCCACAAATTAGGAGAAACTTTTGGAAGAAAGTTTAAAGAAATAATCACTAGATAACCACTGACCATCTTGGAGAACTTTTGGTTAATCCAGATATTTGAAAGGAGATTCAATATAATGAATTGAATGTTTTTCTAGGAGTACCTAGATCGAAGAAAAATGACTGAATTTGGCAGCATGGCTCTGATTGATGAAGGTGCTGGAGATGAAGATGGTGTTGCTATTCCTCTCCCTGGAGTGAAGAGAGGTAAGTCTCCTTATATTAAGCAGATGACTTTGGGCTTTGCTTTCTTGTTCCTAGCTTTATGTGAATCAAAATCTGAGACTTAGGGTAGGTATCAGATTGGAAGGGTTTGACTTATCCAGCTCAGTTTTCTAGTTATGATTACTGAAAGTTCAGCTGGCAGTGATCTGTTTCAAAAGTGCTAAGTATGTGTATGGATAGATCCTTCTGTGTAGAAGAAGCAATAGGAAACTGGGTACTGAAGAAGGTACTGTGGTCTATTGAATTGGGCCTAGGAGACGTGAATTTATTTTCCAGTTCTTACTTTCTTTGTTCTATGGTAGTGAGCAAATTTCAGTCCCATCACTTTGTTTAGTTTATTTTAACTGTAAGATCTCTTGAACAAGAACTGTCCTTTACTGTGTATTTCACTGCACTAGGTTTTGCCATATTCTCATTATTTTTCAGCATTATGATAATAGCATAGTTAGAATTGATAGGTAGACTGTGAGCATTTGGTACATATATAAATTCACTTCTAAATTTCTCTTTTAGGTGACATGAGTTTTCGACACTTCAAACCAGAAATAAGAGTGACTTGCCTACAGTTCTCTCCTACGGGTCAGTATTAACAATGAACGTAGGAATTTTTTCTTCCACATAAAACAAAAGAATAGAGTAATGAAGGAATAATAATGGAAGTACCTTGGAGATGATTTCTCCAGGTGTTACAGAGTACTGCTAGGTTGGTAGTCTGGTTCTCTCCACAATGAATAATTAGGAAATCTAAGTGTACATTACTTTCAGATAGTGTTTTTCACAAACGTTTTGTCATTACTAACAGGCTCATTGCTAAGTTATGTTTTTCGTCTTTCTCGTGTTGTGCGAGTGATGAAGTGTCATCTGTTTATCATTACTCTTGTGCTTCCATCCTAAAAAAGACAGCTGTGTTCTTAAGTGTTTCTCTTCTAGGACGAAGCTGGGCAGCCACTACCACAGAAGGCCTTCTTATCTATTCACTGGACTCTGGGCTAATTTTTGATCCTTTTGAGCTAGATGTTGATGTTACACCCAGCAATATACACAAAATACTGCATCAAAAGGAGTACACTATGGCTATCATTATGGCCTTCAAGCTGAATGAGAAGAAATTGATTCAGGAGGTCGTAGAGGCTGTACCTAGTAATGAAAGTAAGTGTATCTTCCATGAAGTATCACTGAACTAATTGTAAGCAGAGATATGCAAGAGATATGTAAGCCAAATAAGTTGAAGCCTAAAGGTCTGAGATTTATCTCTTAAAAAATATGTATATATATCAAACAGTAATATTTAAGCACTCAGTATTTAAGCACTTTTTATTTATTATGATGTACCTGAAGATTAAGGAGGAGGGTACTGTTTTTATCAATCTGCTACATGCACAAACTGTTGAATTTCTATGTGGTTTACCCTTTTATTTATTCTAAGAATAGCAATAATAAGGATAAAGCTCCCTTGGAATCAAACCACATAAAAGAGACTAAATGTACTTTGCACTGTTTAGAAAGGATAGGTTTCAGAAATCACTGTTTTAGCTATATATACGTAGTTCATACAGTGCACTCTTTACTCCTGCAGCTCATACAAGTAGGTGACCAAACAGAAGTCTTGTACTGTCTCTTGGTTTGATTTCACTATTCTAGTTTATCTAGTCACTTTTGAATATGGAATTTGATCAAGTCCAGGATATTCAGGTAAAGTTCTCAGAATGATATTGGTATTAGGTGCACAGCAAGCTTAATGGGAGCCAGCAGTGTGCCTGTGTGGTGAAGAAGGCCAACCACACTCGGTTGTATTGTCATGGATGTAGTCAGTAGCTTGAGGGAAGTGATTATTTCCTTCTCTTTGGCACTTGTGAGACCACATCAGGAACAGTGTTCAGTTTTGGGCTCAGACATTGATATGCTGGAGCATACAGTGGAGGAACTGGTTAGGGATCCAGAGTGCATGACAGATGAAAAGAGGCTGAGAGAACTGGTTTATTCAGTGTAAGATTATAAGGCTAAGGGTGAATGTTTTTACTGTCTTCAAGTGCCTAATTGGAAATTATATAGAAGGCAGAGCCAGACTCTTCTTGGAACTGGGCAATGATAGGACAAGAGGCAACAGACATGAGTAGCAACATGGGAAATTTTAATGAGATATTAAAAAAATTGTGTGCTGGAGATAGTCAAACACTGCAACAGGTTGCCCAGGGAGGCAGTGGAATCTCTGTCTTCGGAGGTGTGCAGCGCTCAACTGGAAAAAGCTCTGAGCCAGCTGCTCGAAGTTGACCTTGCTTTGGACTGCCAGGATTTGGAAAATCTCTGCAAGTGTCAGCCTTTTGGAGTTCTGATTTATTTTTATTCCTTTTGGTCTTATGTTTATTAGAGTCATCCCTCTAAACATTTACAGATATAGTCGTGATAGAGGATTGTTTTCACACAAACTAAGCATTATTAGTTAACAGACTGTCATAAAGTGTTAAAGCTCTTTCTCACAGAAGATGGGTGCTTTCACAGTTGCAGCTGTAGCTTGACAAAAATAAAAGGAATAGGTAAGATGTCATGTGGCTTTGGAGAACATTTACTGAAGCCATTTTTTAGCATCCTTTATCTTCCTGCTAATAAATATACATACTCATTAAGAATATATAGTAGATAAAAATCTTACAAAAAATTTTTAGTGTATTTTATTGTTTAACATTATAACTTCATCAACAGTTCCATCATAATAACATTAAATTGTATTTTCTTAGCTTTAACTCACTGTTGTTACCCTAGAGAAAAGTGATTATTTCTTTCCAGTGTTTTGTGTATAACATACAGAGTTCCATGTGGTCAAAACATGCTCTAGTCTGAAATTTGATGTATTCCAAACTTTTAAAGCATTTCTTACCTTATTCCCTAGATAGCAAGCCTGATAATTATTCATGTCAGGGTAAACCATCTTTTGTGTATATACATTGACACAATAGTGTTTTCCTCTGTCTGGCAAAACTTTTTTTATTATTATTTTAACTGAAGTTAATTAAAAATATATATATCTATGTATATATACACACATACAGACAATGCTGGATATGAAAGCAGCAACTGAAACCCCAGGAGCAGAGGATGAGAGATTGAAATTTCAGGCATAGTGATCAGAGATAGCAGAATGAATGTGTGACACTTTCTCCTCTAGATGAAGAATGTTTTTCACTGTTGAACATTAGATAGAACAGTTGAGGTGGCTGCAGCGAATAAGGGTTGATTATTTGTAGAGAGTATCGTGGATAATGAGGTCATCATACTTATAGGTGAAATTGTTTGGAATAGTTAGTCATACTTCCTCATGCTGCTGAATTGCTAACAGCATTCAGGTACTTCCTCTGTGGGCAGGCAGCTTTGATATCTTTTCAAACATCTTTTATTGTTTCTGATCATTACACTTATTCCACTAAATACAGAATTCTGATGTAGTTAAAAGAAACACAACTTTGGTGAAGTCTGGCTATGCCAAAAGAGAAGGAAAAAGGTGGAAGTAAAAGTTCTGAAGGGGAGATGGGGCAGGGGGAGTGTTTTAATAGGATGAAAAATGTTATGGCAGGTCTTGGAGAAGAGGAGAGTTGCTAAATTCTTCCTTTAAATGCAGCAGTGATTAGAAGGCTCAATGGGAAAGACTTGCATTCTGAGGGGCTGCAGCACTGTGACCTGATATAGAATAGTACACTTCAAATAGTTCCCAAAATCATGTTTTATTTTCCTTCCCCGTATACTTTCCTGTGCTCACTTTCATATTGCTCCAAATTGTAATCCAACACTAACGTCTGCAATGTTTTTCTTCTTTTTTCATAGTTGATGTTGTCTGCTCATCACTCCCAGATCTGTATGTGGAGAAGGTATTGGAGTTCCTGGCCTCTGCCTTTGAGATATCTTGTCACTTAGAGTTCTATCTTATCTGGGCTCATAAATTGCTCATGCTACATGGACAGAAACTAAAAACAAGGTTAGTTCCTGTAGAAGTCAAAATGCTAACAAGCATTTTGAAATGTCTGTCAGCTTGGGGGTTTCAGTTAAGTTACTGACATTCTGGATATCCTCGTACACAACAATTAAAAGTACTTGATTGTACTTGGTTGTATTAACAACTGAGAGATAGTTAAGAATTGGAATGCATAATAGGGTTTGTGAAGATATATTGCAAAGGATTTTTCAGATGCTACAGGTAAAGTTGCATGGGTTGCTAGTGTATAAATGATGATTTCAAGGGTGTTAGTAGGATTTCAGGAACTTGTGCTTTTAAACAATTATTCATATTAAATATAAATTAAATGAAAGACATGGTGCAGGGTACTGACTGTGCAATTTATAGACTTTGCTTGTGATTATAGCACGCACTGTTAACTTCTTAGTGCTCTGCTTTCCTGCCTAGTTGTTTTCAATTACGTAGTCCTGCCCTGTGAATTGTATTCAGCTCACCTCAAGTGGGGAGTTCATAGACTTTTTGGAACAAAAATGGCAAATTTGGAGTGTGACAGTGAGAGATCAAGTAGGCTCTGAGAGGGAGTCTTGCAGATTAAAGTAACAGTGAATTGTGTAACCCTTTGCTTAATGAAACATTGGTATGAAATGACCAGAACAAATTATCTCCTTTTTTGCTGTTAAAGTAGAAGTGAGTTTAAATGAAATTCCTCCTTATTTGGAAAGTAGTATAGTTGGAAGGAACTGTCTTCAATACAGCAAGCAGAGTCAGTTCTTCAGGCTGCAGTTTGACATTAGAAGAAGTGATTTCTGGCAATAAATGACTTATATTTAGCATAATAAATGGTGGTACAATTAAAAGCGAATAGCTTTTGTTTGTTTGGTATCATCTTAAAACGTTCATATTTAAAAGTTAACATGTATGCTTTTTAAAATTCTGAGAATATAGAACAGTTCTAGGGTTCCAAATGTAATTATAAATTACATTGTAAATTGTACGTTTTTTCCATTCAAGGTCAGAAAAGCTGCTCCCTGTGATCCAGTTTCTTCAGAAAAGCATCCAGCGTCATTTTGAAGATGTTTCCAAACTGTATGTATTGTCATATTTAGGTGGTTTAAACCATAATCCTTTAAAAGTGTGGAGTAATTTGGGGGGACTAGCAGGGATGTAGTTTTAGAGGTTTGAAGATGGCTTCCTTATAGAGGTGGCTTTATTTTAGGGGAAAATTAATTTTTTTTTTTCTTTTTTGGGGGGAAAAGTGACTTCATTGGTGAGGAAATTCATTTTTCTAATTTCTTATTTTTTACAGCTGTGAATGGAATATCTACAATATTAAATATGCATTAGCCATTTCGCAACAGCGGGGCATGAAACGTCTGGCAGACGCATCAGATGAAGGAGACGTGGATTCTGACAGCGATTATATTTTGCAGGATGTTCATAAGGACAATTTTAGTTCCTAGTTACTCTTCATGAGAGGAAGAAAACTTGAGAGAAAGTTTTATGCAGTGGTATTCACTGAGACTGAGTGGCCCTTGTAGAGGCATAATTTCACTCTTGTTAACAGTATGGACAGTGCTACATGCAAGTTACAGAAATCAGTTAAATTTAGAATGGACAAAGTGTCATCTATGGTATACTTAGTGTGATCTGTTGAATCCAACAAAGTTCCAGTAATTAGACTGAATAACATACCTATACCAATGAATATGGGAACAAAGTTAACTGTGCTATAAAGCTTCTCCAAGAATTTAATTAATCTGAGATACTGTGGTAAAGATTTATGTTTGTAAATTGCCAGCTTAATAATGTAACTTAAACTGTAAGGGAAGGAATGTGTTACAAATGTTTATCTTTTCCTCAAGAAAGCTCTTTTATTTTTTAAATGTTACTTATTAAAATAACAAAATCTGAAAGTTCTGATTTCCTCGCTTTTGTGAATTGGCATGGGAATTGGGTAATACTGACACTGTGGTCCTGAGTACCAAAAAAATGTTCGGAATGCTTCCAAGCCACATGTTGAAAGGGTTATGTTAGTGAAGATGTTGCAAGTGTTAACACTGAGCCAGCAGTGATTTCTTTTTTCTTTTCTTTTCTTTTTTTCTTTTCTTTTTTCTTTTTTTTCTTTTTTTTTTTTTGAAGTGCTCAGCTCTTGAAAGAGAGGAGTGATGGGGTTATTGAAGACTGTTCCAGGAAAAATATATGTCCAAAACACGCAGCAAACACATGCAGTCAGTTTGTAGGGTTTCGGTGTGTAAATAAAGATGCACTTGCTACTTAAATGCAATGTAGCATTTTTTTCTTATTGTAAAATGATTAAAGATGTCTTCACTTGTTGGCACCTCTTCCTTCCAGTAATTTTTATAGTAGTGTCTGTGTTTCAGGGTGTCAAAGACAAAAGGGGTGAAGGAGTAGTTTGGTTGGACAGAAATACTTGTGGAAGATGCTCTGCGGTGTTGGGTTAGGACTTGGAATTGCTTTCGTTCTCTGCCTCCTCCCCTGCCATTGTAGAAAGCAGAAGAGGCAGAAGGGAAGTGTGACTAGGGGGTAAAAGCACACAAAGGAGGAGAGAAAATCCGTCTTGGGATGCTTTTAAACTGAAATGTGTAACTCGGCATGCAAAGCATGATCGTGTTACCTGACATACTAACCCAGTTGTTAATTCGTAATACATCTTGCTGTTTTCATATGCCTGTCTTTACCTGTTTGCTTTTAGGACAGGATTTCTCTCTTTAACTTTGTGGCCCAGAGCACACAGCTTATTATTGTTCTGGGACTGTCATGGCGATAACTGTGTATAAAATAGGAGTTGTTCTTTATGAAGTAGCCTGACTTAGTCCCTAAACTTGCATTTATCTCTTGGAGTTCACAGTATTACAAAACGCAGCATATGGAGAAAATCCAAAGAGAGACATGCTTTTGGGTTATTTCACTCTTCGTGTGGAAAACACTTGTGAAATTATCTTCAGAAATAATTTTTACCTGGGGCAAGAGCCCTGTGAGAAGGGCAGCAGTTGTCAGCTTTTATGTAGAGATAGGATGTGTTCTGCCCTCAAGCTATAACAAAGTCTCAGGTTACCACGACAAAGACAAATTTTCTGATGCACATGAAGGCCAGTACATTTTCCAGTGTGCTCTTGCATATAAATGGGGGGTGGGGGGAGGATAATGAAAACTGAATGTTAGGTTTTAAGTCTGGTAGGTCCAGAGTTTGGTGGGATCTTTGTGCACATCTGCTCAGTTTGCGAGTCCCAAAGACTTGGCCAAGTGCAATGGGGTTAGGACTTAAACAGCATCATTTGGTTACATTTTTTTTCTGCAGTTTCAGGCTACAACGGGAGCCCTGCATTATGATTTATTTAGATCCAGTCATATAGAGATGCTTACATTTATTTTGTCAGGAATGTCTTGTAAGTAGCTTGGTTTCCTTAAAAATAAATTAAAAGATGACTTTTTAAAAACTGATTTTAGTTTACGAGGAAAAGAAATTGGGGGGGGGGCGCAGTGTTGGAATTTGGCAGTTTGATATTTTTTATGTCCTTCTGAAAAAGGAGGAAAGATCATTTAGGAGGCAGTACTTTTTTCCGTATTGCTTTAACTTGTTTTTTCTTGTCAAAAACAAGACACGATTCCCTGAGGCGCTCTTGGCGCCTCGCTGCCTCGGAGACTTAACGCGGCGCCTCCCGCCCGGCTCAGAGCCGGCCCGCGCGTCCCCTCCGCGCTTTCGACGCTGGCGACGGGGGTTATATTTAACGCGGAGGTCGCAGCAAGCCCCGCCGGCCGAGGGGCCGGGGCCGGATCCCGCCCCTGGCGGCGGCGCTGCCCCTCCCGGCCTCCGGGGGCGCCGTAGCGGCCTCCCGCCGCCATCGCCGCCGCCATCGGGCTCCCCGCGACCCTGCTGACCGTGCCCGGAGCCATGTTGGCGGCCGGCGGGTCGGCGCTGCGCACCGCGCTGCGGCGGGCGGCGCCCGGCGGCCTGGCCGCGCTGCACGGCTCGGCCGGCCGCTGCCGCCCCGCCCGCGTCGCTGTGGTGAGTAACGGCCGCCGCGCCGCGCCGGGCCGGCAAGACGGCCCGGGGGCGGCGGGCCCGCGGCGGCCGAAGAAGGGATATTTTATTTATTTACTTATTTATTTATTATTTTATTGTATATTTTATTTTTGTTATATATTTTATTTTGTCCTCCGCGTTGCCGCCCGGCGGGGCTGGTGCCGGCCCGGCGTGAGGGTGAAGGGGTGTGTGTGTGTGTGTGGAGGAGGAGGCGGCGGGATGGAAGCTGAAAAGCAGCAGGGAAAAGCCGTATGCCCGAGGGATCCCATCGAGAGGCGCCTGGGTGCGGGAAGGCTTCAGGAAGGCGGGCCGGGAGCGGGAAATAGCTGGTTGCCGCCTTGCTGCTCGTCAGCGTGTATCTTTGGAAGAGGTACTGGTAAGCTTTTTCGGTCTAAATTAGGTGGAAAAAGAAATAAAGGCAGCTCCTGGTGTAACGGTTTTCAGTTTGAGCCGTGATGAATTACAGGAGTTGTTTAATGGTGACAGCAGATAGGGGAAAAAAGGGTTCCTGCAGGAACATCTGTTCGGAGATAGTATTTCAAGCGAGGGCAGGAGTTTGTGGGGGAGTGTTCCTGACTGAAGTTGATCAATAATTTCAAAATTATAACCCAAGAAGGCAGAAAACTGAGAAAAAAAAATGGACCCTACAAAATACATTAAAACAATTGCCCAAATGCTTCACCCTGCCTGACCTGTAAATAAAATAGAGTGAAAGAAAAGAAGCCAGGCTCCTACAAGCTGGGAATTGAATAAAGATGAGACATAATTGAGCTTTGATTTCTTAGAAGAGGTGGAGGATATTGAGCAAGAGAGCAAAAGCGGGGTCTCTAATGGGAATACAAATGTGGCATTCACCTCAACCAGGACATACGCAAGGCCTCCACATCTAAAACCTCTTGGAACAGAGGCCCAGATGTTCGTCACTGTTGATTTCCTTTGGGATGTAAAAATATCTCTAGTGAAGACTTCAAGTAAATCTGCTAAGAATGATTTTCTTATTGGGAAAGAGCCAGTGTGTTTATGATAAAAGAGAAGAACCAACGCATTTATGCAGGAGTAAAAGAGCACGCAAGGAGATAGTCTTGTCAGCTTAATCTCCGTGTCATGCCAGCCTCGAGAACGTGTTTTGGGAGCAAAGCAAATAGTAGCACAAAAAAGCAAGATTGTTGTGTTGAAAAGTACTGGTGTTGTGAAGCTAGGGGAATGACATGAGTATGAAAAAGGATTGAAATACCATACACGAGGGAACTGTGAGGACTGCTGCAATAGGAGACGACAAAAGTTAATCACTAAGTGCAAGGTCATGCAGCTAGGGATTAATAGCAGTAACTTTTTCTGTGAAGTAGGTGCTTACAATTCGGAAATGAGGAGGAGGAGGAGAGAGAGCTAGGTGCATTAATCAGTAATAAGATGGTTGCTTGCCACTGAAGTGGTGTGACAGGCGGGTAGAGCAGCACAATTCCAGGCAGTGCATGTCCAAGGGAAAGAAAATAATGTCACTTTTGAAGGCAATGTTGAGACCTCTGGTAGATTTCAAGTCACTTGTGTTACAGAAAGATAAATGAAAAAAGCTGCATGGGTCAGGAGGGTGAAGTCTGTGATATGAAAGGAAGATTAAAAGAGCAAGCAGTTTGTTTAACCTAGTGAAAAGGAGGTTGAGACAAGCTGTAGTTTTCTTCTAGAAGTGCATTAGGGAAAGTGAGTGGCAATTTAATCTAAAGGAGAATGAGCACACAAGAAGAAGAGAGTATGAACTGGCTATATTCATGAGTAATTGAAAAAGTGAGTTTAGGTTGGAAAGTAGGAGGAGGTTCCGGAATATTGGAGCAGTGAGATTCTAGGTAGGATTTGCAGGGACAAAAAAAAAAAAACTAGTTTTAAATTAGATCTTACTCATTTAGTAAAGGGGATTGTAGGATGTCAGGCCTGTGATAGCTGAGGACTGGATGTTGTGGTCTGAAAGCCCCTTCTAGTCTGACATTTTTAAGTGAGACAGTTTCAATTGTGTCTGTTTATGTGTCTGCAATTAGAAACTTATTAAACTTCTAAAACCAGACAAAACCAGGAGGAGAGAGAGTAAAGTTAATAAATGGAGACTCTTCAGTGGGAGTTTTTTTTTAAAAAAAAAAAAAAAAGAAAAAAAAGAAAAGAAAAAGCACCATAAGCTTTTACATATCATTTCAGGCACAAAGAAGGAATTCTTCAGATTTTTTGGGGTTTTTTTCTTACAAGCACTTTTTCCCTGTGTTTTGTTTTGTTTTAATGTTTTATCTCTTTTCTACTGCTTTATGAAGACTCCTTCCACTTACACAAGAATGACTGATTGCTTTGTGTATTTTATGCCCCGTGTATATATGCAAATTAAAAGCATTATTACTGTAGTAATAAGGAAAAGTATGGCTAATGTAGCATACTTGGATAATGAAAAATGATTTAGCTATTGATCTCTGGTGTGGATCCTCAGACAGAAAGTCAGCAGCAGGTGAAATAGCATATCATAAATGCAACCTTAAAATGTGTTTTTATCCCACTTCGGTTTGTTGTGCATCCAGATGAGAATATCTCTCACAAGGATGAGGACATCTCATCAACAGACTTAATGATACTCAGAATAACTCACTGCATGCATAATAAAAGCGCACCTAAGGGCTGTCTTGTCAGTTTATCAAATCTGAGGAATACGTATCTGAGACCTGTGTATGACCGGTAACTATGAACAGAGTATCCTGGTTGTGCAGTATGTCAAATGGCAACACCAGGGCTAATAGCTTGATATTTGCTGGCTTGCTAAAGACCTTGTTCCTAAGGCTGTAGATTTTTTTTTATCTCCCAGGGTTTTTGAAGGATTGTGTAGGAATATTTGTATGAGCTGAAATAATTTCTTGATTTCCTTACTGCAGGTCTTGTCTGGTTGTGGTGTCTACGATGGCACAGAAATTCATGAGGCCTCAGCGTAAGTTGCTTGATATAACTTAGCCTCCGAAAATGCCTACTTTATATTAGAATACTCTGAATTCAATTCCACTTCCCATGGGCTGTCAAAATCGCCCTGAAAGATTTGTGATAATTTTTCTTCATTGGCCCATAAAACTTCACAGTATTCTCACAGCATAATGAGATATTAGGCTGCTTCCTTGCAGGACGTAATGACTGTCCAAAGAACCAGTACTTTCTGGTATATGTAATGCCAGAGCCATAAGTTTGAGAGAGTCTTTCCTTCAGGAACAGCAATTCCGTTTGCTATAAACAAGCTCAAGCGAGATAAATAGAGACTTATGCTTCCTGGACCTAATTCAGATACCACAATTGTTAGTATTCAAGCTGAATTATTAATTCAATTCAAATGTTAGTATTCATTTCTAAAAGATGTTTGACCTAGATTCAAGTTTAAAAATTCACCTAGGTATGCTAACTATGGGACTCTTCTGTAAAACTGAGGTCTTGTAATTAGATAATTTTTATCGTTTCCTGTATAAGAGCATTGAATGAAAAAGGTTGTTGTCACTAGCTTGTCTGTCCCTACCTCCAGATTGACTCTTTTTTCCCTCCCCCCCTCTGATCTCTGGTATTATATAGAGTGTTTTTGCTGCTACATGTTCAGTATGCTTTGGGAAGAATGTTTTTTTTTTTTCCCTCATTCAACATTTGGTGGAATATTTCTATCAAGACTTAGAGGCCAGCTAAAGGCTCTCTTCTGAGGTTCTCAGCATGTTTTATGTCTGGTTTTGTAGCATACTGGTACACCTTAGTCGTGGGGGAGCTGAGGTTCAGATGTATGCTCCAGATGTTCCTCAGATGCATGTAATTGACCACAGTAAAGGGCAGCCAGCTGAAGCTGAGTCAAGGTAAGAGCTGTGCTTAATCTGTTCTGTGACTCCTGGGTCTTGGTCTCATACAAGCTAGATGTTATTCAGACATAGTATTCTGTAGCTGAACTTGTAGCCCTTGTTGACTGGGTTTAATAGCTGTATGCTAGCTGGCATTTTATTTTGGAGACAAAACAAAACATTTGGAGAGAAAAGCTTAAAGGCGGTTTGTGGCGATTACTGTATGTTATTACTATATCCTAATGCCTACGTTTTCCGGTTGTAGTGTCTTTGAAGCAGCTAGAGCTTTAGTTGTTTAGTGCCACTGTTCATCTTGCTTGTTCTACCACCAACTTCTCTGTCAAATCTTTTTTTATGCTCTGTTTTGCACAAATCCTTCATTTGTCTCATTGTTTAATTTTTGATTCTTCAAGAAATGTTTTGGTGGAATCTGCAAGGATTGCTCGTGGTAAAATCACAAGCCTGGCTAAACTTACTACAACAGACCATGATGCTGTGATATTTCCTGGTGGATTTGGAGCTGCTAAAAACTTGTGAGTGCAAGTAAATGTTAGACTCCTTCCTTATGACTCGCACAATAAAAAGAGCAAGCAGCAAATGGCCTTCTCTAGTACATATACAACCCTACCTAATTTAGTAAGAAAAACTCATTTTGAAGTGTTAGAATTAAGTCTTCCATGTCATTCATGTTGTTTTCCGTTTCTATTCTTATTGGCACTGTCGCATTTTAATTTTTTCCAGTAGCATTGCTTAAGGTTCTGGAGTTTAGATAATGTATAAAAAGTTGTTTTCCCTCTTATGTTGTAGTGTTTTTTGGGGTCTTGCTGAGGAAAGCAAACCTTCTAAGTTTTCAATGTTCCTATTGTTTTCCTTCTGTTTCTTCATGTCCAAAGTGCCTGGCTACAAAAAAGTCCTGTCTTGCTTTAATAACAGTAAAAAAATGACTGGCTCAAAGAAAAAAAGATCGTATGTTAGCCAAGTGGAAATTGTGCGTTAACCTTCTGATGGTCTTGTTACTGACCTGTCATTTTGTTGGCTTTGAAAACCCAACATATGTAATGCCAGAGCAGTAAGTTTGAGAGTGTCTTTCCTTCAGGAACAGCAATTCAGTTTTCTAGAAAAAGGCTCTCTGTGTATTCCGTTTCTCTTTTGTGCATTTTTATTCCCTGATAAAATTGCTGTTCTGCTTCTCAGAAATCTTACAAAGCTGATTTGATAATGCTTATTTCTAGATGCTTATCCTAAGGAGTTTTCTGACATACCAGAGCCTTAGAAGAAAGTCACTTTGGCTTATGTAGTGTTGGTCTCCTACAGCATTTTTCAGCAACCTCTGAGAAGCTGCTGCATTTGTGATGACCCTTTAGAGCCAGTCTCAGGGTTGTAGGCGTGTCTGTATGTTTATATTAAGGTATGTATAAAGTTTCTTGTTGTGGCAGATCTACCTTTGCTGTTGATGGGAAAGATTGCAAGGTGAATAGTGAAGTTGAACGTGTCTTGAAAGACTTCCACAAAGCAGGCAAACCTATTGGGTACGTATGTTGGTTGTAGAGGAGTATTTATTTGATAGTGTGAATATGGAAACAAAGTGTGTCATGTAGGAATGCACAGCAGTCAGTGTTGGAACTAGAAAAGATATATTCAGTTTTGTATCACCTTTAGCGTAATTTTTTAAATGTGTTTTTCAAGATATGTGTGTGTGCAAGTGTTTGTGAAAGAAGAAGCTAAGAAAACGTTGACCAAAAGTTGCCTTTTGGGGTCTTTCAGATTTGTCAGAGCATGCACATTTGAATCCTTTCAGTTATGACTGAGTTTTGAGAGAATGCCATCATGGAATCTCTTATAATTCCTTTTATTTTTGCAGTCTTTGCTGCATTTCACCAGTGCTGGCAGCAAAGGTTCTCTCTGGTGCTGAAGTAACTGTGGGGCATGAAAAAGAAGAAGGTGGCAAGTGGCCTTATGCTGGAACTGCAGAAGCCATTAAAGAACTGGGAGGAAAACACTGCATCAAAGAAGTAACTATATCCTTTCCTATTAACTTCCATGTTGAGAGAAAATTTAGTAGTGTGTTATTGCACACTAGTGCAATAAATAGTAAATATATACAGGATCTGTGCTTTTTCAGTTCGTGTTTAGTGGGAATGTGTAGTGTATATAGTATGTGATATGGTGCATGATGAAGGAACTTCATTTCTCTTAGGCAGCTGCAGAATTAGAAGTAGTGCTCAACTGTTTCAGTAGAGCTCCCTTAGACACTTGATAATACAGGCAGGCTGGAAATGCTGGGTGAGTTTGCACACAGAACTGGTATGAGTCACAAGTGGTCAGTTTTCTTTGAGATTTTCTTTCTTTTCCTGAAGGCTAAAGCTGTGTTCAAACAAACTGTACCCAGAGGCTTACAGGCAGTAAGTTTTCCAAGTTTTCTTGTGTTCCTGAATGATGTTATTTCCCCAGATTGTTCTTGCAGTGTATGTATTTCTAGCAAAATAACTTGTAGTATTTCAGATTATAGGTTGCACCTGTTTTACAGCTGGACAGTAGTATATTTGGAGGTGCATATTTAAGGAGTAGGAGAGATTTAAGTTTTTTGTCAGAGGTAGTTTATTTTGCAGATAGCATTTACAAGTGAAGCATAGGTTGTGTTTTCCTTAACTTCTGTTTACGAAGCTCATGTGGATACAAAGAACAAGGTGGTAACTACCCCAGCATTCATGTGTGAAACAGAATTACATAACATCTTTGATGGCATTGGGGCTATGGTGAAGAATGTGCTAAAGTTAACTGGCAAGTAAAGCAGCTATTTCTAAAAGTAAAACTATAGAAATGTTTAAATTTAGGGTATAGTATCAAAAAAAAAAAAAAAAAAAAAGGGACTAATGGAAACATTTTCACCTGTTTTTTTCCTGTTCATGCCCTAAGAGCTGATAAAGAGCTGATTGATTCCCAGCTGTGGGGATTTCCATGTGTTTTCCAAGAGAGGGGCCTGCAGAATGGCTCACAGAGTATGAGCAGTCTGCCCTGAGACACAGAGCATTTTCTTGAGCTTTTGCAGCTGGAGAGAGCTGTGTGGACATATTCAGAAACCGGTCATCACATGGTGCCAGTGTCAAATCTTTTCAGTGAGGACAAAAAAGACTAAAGGCCTTTCCAGAGCTGAGTGCAGATGTGGTGTAGGGGCATAGCAGATGGAGTGGCAGTGTATCTA
The DNA here is from genome assembly GCF_028389875.1 of Rhea pennata. NCBI lineage: Eukaryota > Metazoa > Chordata > Aves > Rheiformes > Rheidae > Rhea > Rhea pennata. The sequence continues at coordinate 122,593,544 of NC_084663.1, forward strand.
GTGGGCTAAGAATGGAAATAGAGAGGCAGGAGTGCATGGTTCATGGTTTAGGCAATTGGGCCCATATCTGTAAACTAAAAGCCAGAGTCAACTGTGACATAGCCAAGGGAACAGACATCTTCCACATCCTAATGTTACCTCAACATTACTTAAAACATTTGTGTTCTATTTTTCCATTTTAAAGAACTGCTTTCTACAAAGCAGCCATTTTGAATGTTAGCAGCAGGATACGTCTTATCTATCACAGTACTAGCACTTTGAAAAATCCATTGGCCCATTATAAGTGAAAAAGGTCTTGAAATGAAAGAGAAAATAATCCGCTGATGTGACGCACAATTTTTTAGGATAATATCGCTGTTAAAGTAGTTGCATGATTAACAGTGGACAAAAAACAAATCTCAAGTTATCCTCACTTTCCTCGCTTTAGGGTAATAAAGCTTTCTCCAAAGAAATATTGAATGTCTGGAAAATGATGTCTAAATAAATTTAATTTCTGCCTTTATCTCATCCTTGTCACTTCATTTGTGTTTGATAACTGCCTCTCATAACTCATGCTGGTTGATACATTCTAGCAGTTTTTCAGAACTCTTTACACTTTATCTTCAGTATTGTGTGCATAAAATGTAATGACATTTTAAAATGCATGTCTTCCCTACATATGTAGGACTTTTAAAAGAAACATGGTAACATCAGGAATTTCCACAAGCAGAGATGGAATTGAAATCCCTGGAGTAGAAGATCAGTGGGTGCCCATGTTAACAGTAACATTATATGCTGCAAGAATGATCTGAATTGAGCTGAACTTGCATACCCCTTTCTATCCCTTCCCCTCAGGGGCTGAGAATTCAATCTTCCCGTTGTCCCCTTTCACCACGGCAAAGCTGTGTGTATAGGTAGGCTTTCTCATATCCGCAGTTCCTACTAAGGGCTGCTGTGGTGGCTTAAAGATTTCCTTTTTTTCTTGCTTAGATTAAGGTGTCATAAGAGAAAGAAAAGATTTTCTTTAAGAAGTTGCTACTATCATGCCATGAGCAATTGTTGCAGGTTGGCAAGAAGATCATCTAGATGTTGCCTCTTTTTACAGTCCTCTGAGATTTTGTCTTTAACTGGGATACCAAAATAATGGAGACCACTAACAGTCCAATGAGTCCCCTTTTAAGCAGATGCAACGCTGGTTATGACAATCCCTGTCTTGGTAATTTGCAGGTTGGAATATCCTGCTGGCTTATGTTTAAGATCAAGTCTACAAGTTAGAAACTTACCTAGTTTGGCAAGAGTTAGCAGCTAAATCATATGAGAGCGTACTTTGCTCTAAAAAGGTAGTCTCAATATTGATGATCATTTGAAGGTTTGGACTGTGAGTTGTAACTGGAGTGCCTAAGGAACCAGCTCCTACTCAGTACCCGAAACTTTTCAAGATGGTTCATAGAAAAAAATGAGCTACCGAAAGAGTGTCAGTGCTGGGAGCTCAGGCATTTGGTGAGGACATGACAGATTGCTGTAGTGGGGAAACCAGAGACAAAATATTATTTTCAGTAATAATCACATTTTAGAGCATCTTTCTACCCTTCCCCCCCTTTTTTTCCATTGAGAGATAATGTTTTTTAAGGGAGAAAGAACCATGCACCAGAGTTAACCTTTAATTTTTTTTTTTAATTTGTGGGACATTCTAATTCTTCAGTGATGTTCTGAACAAAAACCTTCAATACATGGTCTTTTTTTTAAGGTTTTATGTTAATAGATAATCATTTAACTTTGGTGGAAGGTCTAAGACCATCTTCTTGGCTTTCAGCCAGTGTAAATATGAAGGGAAATTCCATGTGTGTGTGGAGATTAATAGAAGCGTTTTACTGCCGAGCTTGGTTTTTTCCCTTTCTTTTCTATGGCTGTTTGGAGCTGCTAAGGGGTTTGCTTGTTTCAGCCAAGTGGGCAAAAGTTTGATTAATGTGTTTTGTAAATGCCATGAGAAATAAGAAGTGAAAGAATATGTATATTCTTTGAGCCTCCATGAGGAGGCGTCTTGTATTTGCCTTATGGATCCTATGGTTTTTGATCTGCAGAAAGCATTTAAGAGCTTATCTTACTAAAATAGAGTGATAAAAATTAATTCTCCTGCTTCTGTTAGTTTTCTAGTGATATGATGGGATTATTTCTGGCAGGGAGGAGTTGTTAGCTTTTATCAATTATGTTTCTGCCTGATCCATTTTGCCCAAACTGGTGATACAGGCAAGAAATATTTTACAAAATGTTTGTCAGCAGAATGTTGCAATGGCTTGTTTCATCAAAAAATTTGGTAAGGGTCCTTTTTTTCTTGTGAAAGCAGAAATGAGAGTAGGGATTGTGATGCACTTTTAGTGTTTTCCTTGTGGTTTATGGCTAGAAGAGACGATCTTTTGAATGACCAAAGTGCCAGCAGGGGGCACTTCATGAACAATGTTTTGTGCAGGTTTTCACTTCAGGCACAGTATTTCAGCTGTTGTTTTATATAAGACATTTTTGTGTTGACATTTTGGACACACAGAGGAAAATCAAAGAGATATTGCTTCCTACTGGTTTAGCAAAAATAAATAGAAGTTCATTGCTATCTTAATGAATGCATTTGTTCAGCTGCCTTGCAAAGACTCATTTCTTCATTTCTTCCCCTTTTTATCTCCAGGAAAGCACAGTATAAAGCAGGCTTACATGCAGCTATAAAATCTTCCTGTGATATAATTGTCCTGGAAAGATATAGTAAAAAGCCATAAGAGTATACAATACCTTTTCTTTTATTTTTTAATAGTAGTGCTGTCATGCTTGAGATGTCCTAAATACAAGGTTTGTAGACAGACTTTTATTGGCCAGCTAATACTCCTGGAAGAAAATGAACTGTTTCTTCTAGAGTTTTTCTGTTTGCAAGATAGCTGTTTGCCTCTGTGTGTGTGTGTGTGTATGTATACCTAGGTATATATATGTATATATATTTTAATTTTTATCCTTTAAAAATGGCAGTTTAAATAATCTTCTATCTGTGAATAATTGAGAGCTGCATTCAAGACTTGAGTCTTTGGTTTAAGTTGTCTGTCGTCTTCCCTCCTATGGCTTGCAGTGCCTGAGAGAGAGCTTATTTGTTATATGAGTCAGCCTTAGCCCTCAGAAATACAAAGGAACTAATATTTGGCCATCTTTTCTAAGATGATTTCAATGGTGGTCAGGATCTCTCAAGCAATAGAGTGAGATAGGGGGAGAAAAGGGACTAAACTTGGACAATTTCAAAAGTTGAAACGGAAGTTTAAACAAGGAGTGCATTCCCATAGTAACATAATTTCCTGCTTTTTTAATTGAAACATAATCATCTTCCGTGCCTGTTTTCAATATGTTTCAGTTCTCTTGATTAAATTGCTGAGTGACATGCTGTGTGAATGATTGACCTCAGCCCTAGCTGAAATAATGGTGGAAATTCTGCACCAAAGCTTATTACATTTATGTCTGTCTGGGCCATTTCTTCTACAGCACGTAGAGCTGAAAGGAGCTCAGTGAAAACCATTAACCAGTAAAACTGGCTTTGCTATAAAATTAGACAAATACAACATGAGCAAACAAAGTCCTTTTTCCCTCTGTCTTACCAGCGTCACTGTCAAGCATGAAAAAAACAAACTTGCTTTTGCTGCCATCTTTTTTCAAGAATAATGCACAAGGATCTCTCAAGAATTTCCGTAATGCAGCAGATGACCAGCCTGTACTCTTGCCATATGAAATCTGTAGGTGCAGGCAAACGAGAAGAGTAGAGATTCCACCTTCTTAAATGCGTGAATTGTTTTGGTACTCCTTAGTTTTCAAAGCTAACTCTAGTTCATGTTGAAACTCTGGAGACCACAAGAAGCATGTGCTGCTCACACTCTGCACATTAAGTATGCTTTGAGACATTTGCTTAGTGGGTCATCACCCAGGCAGAGAAAGTTCAAGTCATTCAAACCTTCCCCTGCAGTCTCACAGGAAAGACAAATGGTGGTGGTATGTTATCACTGGGAATGACATTAGCTGCAACTTGTGGAAATATGATGAATGGGGGCATTTAAACATCCCAAATGCCATTGCAAGTCTGAGTCATAAAAAATAGTGTTGTAAGAGACATCTACAGGTCACCCAGTCTGCCTCCCTCCACCCATTACGCTCTTGCCTCCGTCTGCTCATGTGCTCACTGTGATTCACGTCAGATTGCAAGGGCAGGAAGAATCACTTCTAGGCTGGGAAAGGCTGAGGACTGAGGGAACTGGGCCTTCCTCATAAGCACCCACCAGCGTGGTGCTTGCTCTTGCGCATGTGACTAGGATGCCCTTTTGTGGCTGTCCCTCTCTGCAGCAGTGAGGGCTGTGTTTCAGCGCTGCGTGCCTGCATGAAGGTATTTAAGTATTCATTTTCTTGCCTAAGAAACTTCTGCACGTGTGTAATCACACAGCTTGCACCTGTGAGGTGCTCGCTTTGCATACCATAACACCTTTTGAAAACTGTATGGCCCTTAAGTCGTTATAAGGAGATAAGAGGAATCATGTTGTTATTGAGATGAACAGGGGCAACTCAGGCTTTCAGGGCTGGGCCAGGCAGACCTGTACAGATCCTACTTCCGAATTTGTTGATTGCACAGGGAGCCTGTCAAACTCTAGGAACAACTGCAATACAAATAACTCCTAGATAGCTTACCAAGTGATTGCTCTTACCATTTTTTCCAGAATTTAAGACTTTATTTTTAATTAACTCTTCTGTTTTGAAAAATATATATAATTTGAGACAAACAATGTTTGGAGGGTGGGACAAAGGAGATAATCACAGTATGGGTGTCATCTAACATTGAAATCTCTCTGTTAAATGGATCCCCAGTTGCTACATGAAGCAACTCTGTAGCAAGGGCAGCCTGAGCAGCAGCTGCGCTTCACTGTGGCAGGAGGCACACTGCCTGTGGCATTCTGTCTGTTTTCCCCACAGTGGGGAAAGGGCCATTTGCCAATGAAAGTCAAAGTTAACAGTCTTCTCCTCAATAGGTACGACTTTAAGCACTGTTTTATTCAGGTCCTTTCCTTGCAAAAACAACCCCGTCTTTCCTCTGAAAAGAGGGTGAAACTGTTTCAAATTGAAATTGCTCTGTGTGTGTCCTTATGAGTCGTTCTCCTCTGCTTGAGGACGCAGGCAAAATGACTGCATTGCGCTTGCCGCTCTTCACGCTGATCCTGGTGAGCAGTTCTCCGGGCACTTCTCAGTTCTGTTGTAGCACAGTTGCAACAGCTCTGGCCTGACACAGAACTTCTGTACTTTCTTGATGTTATCGGTAAACAAGAACCTTTCAATCTTAGCTTTACCTTGAACATCTTGTACTACTTGCATTGGACATTTTATCTGCATGGGTAACAGTTGTCATTCCTTGACCAGTTTTTAATTCCTTTTTTTTCATCTGAAGGCATCTTAAACAAGAAACAGTGTCACAGTATCAGTCTTTTATCACACAGTTCTAGCTTAAGATTATAGCTTTTGCCTGATGATGACATTTCCACCTTTCATGGCAAGAAGAGAAAATACTAAATTCAATCTTCTAAAGCCTTTGACTTATCTAAATGTAGGTTCTGTAATAATACAGGACTTTCTTCCTCTACACTGAATTTTTCTAACTTCTGTCATCTTCATTTGTCAGCTTTACCCTTCTGCTGAAGAAATAGTTCATTTCTTCCAGGGGAAAAAAAATCGCTAGTGATAACCATGACATTTAAGAGTGATAATAGAAGCTGAAGTTCTGCAGGCTCAGATTTCACAAGGTTTTCATCCTTATGCTTCACAAAGAGAGCCTCTTTTTACTTCCAGTTTTTGTCTGACACATAGGGTAAATTGCCCCTTCTCCTTTCAGTTTTCTCGAAGGGCTGCAGATGGGATCTTAAGCAAAAGAGCTCCCTAGGGTCAGTTCTAACATGATGCTGTGGCTCTAGGTTTTTATCTGAACTGAAGTTATCATTAAAGCAAAACCATCAAATGCTAAAATGCTCACATTTACAGCACAAAAACTGGGCTTCAAGAAACAAATGAAAAAGCAGGCTTGCCACCTCTTGAGTTTTACTGCCTTTGGTTTCTTCTGTGCACCAAAATACAGGACACAAACACCTAGTGCTAGGTGTGTTTCCAAATATTGGTGCCTCTTTCATGTGGCTGTGGAGCAGTCCTAACCTTACAGAGCTGTTCTGTACAGCAAGGTCTTCTGATGAGAACTTCCCAAACCGAAGTTTAGCTTTCCCAGTCACAAATGCCAAAGCATCAGTGTTACCAGGAGATGAAAAGAGACAGCAAGTATATCTAGTCGCTGCGCATCACCAGGACTTCTCGGGGAAGCCTGACTGTGACCTGAAAGATTAAAAAAAGAAAAAGCTTTCATGTAACTAGTGGATTGACAAGAAGTGCATTTGAAATTTGTGTGGCCTTTTACTGGTGTAAAATTTTATGAATGCAATGAGAGAAAATTGAAACATTATCTGGATTTTGCCTCTTTTGCAAAATTTTGCTTTGTGTGTGTACATGTACTATACAGGAAAAAAAAAGTCTTAAGGACTATGAGAAATATTTTCTTTTTCCTTCACAGAAGAGACACAGTTACTCAGCAACAATAAATACAGTGTTCATTTCTGGGGTGACTTAGGAAATTTTGTTCAAAGTCCCGATAGAACAACAACTAGAAGAATATACCATACGTTATCAATCCAGCTAGTCAGGACTTAAGGCAGGCATTTCTGGTAAGTGTCCTTAAATAATGATACTAACTATTGAAATAACTAGGCCACAGACTCTCGGATGGTAGTACTTAGACCACTGCTAGTACCGAAGCCACTGCATAGCATGGCACAGAGCAAAGTCTTCACCCTTTCCCAGGATGGTATCTGCAACCAATGCTGAGGGTGTATGCAGATGAAAAAGGATTTTGAACCCCTGACTTACGCAGTAGCTACACTTCTCCCATCACTGTTCAGGTCAGATGCCTTCTCTGGGAAATGAGGTTGTATATTCTTGTAATTCTGTCTCATTTCTTGGGCTGTTCCTGTTGCTGTAGTGTCTCAGCCCTTTCAGGTAATGCCTTTCAGTGGGTCACTACAGTTATCTGGTCACTAGTATGGGTTCTTCCTCCCCTCTTTCTAGGAGGAGTATAACGCAATGACATGTAAGGGATCAGTTAATGTCTAGTAGTCCCCAGGAACACTCTGAGGTAAATGTAAGACTATAACAAATCTCCTCTCTTCTTGAGAGCTCTTCTAGGCCAATACACTATCATTTTTACCCAGAAGCTGACTTAGAACAAGTTTCTGTTGACCCAGAAAGAGTCTCCCAAGAAACCCAAAGTAACAGGAAAATCAGGCTTTTAAATATAGTTTAGGGGAAAAAAAATTAACCTAGCAAACAAATAAATAGAAACAGAGGTGGAACTGAGCAAAACTTTTTCTGTTTTATATAAAATATGACTTATCTACTGATCTGATTATAAGGAAGGCAAAGTGTGGGAATTATTTGTGCACACAGTCTCTTTGTTCTCAGCATGTCCTTTAATGTCCAAAGTTCCAAGTGCCTCTCAGCCTAAAGACTAATACAAAACAGATTCACTTCCCCCCTCTTTCTAAAGAAATTGCTGGAAATGCAATGCTGGCTATGTTTTTCCTAAAATAATTCTGAGAATAGGAAACATCATTTTTCTTTTCATAAAAAGAATTATGTTGCAAATGTTAGGCTTCTCCATCTCCATTTCTCCACCTCCAAGGCCCCCAAACCCAGAAACACAGAAACCTTCAGGTATGTGCAAGTGTGTGGTTCAGTTTGTTCTCTTATAGCAAGATCAAAACACTTCTCCTGCCAATCTCTTTTTTTTTTCAAAAAAAAAAGAAAATCTTTTCATGATAAGAAAAAGTTCCTGTTGAGAAAAAGTTGTCACAGAGTTTTCAGCTCAGTAAAATGTATACATAGTGAATATATTGTATATATATATTTATTTAGAGTTGTATGCATTTTTTCTTTAACTACGCGTATTTTACACCCTCTTTCTAAGAAACCTCCATTGCTATTGCATTAAAAAGTCTGATATTTTCATATTTCCTATGGAGATATTCTAGCTTCTTTTTGGGGGGCTTTTGTAATACTATTACTTCCTTCTATTAAGGCATAAGATACCATCTGAAATTTCTCTTCATATTCTTTAAAGACCTCTAAGCCAGTGAAAGGAGCTATCTTAGCTCCAAAGAGGATATTTCCTGTAATTCTTGAAGTTGTTTATTGTTCATGTGGTATAGAGCTGAGATCTTCTGTATGATAATGAGATGAAACACTGCAGTGTTTCTCTTCCTTGGTTTCTGTTTGAGTTCATTGCTGCATCATATCTTGATCTGGCTCTAATATCTTTTTGTGGCCAAACTTACTACATTAACTGCAGTACTATATCCTTTACCTACACTAAGTAAAATGAAAATTACAGCCATTAATTTTTATATAACAAAATGTTACAGGTTTGATAATAGTAATTTAAGATTTTGTAGAGCTAATATGAATAATTTGCATTACAAGCAGGAATTCTATGGGAGAATTTCGTGAGAATGACATGTCAGAGCTGGACAGCCCTTATGTATTATATTCAGTGAAGAAGTGTTTACAAATGACCCTAATGTAGTTTTGTGTTATGACTAAGACTTCAGCGTCTGCATTATACTTCCGAATTGCCTTTGGATGAGATCCACTTCAGTTTTCCTGCAAGAGAGTAGCTCAACTCTGGGAGTTCATTCATACCAACCTAATTTACAATGGCTTTTTCTTACCTCCAGGAATTGAATGGCTTCCACATGACTTGTTTTTTATTGACTTTCATGGTGCTTACAATGGTAATTAGCTTTATGGACTAGGGATCACTGGTATGTCAGTAATTCTCACTGTGTTCTACGTCTGTGTTAGTGGCAAAGATATTCTGTCCTGTCCTGGATAGCTGTACTTATATTTGTGTTTTGCTAGAATCAATAAGAGAGAACAAGCACCAAAAGTCTCTTGGACTCAAAAGTGATTAGTTTAAGCCTAGAACGGGAAAAGGGTACCAGTAATTAATCTAAGGGTTAGGGTTTGTTTGTTTGTTTGTTTCTCCTGAGGAAGAATAGGTTTGCCAAACAAACTGAAAATTTAAATGTGATCACAAAATTAAATCAGAGCAAAGGACACTTTATTTCTCACCAAAAATGAGATGAGATGATGAAAACATTTTGGTTTTGCATTTTCAAAACGATTTTTTTTCACTTTGAAAACTGCAAAGCTTTTCACTTAAGTTTTCTGAAAAAAAAGTATTTCACTTTACATTTCAAAAACATTTTTCTCTTAAGAATGATGTGTGTTTTATAAAAAGACTTCAAAGGGGTTTAAATTACTTGAAAACAAAATAAAACATTTCTTTAAGCTGAATGAAGTGTGTGTGGTTGACCAAAATGAAAGTTTCCAGCTAATTTACTCAAGCAAAATAAAATCTTAAAAACTCATATTTTGCTTTGACCTATAGCCTCTTTTTATTTATTTATTTATTTCAACTGATCAGTTGGTCAAACTGAACAACCCCTCATTTTACTGGCTATGCTTCTAGGTAACTCAAAGATATAGGCTTCGTGTTTGGTTGCCAGAGATGAAGCTAATCTTCATTCACAGATCCGAGTCCAAATAGTGAATGAAACTCACCCGTTCTTCTGGGGACAAGGTGGATGCAGGACAATACAGAAACAGAAATAACCAAATGCAGAAAAAGCTAGGAGACCTCATTACCCAACAGTGGATCCTGTAAAGAGAGGTGGAAGGCGCAGGGGGCTTGCCTTCAGCAATCCTACTGCTTCTGTGCATATGCAGTGCTGAAGCTTAGCAAAGATGCATATTTTTTTCCTTCTCCCATCTTTTTTGTCCAACAAAAGCAATGAACAGAGGGAAACTGAGTGGAGATGCTTTAGATTTTGGACTCATTCCAATCAGTGGCAGTATTTGGGTTGTGTCAGCAAAATGCTCCCCTCAACTCCCTCCCTCTTAACTAAAAAAAAAAAAAAAAAAAAAAGTCTTACCGTCTTACCTGATACATAGAGTTTAATTTTAGATTTCTGTGTTTCGTTGGAAAGAGACGAAGCCTGTTTATAGATGCAAGTATATACAGCTGCATCCTCTAATCGGACATTGGAGAGCTGTAGGGAAAAGTTGCCATGCTTCACCTCATCCAAAAAAAGACGGGTTCTGCCACGGTAATTTGTATCTTGGTACCCTAGTGAATCTTCTCCATTGTGAAAAAAATGGACTAAAACAGAGTCTATCTGCCAGTAGAGCTTTGAATCGGAAACATCCAGCTCTTCAGGGGAGGTGATGGTACAAGGCAAAATGACAGTTTCTCCAACAAATGCATGGCATGTTGTATCTGGCTGACCTGGAATGAAAAACAGACAACTTGTTCAGTTGGCAGCAGAGCTAAGGACACCAACTTTCCTATAAGTTGGCTTCCTGACAACTTTATTGTTTCTCTTCCCAGCCTCCTGCTCCCAGCCATGGAGAAGGCAGCACGTGCTGTGACATGACATGAGGCCCATATGTGCTGATTGACAGCCAGCTGTGCAGCAGGGCAGAACTAGCTGCATGCGAGCTGCATCCACTTCCTCAGTGCTGGCACTGATTTGCGTTTCCTTAGCTAGGGATTCTCCAGGTTCTGAGAACCTTAGTCTTTGAGATCAGGTGTCAGATTCAGTTGAAATTAGTCAGTTTGCAAGGGGAGAAAAGCATGTGGGGAAGTGAAGATTGGCAGACAACATGACTAAATAAGTTTTATTTTTGTAGACAGTCTGGCTAAAAAAAGGAGAAGTGTGAAAAGGATGTTAAACTGCCAAGAGAAGAATCCTGGAAAAGCTTGGTCTCCCTCAACTCCTCTTGCTCAGCCATCACATCATGGCTCCAGTTGTGTAAATAATGTGCTAGATTCCGCTTCTCCCTTCCTCTGCAACATCTTAAAAATGATCTGATGGAACAGAGTAATTTTCTGCAAGTTTGTTTGGATGTACTCAAAGATGGGTTTAGCTCAGTTGGTTAGAATGTGGTGCTGCTAATGCCAAGGTTGTGGGTTCAATCCCCATATAAGCTATGTTGAGGGTTGGACTAGATGATCTCCAGAGGTCCCTTCCAACCTTACTGTTCTATGATTTTTTAAGATCTTACTAACTGTAGTCTCTGGGTCTCTTACAGTATTTGATATAATTATTCTTCTAACACCCCCAAAAGAATTTTCATTTTAAAGATGCAGAACTGACGCACAGAAAGGCTGAATGATGCTTCCAAGGCCTCAGGGAGATCCACTATTGATCACTGGGTGTAGTTTGTACCTGTGACCTGGACATTTGATGGTAACAGTACCAGCTGATTCCAACAGATACAAGAATCATTGTGTATTAGCGAGTGCAGCATACTGGTGAACAAGCAGGCAGAAAGGTATGGCAAGAAAACAAATATATTGCAAAATGAACACTGTTCATGTAACAACTTTGGTGCTAATTATTTTCATAAATTCTTCCAAGTCAGTTGAAAATACACTTCCACAAACGGAGAGGTCTGCTATTACTGAGTAGGACAACTCTTACTAGATTTTGCTGTAACAGTTTCCTGGGAAAGGTTGGGGGATGAGAGAAGGTCTCTATACCTAACTAGCTATGCTTGGTTTAGAAAATAAAAGCAAGAGTTTTTAAAGCATGGACAGCTAGGTATTTACAGCATATGGAGTTAAGTTAAAGATTTGACCAAACTCATTTCATAAAATATTTTTATAAATTAAAATACAGATTAATTTATTTGGATGGGAAAATTTCCTCCCCAGCAGGGAGCTGAACAAAAGCAGCATGAGCTTCTGATTTCACAGGAAGAAAAGCCAAAATTCACTGTGAAATAACTCAGTCTGTTTTCACTGCAAAAGTCATGTAAAGCATGAGAGGCAAGTAATTAGACTAAATATAAAAATACACGCACTTGGTCTCAAGTGTGTTCATTTTTAGACCATGTTTTACATCTCTAAATGTAGCAGCCCTATCCATTTATTGTGCCAAAGATCAAAAGGAGTCCAAGTTCCCTCTTCAAGTCACTGATGTCAGCCAGAAAAACCAGCGCTTTGCTTTCTACATGCTCAGGCTGCTGTTGCCATATTTATTAGTGTCTGGTTTTTGGCTTATTTGTTTTCTCATTGTGTATGGCCAGATAGAGGTAAAAGCAGAAGAAAAAATGTCATTCAGCAAACTAAATCACAGAGCTGAGAAGTGTCTCCTATTGGAACCTTTTCACCAAACATACGCTTTCCTTGGATTTTCAAAATTTTCAGCTGAAGATCCCAATCCTCTTTTTGCCAAATGTTTTAAAGCTTGAGCTGAAAATCTACCCATCTCCAGTGCAATTCCTATTTGCCAGTGGAAGGAGATCCCTGCCTACCCTTACTGTCTTGAGAGCTCAACCGTTTAAAGATTGTATCAGACACTGACGAGGTTTTGCCTCTCTCAAGAGGAGCCTGAATCACAACAGTATCCAAATAACTGTCTTCTGATTTTATTTATAATGAAATTCTAGCCCCTGCTGAACTGTGGGTTATCTGCCAGAACAACGCAACCCTACGCTTACCAAGGAAAGTGCCTCAGCAATTGCTAATTAACCTTAGCACTGCAGCTGAGGAAAGGCAGCGAGGGGATGGGAGCAGCCTGGGAGCTGTCTCTGAGTTGTGTGGATCAGGAGAGCTGAGCGAGGCTGTGCTTAGCAGAGCCTCTCCAAGGCAGGACCATACCCTGGGTTTTGCTGACCATGCTTAGCTAGGTATGGGGCAGAGACAAATGCCTCTGAGCTGGCTGCAGCTGTTTTGAAAGCCAAGGAGGAGGTGAGCCTCCAGAAGAGCTTTCTAGTGAGAAGAGTTGTGTCCACAGGAGGCTAGTAGTACTGAGAATGCTCACAACGTACTCGGTTGCACATGGATGAAGAAAAGATCATCCTGAAATCAACAAAACCTGTGGCCCTATTAAGAAAAAAGAGGCACTGAGCACTTGCTTGAAGAGCAAAAGAGGAAAAAAAAGATGTTCATCCTACCTCTTCATTCTCTTCACTTTTAAATTTGATCCTGGTTTTGGAATTGTGATGCATCAGTCTCATCTACCTTCTTTTTGGCTCTTTATGCCTTTTCTGAAGCTTGAGGACAGCAGTGCAATAATTTGGGCCCAAATTTCTTTCCTGCATGATATGGTGCACGAGCCTCACGCTGCTTGCGATGGAATAAATAAACACCTGAGGGCCCCAACCCAGCCTGCCCTACTCTGCTTGCGACTGGTAAAGCGAGGATGCCAGGGGCGAAATAGAGGGCTCTGCTGGAGTTGGCTGGGACAAGAAATGACCAAAATCTGGCCGTAATGATTTATCTAACAGAGCTGACAAGAAAGTGAGGTCTCTTACAGTTAGTGTGAGCAGGCTTCTGGATAAAAGTTGGATAGAGGCCCTTATGAAAGCTAATCCTGAGAAGAAGGCTTGGGTTATGCCAAACTGACTAGGTGATACTACATTAGGTTTCTCGCTGAGGACCTTGACACACCTGAAGGAGTGGAATGGGTAGTTTCCCGGCCAGAAGATGGAAGCACCCATGCAGGGAGTACCAGGGATGGTGGCAGCCTGCTGTTGGGGTGCCTGAAGGGAGGTGAGTAGTGCTGGTCTATTTTGCCTTGAGAGCTCTGTGTATAGGATGTGGTCTTATGCAGATCTCTACCCTGAGAAAAAAAAAAACATCTTGGCATGTGGCTTTCACTCGCAGGTGTAAGACTCAAATGTTAAGTTAGACTTTTAAAAAATACATTGTTTTTTAAGTGCTGGCAAAAGTTTCAGATTATCAAGGTGAAGCTGAGTGTGAAAATTAAACTGTTTATAGGGATAAATTAGGATTTCTATAGAGAATAAACACTGTTTCTTCAGTATGCTGTTGTAAGCTATGATCCATCATTGCTTCCAAAAAATGACTCTTTACTGAAGGATCCACTATTGTTATACTAAACTTCTGTACAGAACTTTCAACACTTTTTCTTTCTTCTTCTTCTTCTTCTTCTTCTTCTTCTTCTTCTTTTTTTTTTAAAAAAGCTAGAGACAGCTGTGCTGCAGCCTGGCTTTTCAGCAAGAGATGGAGTAGTTATTTAGCAAAACATTTAAAAACCAGGCGCTATGATTGCTGTAGAATTCAGTCTGGGGTAACTTTCAGCTTGTTGGTCACTTTGGCAGCCCCTAGATCTCCCTTCCCCCAGTCTGAGACAAAACCAATAGCTAAGTACCCTTTGGGCTTTTTGTATCCTTGTGGTCAGATTTCTGTTAAGAGCCTACCTTTTTTCTGTTGCTACCTGGGAATGACTCAAGGGCTGGTGTGCTGGGCAGCATGCAGAAGGTGATGCAGGGAAGTGCATAAAGCCTGGCTTGTAGGCCATTAATGATGGATTTTTTTGTAGGGCAACCAGATTTGTGTATTAATTATGTACTGCCTATACTGGGGGAATCTGAGATGCCAGTAGGAGATCTAGAGTTTATGCCTTGAGGAGAAGGGTCTGGAAGTGGGAACTTTTGAGTCTATCATGTTTACTGGGCTTTGAGAATACTATTGTAGTTCTGACAAAGAGAGCATAGAAAGATCCAGGAGTAATGGATTAAATGGAGAAAAAATGCTCTGGTGACAGAAACAAGCAACAGGGGATTTATTCTCTTGTGGTTTTGAGTATCTGTGAGCTTGAACTGGAATGTGTTATCCTGACAAGGTGTTATCTTGATTCCTCACAAGCATGTCTCGCCTATATGCAGATGTGTCTGTAGAGGATCAGGCTGTCTGCAATCCCACTTCCTCACTCAGAAACACTGAACTTGTGGCTTCTTATTACAAGGGGAAAAAATGAGCCAAAGGGTAATTACATAAATGTCTCGGGGTGCTTGCAGGTGCACGCTCCACTGAAAGAGTACATCTTGAGTGGCAACAGCCTTTTCACGTTGCTCCACACAGACGTGTGAAAGGTCTCTTTAAAAATGACAATCATGCTCCCTGAAGAGAGGGAGCGACTAGTTCAAAACAAAGTATACCTTTCTGAGCCACTGCAGCACTTTCTGAAAGCAAGGTGCTCCTGAACAAGTGGAAGAATCTTGACCACAGACGGAAATCTCAGTATTGCTGAATTTAAGCTTAAAATGAAGAAATTGAAGGGATTTGTTCCTGTAGCTTGTAGAAGGCTCCCTTAGCAGTACATGCTAACATATCTTTTTCATATGAAAGAGCATTACATCTAACATATACTGGGCCAGAAAGCCAGCTCTACTAGAACTTGGTCGTGTTTGTGCAAAGATTCAGGGCAAGAGCATGTGCGAGAGCAGGCTGCGCAGCCCAGGCTGCTCATGCGGTTGGGCTTCAGTCGTTTGCTTATCTCATTATAGCCAGCAACCTGCCAGATTTAAATACAAAACCAGATGCAAGACAACTGGAGTTATAAAGGTGACTTGGAATTTGCTTCTCCAGTATTACAGAGAAAGGGGGATACTCTAAGGACATGGGCAGGATAAGCTTTATAGGTAGAGGTTTGTGGGCCTGGAAATGCCTAAACCTTGAAACCCTCTTTCAATTATAATTTATCTGAAAATTATTACCTGTACCTTGTCCTGAACGTGCTGGAATGTATTCAAAGCAAGGCATGTCTCTGTTTTGCTCAACTCAAAGATTCTTACTGGATCTTTATCATAATTGCAGTTTGTGTGTTCATGTGTAAATATTTCCACAAATTCCTAGATGTGTATTACGGTATATTTACCTCTGGGTAGAGATGCAAACAGTAAACAGGCAACCATCCAGAAAGCAGTCTCCCTAATGAAGTGAGAGAAATAGAGAAATGCTGAATGCTTTGTTGGAATGCTACAGCAGAGATCAAAGGCTTTTTCTCTGGCATGGTTTATGCCCTGTTTCACAATTCTCTCATCTGTGAAGAAAATTTGGATAGAAATCTGAGTGGATTAGAACCCCTGTCTCGTTTAGTTTTCTAGTCTTTGGTGTGAATCACAACTTTTCTCTTTATATCTGAGCCCTAAGGGGACTGGGCTTTAGTCACAAACACTAGCTCCGTAATTCCTTCTTCCGTTCTCGTATGGGCAAAGTGAACTGTACATACAGTTTATTCTTGGAACTATAGTTTTCTATAATTTTCTTTTGTAATGAAGTCAAATCCCCTTTGCCCCCAAGCTTCAGCTGCTCGGCAATAGAAGAAAAACTAACTTACCATTTCATTTTTGTGGCTTCCCAATTGCTAGGAATTGTCCCACGTCACTAAATCCACCAGGCACTTCAGCTGTGACTTTTGACTCTATAAAAACAAGAGAGTGAAAAACACTTTCCCCCACCCGCCCCCTCCAGAGAACTTCTCTAGAAGGGAATAGGATGTTTACTACTCCTAGTGCTTGGTTTGCTGAGGTACGGTTTTTCTTCTTTCACTGGAGAGAGTCCAGCGTAGGGCTACAAAGATGATCAGAGGGCTGGAGCACCTGCCCTACAAGGAACGGCTGCGAGAGCTGGGCCTCTACAGCCTGGGGAAGAGAAGACTGAGGGGGGGATCTTACCAGTGTGTACAAGTACCTGAAGGGAGGGTGTCAACGGGATGGGGACAAACTCTTTTCAGTTGTCACCTGTGACAGGACAAGAGGCAATGGGCAGAAATTGAAGCACAGGAAGGTTCTGAATATGAGGAAGAATTCTTTATTGTGAATGTAACAGAGCACTGGCACAGGTTGCCCAGAGAGGTTGTGGAGTCTCCTTCTCTGGAGATCTTCAAGGCCCACCTGGATGCAACCCTGTCCAATATGCTCTAGGTGACCTTGCTTGAGCCGGGAGGTTGGACTAGATGATCTCCGGAGGTCCCTTCCAATCTCAACCATTCTGTGATTCTATGACTGTGTGTATACAATACCAGGAATTTATTTTCATGTCGAGGATGGATGCGAGTCACAAGCCATACAGTCAGGGACTAGGGAGGTTTCAGTCATTTGTAGGGGATTTTTCTATAGCCATCTGGGATCAAAAAAGGTGATGAAACCTAATGGGTGTCTAGTAAAACCGTATTTGTCAAGACCTATCTGTCAACACTATCCCTACAAGTCTACCAAATATCATCCAGGGTGCACACTCACCAACAAAATTCAGTCAAAGCAAATAAGCCTGTAAGGAGAATACTGATTAAAACATCTTCTTACTATAGCCCTCAGAGGAAGCTGTTAGATTACATACTCTCTCAAGGAGGCAGCAACCAGCACAAGGAAAAAAGATGTATATTTTGTGCTTCCCCCCCATCCCTGTCCTGTTCCCACCTCCTCTCAGCACCTTATGGAGTGAAAGTATGAAGCTTATGGAATACAAGTATGTGAGTGATTGTTCCTCCTCAGCGTGCTGCAGAGAGGGTACTGACAGCAGAATGGGTGGTTTAGCCAAGGGCACCTTCTCTTCCCACTGGGTTGACTGTAGATGGTTGAGAAGACATGGGGAAGCTGATGGTGCTGTTCTGCTGCCTACTGCTTCAGGTGAAACCAAGTTTCCTAGAATAAACAAGGCACCAGGTGCAACCCCCTGGGGAACCTGCTTATCCCACAAGGGCTGGAATTTGTGTGCTCACGCTCTAAAATCCAGTCACAAGAGCTGAATTTCTGTGCTTCCCTCTCTCTGTGGCCAAGCCCTGGTTACACTTCCTTTATCAGCCCTTTCCCCAAACCTGGGGCAAACCATCTGGCTTCTTTGGTTTCTTATAGCAAGCAGGAGGCAACTGTCTGCCAGGATCCCTGCTCTGCCCCTAGATACACCTCCTCCCCATTATGTGCCTCTGGCTGGACTGGACTGTGAAAGGTTGAGCTTGGACTTGGATATCTGACAGATGTCTTTTGTGTTGGAAAGCTTAAGGCATCTCCTTGGGAGGTCAATTCCTCTGTTCTTTTTGTAGCAGAGGTTAGTTTAACTTTAAAATACTCTGTTCAGCACGAATGACTTATTTTTGAGAGCTTGTGGAAGGTTTTGGGTGTTCTTTGCTCTGTTTTGAAAAGGACAAGCAGATGATGTGTAGTGGCTGGTATAATTGGCATTGGGAAAGATCTGGTTTTGCAATGTAAGTACCATGAAACCTTCACTCTTTTGAGTTGTCTTATGGATTTAAGCCAATGTGTCCTGCTTGATAGACTTATCCTGTGGTTATCTCCCTCTCAGTTGTAATAGTTACTTTTCCAGGCATAGGTATACATTTATGGTAATTGAGGTTATCCCATATGTGTTTCCTTTTTGCCTTCCTTTAGTAAATGAAACTGAGATACTGACAGCCAGTTCTATCTCCCTGATTAGCTCTCCATGGTGCTTTGGAGTTTAACCACCCCCTCCTGCAACCTTTGTACAAAAATATCATCAGCAAACCTCTTATTCAGTGCTCTGGCCTGCCACTGGGTCAAGGACAAGGTGAAGCTGGAGGGGCCGTGGCTCCACACCAGCTTGTGCTTATGCCAGAGCAAGTCTTACTCCAGGCCTGAAGGAGAAGGAGCATAGCCTGGCTGCTGGTGCTCCGAAGCAGCGCTCTATATAGCTGCCGAAGCCATGGCCCCCTCTTCCTGTAGGTAAAGCTGGTCTTTAAGATACCTCCCTATGCAGAAGGAACTCAAAATCTGATAGATGTGATCAACTAACAGATCTGTATAAAGTAGCAGACAGGAATGAGCCAAAAGCCAGATGCTGTAAAAGCAATGCCCTTCTCCTGTAGGCCACCCATTTTCTAACAGATTTAATTCTGACTTAAGAACCAATTGGAGGTTGTTGCTCCAGCCAAGCCTGTTGTTTCCATGTCTGGCTTTGGCTGATTTACTCCCACAGAGTCCCTTCATGACATATGGTTCTCACATATGTCAGTACCAAAGTCTTGGGGTGGGGTGGAAGTGGGATCAGACCTGCAATACCAAATGACATCGGAAGCGTATGTGAATGTTGCTCATTTTTGCCATTCATGTGCTTCTGTTAGTTCCCTATTGAAGTTTAAGCCTCTATATACAAGCAGAGTAAGGAAGGTCTGTTTTGTGAAGTAGTGCTTAACTGCAGGTGTGTTTTGGACTGTTTCAGCCGGAGCACCTGGCCCTTACTTTAGCTTAACGTATTGTTTAGTTAAAGTAACATTTATTTCTGGGTTGAGCTGACACTGCTTGAAATGGAAATGTTCACACCCAACCTACACAAGGATTGCTAAACTGGAGATCTGATCCAGTCTCTGCACTTCAGCTGGTGCAAGATGTTTCAGTCACTACATGGATGAGGGCTTAAAATGAATAGTTTCTATTCACTCTTTCACATCTTGCCTTTCTTAAATGCTAGCTTAAATGAGAAAGAATTTCAGGAAACTAATGCATATTTTTGTCTCTATTTTTGAAATGTAAAAATCAATTTACTAGTCATTTTATTCTGACAGAGGAGTTTGGACTTATTTTTCAGAGTCTAAACCAATTAACTGAGTAAGACTTTGTAGTGAAGAATCATTCCCTGAAGAATTAAAATAGTACCTGATATCTCTTTTAACACATTAACCTATTTAAGACAGATGAGGGCATTAAAGACAATTAAAGTGCATGATTAAATTACAAAACTTGAAACTTCATGGCAATATCTGCGTCATCTAATGTTTGTGTGAGTGTGAGTCCATTCAGTGAACGTGCTGGCTTAGCTCTGCCATAAAATGAAATCAGCCAACTAGGCAAATAAATAAACATTTCGAGTGTCTGCAAAGCAGCAGTGCTGTGTCTCAAAGTACTTCCTGCTGTTTTGTTCCACGAGGCAGGAGAGGGAGAGATAAGTACATAAATGTTCCTGGTGAAGACTCATCTCCCTTGAAGGGAGGTTAAGAAAATGGTATTCTCTGCAGGTGCCATGCTGACCCTGGAAACAGCGCTGCTGTGGTTAAAGAAGGGAGGATGTTCCTCTCTGAACAACTCTGCCAGTTAGGACTCCTGGGATTGCCAGAAGGAAAAGTGGGTGGAAAGGGGGAGAAGGGTAGAAAAATTCTGCCCAAATCAGGGGTCCATGTTGTGAGCAGGGGCTTTTCTTTTTTCTACTGCCCTAAACCTTCCTGGCAACTGTGAGATTCCAGCAGTGACCACACAGCTGCAGCATGGAGCGTAACGCTTCTGTGATCTTACAGTGGGGCAGCAATTCTGGTAACTGAGCTATGACACAGGAAAACAGAAGTAATCAGTCCAGTGATGGCCTGTAGTCATGGTACATCTGTATATTTTGTGTACTGCGAAGATACAAAAGGGTCTAGACCAGAAAGGAAAGCCGACCTGAGAACAGAAGGACTAGAGAAGGCTCGTGAGAGGCTGTTATGGGGCAAGGGGTTGAAGCAAAGTGCTGGCCAGGATGAGGGAGGAGGTGCTGAGGCTGGAAGCCTTTCAATTCCGGTTTAAAAGCTGTTGCAGATTAAGCGGATTTAACAATTTGGATGTTGTATTGAAGGGACCGGTTTGGCTGCCAGCTTTTCCACTTGTTTTGCCAGTCTCCAGTACTGGCTGAACAACATGGGTAAGGCACTGAATAAATGGTGGCACAAGATGGAACAGACACCAGTAACCCTGAAAGACTTGACCAAAAGCACATCAGAGACAAATGAAGACAGTTGCTAAGAAAACTGCTCATCACACGCACTTGGCAGCGCTTTACGGTTTAGTCACTGAAGTGCTGACATATTTCTTCCCTCTCCTTGTGTACTTCTGTCTTTCAAGAGCAGGTATTATGTTAACTTGTTACTGTTATATAACTTGTTACTGATGTTTGCGGAAGTGTGTGCACTTTCTCCCCGACCTGATGAAATCCTGGCAGCACCTAGAGCAAAGAAATGCCGCCCTACTATTTCTCATCCACCTTAAGGCCATATTCTGTCCTTTCTGTTCTTTAAATCCTTTCTGCTCATATAACCAGCCAGTCCTGTTACCCTTTGTAGTAGAAAGCTAATGAATGAGGAAAGCTCATGAGTGAGCTTGCAAGCAGAAATTATGCTTTGGTTGGTCGGAGAAAGTTCTTATGATGCAACTGTCTGTACCGAAACTTGATAATTGTTTCTGATCTTATCTGAAAGAACTCTGTAAACAAAATGAGGCCATTTGGAGAGCTGTCCTACAGTTAGCTGAAGGAAAGATACCTCAGAGACTTCAGTGAGGGACATGCTGGCAGGTATCCAAAATGAAAACTTCCCTTGTTAGGGTTTTAGTTTTGGAGGTAAATCATCCTAATTATGCCAATCGGAAAGTAACTTTCCAGGGATTGTGAGTGATGGCAGGTAGTACTTGCGCAGCAAAACTGTTGTGTAATTTACCCTCGCAGCTTCAGGCAGCTGGAAGAAGTGCCCTTTGCTTCCAAGGGAGTGTCTGGAGCTTCAGGCTACAACGTGTGCTGTGAGAGCAGCCAAATCCTGCGTTCGCCTTTTTTTTTTTTTTTTTTTTTTTTTTTTTTTGGTGCACTGTAACAAACTTAATGTGTCTGTGGACCCTGTGGATGAAGAAGTTGTCAAAGACAGCATGTGCCACTCTTTTGAGGGCAACTGAAGGCTGGTCTGTGTTATTTGTTGTTGTTTGGTGTGGTGTGTTTGTTGGGTGTTTTTTTGTTTTTTTTGTTTGTTTTGGGGGTTTCTCTTGTGTGTGCGGTTTTTTTTTTTCATAGTCTGTAGCTGTTTAAAGCTACCCCACCTTGTCCATGCCTGCTGTGCGCTTGGGTGTCGTGGACTCTGTTCACGCTTACTTTCTTTTCCCCTAGCTGTGCTCCAGCCACACCTCCCAGGCTGCGACGGGGGGTGTTGGGTGGAATACTGACTCTGTGCTTGCCTGTGTTTTTCCCCATAGTGCTGGAATTTCCCACTGCCTACTTTTCCCATTGCCTCCACTGGCTTCTTATGGGCCATGATCAGGCTGTGGGGCTGAAAGGTTGTTATCAAATGCATATCTACTCTAAAATGTTACTCCATTGCAGGGATAGAGTGAATGAATGGTGGTACGTGATTCACTCCCAGGGGAAAGCTGTACCCCAGACTGAGTCCTAGGTGCTACAGCGGGAACTTATGCACGCGCCCACCCCTTTCCCTGGCTTTGAATAAATGGTTTTGGTAAGGAGCATTATCCGCATGCACAGAAATAAGATGGGTGAGAGAACAGGAGTTAAAAATTATACATGACTTCAAACTCGCAAACACCTTTGCAAAGATTTGAGGGGAAAGTAGCAGAACTTTGGATGTAGCTGACCAAAAAGGGAATGTGTACAAGTTAGCAGAATCTAGTTACCTACTCATTTCAATTTCTAGATTTTGCTGTTGATTTCAGAATAACCTATCTAATAGCTCTCAGACTAAAGCTGCTTGCGGCTTTGAAAAATGAGAAGGGTTTAAGTGGCTCAGGGGACCAGAGCTAAATGTAGCACATCTCATTTCAAGTTTCAGAAGGAAGGAAGCATGCTCTTGGTACACAAGTGAGAACAATTCAAAAGTGATCAAATGATGCTCCAGTCTTGTGGTATGTGGTGCTTTCATGTTATATTTGGTCTGACTGAATTCCCAGAGAGCCAGGATCCATATAATCCATATAACTGTTATGTCTGAAGAATTTTGGTATGTTATCTACTTGCTTCCCTTGGGTGAAGGTCAATCTAGGGATTAGGTGAAGCATGTCTGTACACAGATCCCCAAGGCATTTCATGCCACTGCTGCCTGTGCAGTCTGTTGTAGACACAGTGGACACTGTTGCCACCAGTCCTGGAACTTTAAGCAGTGGGTTTGCACTCTGTTCTTCTAAAATATGCTTTGTCCTCTAAGTAAGATAACTCTTGTACTAGGTTAACAATTAGGTTTTCAAAACTCTCTGCTGCTCCACAGAAGGCAAAATGTCAAGGCAATGCCTTTTCCTCTTTTATTTTTATTTTTTCCCCCTTCCTCCAGGCAAAGACTTTTGATTAGGGAGCAATATCTGCCCTCTTAAACCCTAATGTGTTCTTGGCCTCCCTAGCACTGTCATTGCCATCATAAGTCCTCCTGGGTTTCTGAAGGTTTGATGCTGCCTGGGTGGAAGCTCAGGAAGCATGACCTAAGCAGTATATGCTGTCTCCCATCCTCTACCTCATCTGGTGCTTACTGGGTGAGGCTTATTCCCTATGGCTAGTGATTGTACAGTGATCTCATGCCCTTTTTTGAAACTTCTAAAGAGAAACCCAAAAGTCATTGTTCCTTTTTGCAATGTCTTTCTGACAGCCCCAAAGAAAGTTCCGCTTTCCTCTC
Organism: Rhea pennata; assembly: GCF_028389875.1. Taxonomy (NCBI): domain Eukaryota; kingdom Metazoa; phylum Chordata; class Aves; order Rheiformes; family Rheidae; genus Rhea; species Rhea pennata. Next base: position 122,616,871 of record NC_084663.1, read on the forward strand.
TATTCCTTCTTGTTCCTCTGAGAGTTTCCGCTGCTCTTTATCTGTCAGTTCCAGCAAAATATATTTTTCTCTTTTGCTGAATAATTTATTTTTAAGAAGAATAAAGAGCTGGTCTTCCGTAAGACTGCAGTTGCATGCAAAAGATGTATGTGTGTGTGGTGTTTTTTCTTTTAGAAACCTCAACGACAAGATCACGAGTGCTAAAGGAAAAAGAGATGCAGGTTCCTTCAGTTGAATTAAAAAAAAATGTATATTTTTTTTGCCCTCTTCTCTGCCTTAGAAAGCAACTCCTGTCTGAATACCTGGTTCTAGTAATCTAACTGACATCTTGTTTTAGTACTGTGTAACTTCTGAAGATAGAAGTATTGCAGAGTAAAATGCTAACATGCAAATAAGGGCCCTAATTCCTCACTGTGGGTTTTCTTTCTCTGGCATGTGCTCAAACTGACCCTTAGAAATCAGTGGCATTGACGGATTCTGGAATACGCTATTCAAAAAACAAATAGCTAAGCCCATGCCTAGATTCACTATCTAGAGTCCTGTAGAGATGAATAGAATTACTGAAGTCAGTAAAACTGTATTTGCTGGATTAATACAACACTGCTACTCACATTTCCAAATTGGATGATCTGAAGCTAGCTGTGAAAATGAGATCTAATTTGAAGAGAGATATGATGCAGACTAGATTACTAGAACCACTTTGGAGCTGAGAGTTCAGCCTCTTTGAGGGTGCTGGGTTATTGCCATAATCTTTGAAAAGTTTGGTCAGTCCTCTCCCTGCCTGTATGTATGAGGGCTCACGTTCTTACTGGCCATAAGCTGAGGAGAAACATTTGTAAGCTGTATCGGAAAAGGACAGAAGGGTGGAATCAAGTTACCTCATTCATTCCTCTGATCTTCTCAAATACTTGAACTTTTTTCCCTTAAGCCAGGCCCTGTATATAGCCTCTCATAAAACAGGCAGAAATAACCAAAATGGACAGAAATACATGGGAGATTCCTACCCCTGTAGGTGTGGTCAATAGATATTTCTCCTTACTCCTTTATATCTCCCTCTTGGGCAACTAGTCCTTTCCTTCCTATTGTAGTAATTTGTTTTAAGGGGCTTTCTACAATCTGTAGTAGAGGATCCCTGCATGAAATGATTCATTCTCTTTGAAGGACTGGGTCTCCTAATGCTGCTGTTGATCTGTTGCCTATAGAAACACCTCACCAAAAAATCTCCACCTAGATCAAACTTCAGCAAAGAGCTTGCAGCTCTATCAGTTTGATGGACTAAATGTGCCTTTTGCATCTTGCTCACAAATCTTGGAAGGCTTTGAACTTGTCCTTTGCTACTAAGCCTCTCCAGAGGGGCCACGACTCCTCCATATGTGCACAGCTGTGCACGTGCAGAGCTCATCCAGGCTTTTGGGAAAAACAGGCAGAGCAGAGGATTGCTGCCAGAGACAAGGAAAGGGACAGAGCCAGGCTTGTGGCTGGCAAAAGGATGGGAGAAGCTGGGTGCTGCCCCCTGCTACTGAGGAACTGGTGTTGCTGGAATAGAAGCTGCTTGACTCCTCCAGATCTCTAACTTAGCAGGGCTGTGGGTGATCTGGGCTGGAGCATGCTTTGCCTTTGCCCTGAGCTGGGCCTGCTGCCTTGTGCATACTGAAGCAGGCAGGTACCTGATCTCAGCTCCTGGCTGAGTGTCTCGGTTATCTCAGCCTTTAGTGTCCTCTGCTACTCACAGCTGATAAGTCTCCTAAAGCCCAGGAACGAGATCCCTTTTCTTGTTTTCTCCATCCCACGTGTGTAGTGTCTTGACAGAGTGCAGCTTAAAAGCCATGAAACTCTTCCTGGCTGAAGGAGAGAGGTTATAATTTGACAATAACTGAGTTGCTGAGGGTTCCTGCCTGTCATGAGCTGCATGCTCTCACAGCTTGACAAATGACTCGTGCACAGCAGTAGGACAAAGTATACTGGAAGAGGAGGGGGAAAAAAAAAAGGATGGCTTAGAGTAGGGGAGAGGCACAGATTTGCATTGAACTAAACTGAAGCTTAACTTATGGGGGACTTCAGCAAAATGCAAAAAAATGGAAAAATATATTTTCAGTCGGTTTAAAACACCTCACCTGGCCTGAAATAATGCATGAATTTAATTTGGAATCAGTGAGTACTCCACTCCTGAAAACTCATTTAGTGTTCCAAAGGATTAACATGCATCAAATGGGGTTTGGTGGATTTTTTTGAAGATAAACAACTACAAACAAAGCTCGTTGTCTCTGAATGGAATGTCCTGACAGTTGCTGAAATTGTACCTTGTTCTGTGCATTAGGCTGTATAAATGCCCTATTTATGCAAGGATGAAATATTGTCATAACAGCCTCTGTAACTGGTCTCCATAATGGCCCTGTGATTAATTGAACAGCTCTGGATTTATGTGAGTGCACGTGAAAAAGAATTGAACTCAAGATAAGAACAGTATTGTGCTATTTATACTGTAAAGCTGCAAAGAATAACATCTTTTTTTTTGAAAAAAACTGTCAGCATTTAGTGTAATAATTTCATAAGTATTTGTGGTGATGTCATTAGCTGTCTCTCACTCAATACATTATCCATTTAAAAAGTTGTTTTTTTCAGTCTTTTCACACCAAGCCAGGGTTATAAAACCCCCCACAGTAAATGTCATCAGTCCAAAGAAGAAAAAGAGGAAAATTCCCTCCTTTTGAACTTTAAAACTCATATAATAGATAAAGCCTGTTTACAAGGGGGGAGGGAGAAAGGGAAATTCTAGGGGACTTTCCTAGGAAGCAGAAGGGAAACTCTTTTGGGCTTGGAAGACTGCTTTCAGCTGATCGTCTAGTCAATAAAATGTCTTTGTTACTTTTGTCTGATGCCTCATCTGGTAGGAAATGTGACGTACTAACTCAAGAGAATTTCTATTCTCCAAAATCGCCTTCTGATTTGACACTGTGAAAGCAAGGAAAATCCTGGCCTTCAAATGCTTATTTGTGTTGGCAAATGTTGCCAGCAACAGGCTTAGGGGCTTTAAATTCTGCTAGTTGCTCTTCTAGATAGTGAGTCATGCATAATTCCCTCTCCCCTTACCTTTTATTAATTTATATATTTTTAATTGGAAAAAAAACCCTCTAATCAAAATGAGATGATGATACTAGTGATGCATATACACAATCCAGCTTAGATACAATGGTCATTTATTTATTTATTTTTATCAGACCAGTTTATTTTTTTTCTTTATCAGACCTATTGCTAGAGAATACACTTTCTTCCTGACTCATAACCCTATGGTTGGTTGGCTCTGTATTTCTTGATAGCTGAGAGCAGAAAGTAAGCTGTGGAGCAGATGAAGTTTAGAGAGTAATTATTAGTGCCTTCTACAAAAGTGTTGAGCATGCATCAAGAATAGTAAGCAGGATGGGTGAGCTTAAGAGGTAAATGAAACTAGTAGCCAGGCAATGGTCTTCGCAGGGTTGGACAGGGAAATACTGGGAAAAGTGGGGCAAAATGGAAGCCTGGAGTGCCAGGGTGAAAGAGAGAAAAAACAAAAAAACAAAAAAACGCAGGTTGACAAGGTTGGTGCAACTTGCTTTGGCTCTTCCCCAGGGCATTTGTTGAACTGGCAGAGCTCTAGATCAGTCACCTCGTGGAGGGTGTGCACACCTGGAGGTTACACCTCTACTGCAGTGGCTGGAGATAAGCCAACAGACTTGCATCCTGGGATTTTCCTAAGCTACAAAAGGCACCTTATTGGACAGGCTTGTAAGCAACCATTTGTCATAAAGATTTTATGGCTCTGAGATTGAGCAAAGATATTATTAATATCTTGGATATTCTTCTATGTTTTGATGGCAGTGTTTCGTGAGCAAAAAAAAAAAAAAAAAAAAAAACACAAGGTAAGTGCAATGAATGCAAATAACTAAGAGGGAAGAGTCATTCCATTCTCCAGAAGCCTGCGTTAAACTTTTTTGTAGTTATCCCTTGAAATGCATAAAGTATTTGCTGAGTGTAAACTTTACGCTAATAAAAATATCAGGTTTTAGTGGTTCAAGGACTCTCAAACCAGTGATAAAAATGAAGCTGACAGTTGCCAGATATTACATTTTTTTTAAAAAAACCCCAAATTCCTACCCTACCTCTGCTTTTTGAAAATATTTACAGACAAAACTGAAGTCTACACAATCTTTTAATTCTAGTTGCACTAGTAAGAGAGCTGAATGTATCTACTTGGTTGTTATAGGCACAAGAATATTGATGTCCTGTTTATTTCTGTCCATCAGAAATGGACAGAAATAGGCCCTTAAAATAGCCTGTGAACACTACACTGTTTTTAAAACTAAGGCCTAAGTAACAGTTCCAAGTGGAGAACAACCATGCATTGAGTTAACAGGATGTTAATAGATACGATACATAATATTGAACTGTATTGAGATACCCAAGGTATTTTGCCCAGATGTGTGAAGTGGAGAAATCTGAACAACCAGCTTGAGAACTGAGATGGGTGTATATTTCAGTGAGGTTAAGGGTGAAGGAAATATCTTGAACAATCAATTTGGATGAATAGAAAAAAGATAAAATAGGTATCATAAGCCCTTATTAAAGCTCCTGCAGACCCTCTACTCTGAAATATTTCTCAATAATCTTAAAACTTTCAGATTTCATTTCTAATGGTTGGCTCAGATCTAGTTCAGCTAAACTGTTTCAAAATCTGAAGCATGAGTCTCAAGTATTAAGTGTGATTAGATCTTGTCTTGTTTCCACCAACAAATGTGCTTTTGTCTGTTACCAATGCAATAGCACTGCATTTTTTCCCACCTGTAATCATATCCCTACAAGGAGGTGCTGACTTCTTCTCAAAACAGCAAGCTCAGGTTTTGGAAGCAGAGAGGAACGTCTTTCTTTTAGAGCGCTTTGACAAACTGCTTATGTTTGATTTCTGCAGATGTGTTTCTATTCAAAGATAAGGAATGAGGCAGAGGTGGCATCCTTCAACTTTTCCTTTTATAGGAAGGACAGGATATAGTTTCTGTGCCTGTGTACGGGTACGATTAATTTTCACCTACTGTCTGTTCTCTATAGGAAGATGTGAGAAATCTGAAAGTGGTTTCATTTTTAGAATTGTGTGTGTGTGTTTCCTTTTTCTGTTCTAGTTCAATGTCTTGTCTTTACTGTTGGAGCCTGTGTAGGACTTGAACAGAAATCCTTGTAAATGATTTTGGGTGGGGGTTGTGCTTGCCTGGAGTGCTACTCTTCTAAAATAGAGGATGATCCTCAGTCCTGGTTGCTTGAGGATGTCCGGGGGAGGAAAAAACCCCTAAAATTAGCCAGTGGACTGCTTTGCAGTAGAAAAATCTCTTCCTCTGGAGAAAGCAGGGGAACAGGGTGAGACAGAAGCCACAATTTCCTGTGCTGTCGCATTTCCTACTGTAACATTCTTATGTGCCTTCATTTTCCCATTATAGAATGACACTGGCAACCTCACAGGTCATGATTTTCTCAGGGCACAGTTGGTCACTTTTTTCTCTTTACGATCCTGCTCCTTGGGACGTCTGGCTACTGACTTCTATACTAACACATTTTGAACTAATAATGGGTTAGATTTTCATGTACTTCTCAATAGTAACTAACATCCCTATCACAGCTGAGGCACTGATAAAGCAAACTTAAGGTTTTGGGCCTTTATCTTCTCTGTCGGATCCAATTTCATTTCTGAAATAAGAGCTCGTGGTCTCCTGTGGGGCAGGAATGTTGTCTTGGACAAGTTTGGAGCAGTTAGAGGCATAGCCCAGCAGGAGCCACAGGATCATGTCTACGAAACTCTGGAAAAAACACTACTCAATTGTTGGGCTTGACCTTGTTGCTCCTCTTCTCCCAATGACACAGGGTGACTGAAGTGCCAGAGATGTTGGTGTGATTTAGCTGTATGATGAGCTGATGGAGTTAAGGCAGTGCAGTGGGTTGAAGAGCTCCAGAAGCAGACAACGTGTTGCTGAGGAAGCTTAGAAGGGTGATCTGGGCTGGTCTGTAGGGGTACTCAGTGCCAGGAAAGGTCTGAGGTGGAGCTATAGGGGATGATTCTGAAGTACAGCCACATTTACTCTATGTACCCTTCACACTGCTGGCCCTTTGAGTTTGCAAGTGCTTTCCCCCCGCCAATCCCTTGGACAGTGTTTGTGTCCAAATTAGCACTTGTATGCTGTAAGGCATTACTTACACGAATTGTGGATGCTGGGGGGATACAAGGGAAGAGTTATCCAATATCCATGCTATCCTTAAATAACATTTCCTATTGTTATTGCCAGAGATGAAGCACTGGCTAGACTTGTCTAATCCTGTAGGGCACTATTTATTTGGGCAAGATAGGAGACAATTATGACAGAGAGATGAGGAATTTGAAAGGATGTTACTACAACAGCAGCATAGGCTATATTGCAAAGTATGCCATACAAATAGAGAATTACTAGCAGTCAGGTTGAAAATACTTTACATTGGATGTTGTTTCCCCAAACAGAATGCCTGAGGTGAAGGAATACAAATTGTTATCCTGTAACTGCTAGAGGAAAACTGCACGGAAGTGCATGGGACAGGAGACTGAATTCTCTTATGGATTCTCTGATGTGCCATTCTGCTATTCAAGCTTTTTGCAATCTCCTCTCCAACAGAAGCTCTCTGGACTCTTACAAGAGCCAACTTAATGGGGATGTTCTGTTTTGTTTTGTTTTGTTTTTTTTTTTTCTCTTGCCCCAAGAAAGGTACTAACAGAATCTTACCTACTTTTTTCATTTAATTTTTGAAAGACCTGTCTAATGGCTACAAAGAATGTTGGGGAGAAAAGGGAGAAGTTGGACAGGTGTTTGCTTGATCACCTGAGCCCTGTTTCTCTTAAGAAACCAGGTTATAACCTGTTAATCACATTTTCAAAGGATTGGCTAATACTGTCTAGGTTGTTGAAAAAACAGAAAGGTAAAGATAAGCCAGTCAACTGGATGAATAGAAAACAACAAACCTATATACAGTGGATCATATTTTAGAAGAACTACATGGGGGATATAAGTCCTAAAAGTTGCTGTAAGAGGGAGAGAGGTTTTGAAATGGTCTTTAGTTTGCTCTTCTAAGGTGATATAGTTCAGTGATTATGGAGCTCTATTGGCAAATTGTCTCATTTCCTCAAAGGGTGCTTGCTTTAGCTGTGGTAATATAACTCTTACACCATGCACACAGCGCACTTGGTGAAATACTTGTCATCTGAAAGAAGGCTATAGCTGAAAACAATCTAGAGAAATAATATCTGAAAGCAACTAAATGATGTCAAGTCTATGAACACTACCTAGATATAGTTTTCCTTGTGTTGTAATAGCATCTGATGGCCACTTAGTAGTGGACAATCAGGTCATCTTGCATGTTGTGATGGAGAATACTTTGGATGTGACTTGAGCACGAAGTACCTTAGCAACTGGATTTACTTTGTACAAATCTGCTATAAAACCAGCTTGCTAGCTAGGTAGACTAGTAAAGCAGTGAAGAGGTAACTGCTGCTATCTCTTTTTGTAATCAATAGTTCATGCAATTTAACCCTTCTCAGTGTCAGATGCTGAACAGAACATTAACAAGTTTATGTTGTTTTAAGCACGATGGCGAGTAGTGACTTGAAAAAGAGGAGCATCTTGTGCAAAACCACAAGCTTTCATGTTGTAAAAGATCAGCTCTGCAGTTCTACACTTTGATGGTAGGAAACCCCCTGTGAAAATTTAGGTAAACTTAGTTTTACAGTATATTTCCAACCAGCCCCAAACTGGAAGTTGAGGGTGTGAAATGCACAGCCCAAATAAGGCTTGCAATTTTGGCATGCATGGCACTGACCTACAATTTGGCCTCTAAGCCTCACCTTCCCATGGAAGAAAGTAAACTTCATGATCTGGTCAGATTTTCAGGCTCAATAGACAGGAATGATAGGGATGGTCCTACATCTTGAAATTAGTGAATTGATCTAAAGCAAAATCATCTCAGATCTTATAGGAATTTATTGCTGCACAGTTAGACTCTGTATTGAGCCCTCAATCTTGCAAAACCTGTCTCCTTCAGGTGAAGTGGGCAGTTGCCTAGGGCACTAGTCTGTAAGGAGCATCAAGAGTCTTAGGAAGCAGTAGCCCCCAAGGTGGAAGGGTTGGCAGCTACTCTTTGGGGAGAGGGTGAAGAAAGAAAGAGGCAGCTTCTCCTCAATCTTTCTTACACCTTCGTAGTCCTTCCTCCAAGGCCCCTTGTTGCCTTGCAGTAGGAGTGACTCAGCCCTTTCCCTTCTGGAGGAGCAACATTTAGTTTTACTTATGTTCTTGAGAAAACTCAGCTGTCCTCCGACTGGAGCAGCCCTTGTTAGGGGTCCCCCCACTTAATTTCCCTTGAACATGTAACTCTTCCCCTTCCCTTGGCTAACACCCTGTGAAGTACTTTCTGTTGGCAGCTCTCACAGCAGGGCTTTTTCTGTTGTGCAATCCAGGCCCAGTAGCTCCTTCTGTACTGGCTGAACAGGCTATAATTCCGCTGGTAGTGAGATAGCAGCTCTGGTAGTCAAAGCAGCAGGCTCAGTGCCTCCGGCAGTGTAACAAAGATGCCATTTGTTCTCCGTAGCAGCAGCCTCCAGTGGCATGTCTGTTTGAGTGCCCTTCAGGCTCTTGGCTGGAGTTGTGCACAAAGTGGTGAGTCCTTTGCCATCACTTCGATAACAACTTTTCCTTGGAAATTTAGGAATCTGCAGGCTGGAGCATTACAGTCATTGTAAGGTCTGTGACACTGATTTTTGGAAACAATATTCAGTAGATGTATTGTTTGGCAGCAAACTACTAGCTGGTACATGGTGTGGCTTAGAAAAAAAGGGCACAAAGATGTGCTGCAGTGTTCCAGCATCAAAAAAAAAAAAAAAAAAAAAAAAAAAAAAAAAAGTGCATGATTGGAAATATCCTCTGGTTATATCATCTCATGACTCTAAATCCTCAGGTATCTTCTCCAAGAATGTCAGCCAACCAACCAATATAACTTGGGAGCCCACCCAAAACTGAGCAGCCAGTTATAATCATGTGGTTCTAGGCCCAGTCTTAACTGTTTCTCTGCCCATTTATCCCAGAGCCACAAGTTCCTAGTTGTGATACTTTTGAAAACTCTGCACTGTCAGACCTTTCTGGCAGTCTCTGCTTTGGTGATGTCTTGAGGTGCATGTTTTATATGCGTTTATGCATATGTGAGAGATTTCCAAGTTTGTCTTCAGGTTTCTCGTACTAGAAAGCCCTGTAAAAAAGACTAGTTTCCTTATTCACTCCTTGCAGAAATTTCATTTAAAATCATGGGACAAATCCTTTGAGGTAGTGTTTGTATGTGTTGAGGATGTATTACAGAGGCAGTACCATATTTGGCTAGTTTCTTTGGTACCACAGAGCATGCTGTAGGTGCTTTGATAGGACTGAAAGGTTGTCCAGTCTTAAGAGTTTTTGTGATGTGGTTGAATCTTCTAAACAACAACGCTATTCAATGTACAGCTGTTACTGTTGGAGTGAGCAAATGCTTTTCTATTTTGTCATCAGGTTTAGGGAAGTGGATACTTCCAGGAAAAGGCTAACAAAGCTGTATCCAGGAGAATTTTTTGTCATTGTGAAATACCTTTCAGTTTTCATCTTGAAAGATGCAGTACCTAAGTAAGTATTTGTACTGCATGTGGCAAGAGACGTAGGGCTTCGTAAGCCATCCCTGTTTCCCATAGCATGACTGCCACAATCCCTGTTCTCTTCTGCCAGAGACACTCTGTGAAAACCTTTTGGATGGGTCTAAAACTGATGTTTTGAGCATTTGTGGTAATGAAAGAGAAAACTTGAGGCCTAATGGAGGTGATTGAACTCAAAGTCAAAATTTTACAGAAAATCTTATTCGGAAGGATGAGATTCTTCTCCCATTTTGATTGTCTTACTAACAGAAAGAGTTGACATGTGCAACAAGATCTTAGGTTGATCAGTCTTCAGTGATAGGAATGGGGACATTTGCTTACCCAAACTGTATCTTGTTATTTTGACTGCAGAAGGAAGTAGAGAGAGGAGAAAGTGTTAAAGGGGACTTACTGTGCAACCTGCTGCAAGTCCTGCTTTCATGGGAGCAGGCCTGTGACGTCCTCAGACTATATGAAAGTACAAAGTGCTAATTGATTAGATATGATGTTGGACCAGTTTCACTTGTTGCTGCCATCCATCTTGGGGATGGGTTACGTTGCTAGCAAATGAAATACGTTGCTTGGATTTTTAGCACACTTCTAAAATGTGTTAAATGCTATGGCTGCCCTTCTTGTAAATACAAATGCCTACCTGTGGGATTATGTTACGAAACAAGCTCTTTCCCCTTGCTGACATGTTTGTAAACGTTTAACTAGCAATTGTTAGTTGCAATTGTTAGTTGCAATTGTTATTGTGTCCTGTGCTTAACATTGCAGATGTTTAGCAGATATCAGTTAATGAACTTACTACAACGAAGTACAGGGGAAACAACAATTCATAGGAAGCAATTAAATCCTATAAACTTCAGATGACCTGATTTTTAAAGCGCTTCCACTAAATACTCACAGAAGTCTTTTCTAGATGTTAATGTGCCAATCTGAAGTCTGCAGTTCAAAGCTCTTACACCTCTGTCCTACTTCCAAATGGGATTTGAAGAGCCTCGTTATTTACATATCTTACAGTATAATGACCTCAAAGCTGACCTCGGCACTTCTGTGACTATTTAGACTGAACTAACAGCACTACATATTAATCTTTCATAATCCTTCATCTTTCAGCTGTAAACAGTCATCTGGGAGAAGTCAAGGTGGCAGCTGCAGGAGGGCAATGAACTCTTTAGAGCAGCACAAAAGTGGGAGCCAGAGCTTTTAGGACTTGAAGCAACCCTGTTCCTAAGCTATAGTTTAGGGCAGGTAAAAAGTCTGAGAGTTAGCTTTGCAAAGCCTTGCAAACACGCAGACTCCAGATCTACCTGAGATGAAATGTTTTCCCTGGTCAAAAATGGACGAGTCAAGGTGCGTCTCTGATCTGCACTTTGCTGCTAACAAGTTGGTGGTGGTAACAACCATGAGCCGCATTACCCTAGCCGTGCCCTATTTCTTATAACTGTTTCCCTCTGCCAAAGTCTCCTATAACACAGGCTAAAAATGCGTGGGGAGTTGGTGCCAAAAGAGCACTTTTATGCCCAACGAGGATGACCCTTGACATAAGAAATTTCCGGGTAGAAACTGTGTTATGTCTCTTTCAACACAGAGGGGAAGTAAGAGAAAATAGGAACAAAGACACTCGAACCTCATTTTAATTGAGGCTGTCCTATTTTAATTCAATCTCTCCCTTCCTCTGGAGCATGGAACAAATCTATATTTGCTTGAGAATATTGAGGCTTCATCCAGACTGCGGTAAAGCCACATCCTGGTGGAGTAATCAACCTGTGTTCAGCAAGACACTGCCTCCATCCTTGGGAGACCCTGACTGTGGGCCTAAGAGCTTTTTGTGGAGTTGGGTCCACTGGAGTATACTTACCAGTGGGACAACAGTGTTCTAGTGCAAACAAAAACACTTTCCTCTCCTTCCTCTCCACAGAAGGAGGAAAGAAATGGGGGAGTAAGGAAGTAGTGTGAGTGTTACAGTGTGGACACTTGCATAAGTTTTAATCACAGGTGAAATGTAGGCCTCTTCTTTGGCTTAGCACAGCTATTTCCCAGGCTGTCTTGCAGAGGTACTTTTTCAAGGAAACTTGTTAACATCAAAGTGACTTGCTTTTGGTTTATTCCCAGCAGAGGACTGGGAACGTACAAGAGATGCAGCACAGCATGGGTAGCATGTGTGTTTTCTGGCAGCACAGAACTTGGGGTAGGCAGCAGCTAGCGCATGTGTGATTAGCCAGCACCAAACCTGGAGCTGCCCCAGGCACCTGGCCGCAGCTCTACTAACTAGTTGTAATTGTGCCAGCTGCAAGGAATACTTAGCTTGTGGCCTGAGTAGATGGAAGCAATAGTGTGAGTGAGGCTGCAAGGAGTGCATGGAAGTGAATTAATCACGGCATGGCCCTTAGTGGGTATGTGGTAGAGCGGGGAAAGCAGCTGTGCTCCTCATCACCATCTCTGTTCGCTCCTTTGAATTCACGAATGCCTCTGGACATCTTCCGCCACCCTTTCCCTTTGGAAGTCCTAAATGCATATGTTGGAGTAAAGGTGATGAGAGAAGGAACATGAAGATCAGGCTGAGAATCTCCTGCTTTTTTGTTTTATGGGGTAAAAACGCCCGTGCACTGAATTTTCCTATATCACAGTTACTTGAGAGATGCTCTTCTCTGGATAGCAATGAGTGTTTCAGTAAGAGGGAGCTGTTGCCTTTTAGGAGGTAACAGGATTCATCATAACTGAAAGAATGAAATAGAGGTTTTCAGGCTAGTAAATGTGGTTTAGATTTGTGTCCATGTTGTTTGTATGTTGTTCATCTGTTGTAAGGGGACAGAAAAAGACACTTCCAGGTCCTCCAAAGCTGAATAACTAAAAAAGGCTGGTTCTGCAGATTTAAGCTGTATCAGTTTACATACACTCAAGGATGCGGAGCAAAAAATGCAGCAGCTCCGTACAGAACTTGAAAAAACTCACGTTTTTTAAAGAACAAACCATGTGTGAATTGGGCTGCCTCAGCGAGGGAAGTGTAGGGAGATCCGGATGCTCTTCTCATTCTTGGAGTAATAATAAAATAACCCTCTTTTCTCAGATGTGATAGCAAGAATCAGCTGGCTGTAGCTCAAGTAACACTAACCGTGATGACCTCATTCTGGCAAGGTTGCTGAGAAAGGAGCTAAAAGCTAATTTGCCTTTACTGAAAAAAGTTAGTTCAGAAATTAAGCACATGGCACTGTATAATGTGGGAGACAGATGTGGGAAGCCAGAGGTGAAGAAATTGTATTCTTTCTTTAACCATACTTAGTTGAGAAATACATTTGGACTGTACGAATAAACTTAATTTATAAACTGGGAAAAAATCAAGCAAATAGCTGAGTCCTTTACCTCATTGTGTTGAGTCTTTCCAGCTGCCTTGCAGGGAAATTGAAAGTGAAATAAAATAATACAACCTCCCTGAAACTTAATACATGCAAAGGAGGCACAGAGGGGAAAATACCTGCATGCAAAACCAAGCTGTAGAAATAATTTTAAAATACAAAGCTAGTATCCTCTAATGTAATTTGAATATTTTTCCTGCTTTCTTCAAGCCCTCCCCCCTGCCCCTAATTATTAAAGTTGTGTTCTTGAACCAAGCCAAAGCTGAATTGCACCAGTGGCTTGCAGTCTTCACTGACAGTGCAAAAGTGAATTTGGAGTGGAACTGGTAAACTGCAATGACCAAAACAAAATGCTTGAAATGAAGCCTTGCAGGTGACATTAAGTCCTGTGGTTTCATCCACCACAGGTGCGCTCTCTCAGAATGATATTGAGTGCTGTTAATATGATGCTGCATTAATGTCTGCTGCTCGGTAGATGGGCCGAGTGCCCTGAATTCAGCTTCAGGGCTGCTTTCAGGGAATATATTGCTGTATGGATCCTGTAGTCGTAAGTTTTGTTGTTGGTAGCCTACTTGCTTTTAACGCTTTGTAGATCACAAATAGCATTTTACTGGTATTGAAATCTTACGCGTTGTCCTATCTACTAATGGAACAAATTTCGTAGTGCAAAGTGGAGCTGGTTTGACTCTGCTACTTCAGCAAGAGTAAAGGGTCGAGAGGATGTGGTAAAGCACATTATATATGGGCAGCCTCTGCTAGAATTTATGCATGAAGGTTAAGAAAGCAGAAAGCTGACTACATGGGTTTGAGACCTTCCCCACCAAACCTGCCAGAGATGGACATTCTGCGATAGTGGCTGAGCTGCAGTAATGTTTGTTGCCGAAGGTGCCATTATCTTGTAAACAGAAAAAACTGTGGTTGGCTGAATGTTTCTGGTGTGTATGTGGAATTTTTTTCCTGTGGTTGCTTTGAAAGCGAGAACAAAAAGCGGTAACCCACAGACAAAAAAAACCTAACAGCCGCCACCAACAAGAAAATGGAAAAAAACCCCTCCCTATGGCTTTAAGGTAGTTGTCTCTGGGATGTTAGGAAATCTCTGAAATTAATGAGGTTACATTCCTTATAAGAAGTTGAATAATTTAACCGTCAAAAAGCCAAAAGCAAGTCTTCTGTTCCTAGAATTTGTCTCATTTGGAGTCCTTTAGCTAGCTGCGTATTGCTGCATTTTTCAACTGCTTGTGCTGGGGTGAAGCTCGGCTGTTCTGAGCAGTGCTTGCTCTTGTAGAAGATAACAGGCATGCTGAGGCTTTAGCAGTTTAAGACATAAATATATATAAGCTACAATAAATATTCTTTCTACACATTCTACAATATATCTTCCTACAACAGATTATACTTGCTCCATTTTGTGATATCTTCTTTTCTCCCTCCTCTCTGCTCGGCAGGCATGCTGAAACTAAAGGGCACAAACTCCCTGTCTTCAGGGCACCAGCCTGAAGGCTCTGTCCTAGCATTGGGGTGTGTGCAATTTATGGTTTAATTACAAATGACTTGAGCAACTAGCATGAGGAAGAACTGGCAGAAAAGTCTATGGGGTGACTGGAATCAGGAGAGTTTACAAAGAAGAAAATGCAGAGAAGACGAAGTGGAAGGAAGCTGAGTGCGTAACCAAATCTAGAATTAGCTTTAGTCACAAAATGGACATTCCTTTTAGTGGTACTGAATGTGACTATAAATATTGAACAAATACAACAAGATGAGCAGGGAGGAAAACTTAAAAAAAAAAAAAAAAAAAAAAAAGTTAGCCATAAATTCAATTAAACCCTCGAGCCGCTGTGACCACAGGTATGTGTCTGCTACACTACGTCTTGCAGTGCTGAGGTTTTGGACCAGGGCTGAGCGGCCGAGGCTGCTCACAGGAGCCCTGTGCAGAGCCGAGTTCCTAGCTCAGGCTCCGGGGCAGCAGAGCCTCGTAAGCGTGGCAGGGAGCTGCAAATGAGTAGCTTCTCCGTCAGCACAGTGAACCCATTTGGGAGCAGCGCTTCTCCCAGGCCCCGCTAGCACAGGAGCCTCCACACCAAGCCATTATTTCAGGCTCTTTGTAATTGGAGCCAACATGCTGGGGACTTCTTTTTCTTATATCGCTCATTTTTGTAAGTATTTTAGTGACCTAGTTTGCTTTATAGCAAGAGAGCTTAGAGATGAAAAACTACTATTGCCATCAACCACCCATTCTAGAAATAATCAGTTTCTGTAGAAGGTAAAATCTGCAATGAATTCTGCCTTTACATTACTTGTGCTTGTATTATAAAGATAAGTTCAAAGGAATAGCAATTTTCTGATTTCACGAACACTGATATCTATAGTTGTGTAGTTTCACTGCACACTCAAGACTCACTTTTAGTCTCAAAAAAAATTAAGCACAAGTGTTTGGCATGAGCTGGCTTTTAAGGAGCCAAGTACACATAATTAGGGGAGAAACTGGGCTTGGCAGCATCTTGTTTTGTATTTTCAGACTGTATTTCTCTTCTATCTTCCTCTCTCCCTGTATTACTTGGGTGGGTACAATTTCTTCTAACGAGATGAGCTATCAGAAATCTCATGGGTTTGTTTTGTTTTCTGCACAGTTTAGGTCAAAATTGATTCAATAAGCTTTCTTTAAATGGGAAAACTTGTTTTAAATGCCCCGATGTACATATGACTGCTGTGTACATGTGGGATTTGTTTTTGGTGGAAGTATATTCAGTTGCTATAAACTCTCCTTTAAAACTCAAAGGCAAAGAATGCTACTTGTGAAACCTACCTTTGCCTCGGTATCTAGAAATCATCGTTACCTCATTTTTCTAAGCTTCGGATGGAAACCAGAGTGACTAATGACTTGGGCAAATCCTCCTAGCCTGATGGTTGCTTGGCCTCTTTCTTGTCCTTTCGCTCTTGCGCTTGATTCCTTCACCAACTGCAAACTGAGACTGCACGTTTTATGTGGCTGCGAGCTGTGTGCGCGTTGCTCGGTGTGACGGGACTCCCTTGCGTGCCTTGCAAGGAGGTTTTTAGGTGCTGCTCTAAGCTGTCAGTTTGTAAACAGAGACTATTCAGAACCTGAGAAGTGAAGTGGGGTTTCATTTCTGGTGTGACTGCTGCGCTGAGCGTGACGTCCGAGTCTTCCCCCTTGCTCGGCTCACATTTTGAGGGCGTATGTGCGAGTATTTGTTTTCAACTTAGTGTTCGTTCTCTGAACATCACTGAACTGAAATTCACACTTCATTCAGTATCTCCGCCTCCACGCCAGTTTAATAACTAAAGAACAGTAGAAAGCAAAGAGCATGATGGCAAAATTGTACTGGGTGAGTAAATTTAGCCCGAGATGCCTTTTGGGGTCTTAGGTGAGCCAGTAGCCTCAGACTTGCTTTCCCTTTGCAAACTGTTTGCACGCCGAAGTGCAACCCCTTCTGACACTCGCTCAAGGGAGCGGAGTGGATTTGCAGAGCAGAAATGCTTTAGTTAGGGGCCTCACATGTTTGCATTTTCCCTCTCCAGCAGTCTGCCACTTACAACAAGGAAAAAAAAAAAAAGAGTTGTCTTGTTTAATTTTTTTGTCTCCCCGTGCCACAACTGTGAAAGAGCTAACCCAAACAGTCGCATCCAACATCCTGCAGTTTTAGCACTTTCTGGTAGAGGAGAGAAAACTTGATCTTTTTTTTACTTACCTGTGTGCAATTTCTCTTGATATCCTGCCCGCGACTGCTGAGAATCAAACTGCTGCTCCGACGAGTCCCTGCTTTAAATGAGGAAGTGCTGAAGAAAGGCAGGATGTGTGAAGCAATGACTCAGGCATCTAGTGCTGCCTTTCTTGCCCAGCTGAGGAATAGAGGGAATTATAGACGCTACTCGCTGCAGCATGCTGAGCTGACGCAAGACTCGCGGGCTACCGCTTTACCAATAGTAAAAGCTCAGGAGCATTCAATATTTCATCCTTCATCCCTTCCTTGACGTATCCCAAGCCTTATGCTGACCAGGGAAAGAAAGCGTTGCTGAGGATCAGAAATCTTGAGGTGCTACATGCAGAGGTAGAGGACTCGTAAAAACATGAAGTAAATCTCAAATGTAGTAACTTACCTTGCAAAGGCCTATCTGCAGCATTTTAGTAGTATGGCGTTTGAGTTTGTTTTTTTTTTTTTTTTGTTTTATTTTTTTTTTTCCAAAGTAGGAAGGAGATGCGTGTGATAGAAAAAAAAATCCACTAGGTGAGTTGTGTTTGATGGTATTTGTGTGTGTGGGGGGTGTGGTATCCACGCGACCTTCGCTGCCTAGGATAGTACAATGCTCTGGTACTGCAGTCCTTCCTAGACATAGTATATCTACCTCTTGTCGTATAAAATGTCCATGCTAAGAAGCATTTCTTTGCACAATTATGCCACCTGAAGATGTTCAGAAAAAGGTTTTAGTTTTTTTGAAAGAGCTGATGCTTCCTTAGATCAAGTATGCCCTTACAACTTTGCTTGGTTCTTCCCATTAAGATTTTTTTTTTCAAAAAAAAGTCCCTTTTTACAATTAGTTTAACTGACACTCGTGTGCTGAACACAAGCTACCACTTGCAGTTTCCAAGTATGCCTCTCCTGATTCTGCATGGTCAAAAAAGGCTCTTTTACTTGGCCGACAATCAAGCCGTATTGTCTCACTAGCTTTCTGCTTTTGATGGATGATTGTGAGCAACGTTTACCGTTGTGTTTTCAACCAGCCATGGGGGGAAACTTCCTAATCCTCCCTGAGAGAGCTCTTGCTCATGTCTTAGTGAGTTGACTGTCAGCTTGGGTGTGGGTGCCTGGTACACTTTATGTTACTTCATAATGAACTTTATTTTCTTAGTGCACTTATTATCATGACCATTGCTTCGCTGGGGTTTCATTGAACATAGTTTCTTTATTGCACATTTCAGCTCTTACACAATCCAGAAATGGAGTAATATTAGGTGGAGCCTGTTCAATTGTCTTCTCTAAATTATTGGTTTCTGGATAGTCCCCTTACTACTTTAGGCCTTCTGACACATCCCTTTGTCTATTTTTAAAAGTGTTTGCACATTAAGGCTGTGTGTATGTATAAATACATATCATAATTTGCGTATAATGCACTGTTGATGTGTTGAACTTATTTTCATTATATAAGCATGCCCCCAAAAGCATACCAATTGACTAAAATAATATTCCAAAAGGTCTGATTTCATTCATCTAACTGTCCTCTGCTTAGGTTAAACGAAGATCTAGGTATTAAATAATAAAATATTGCTATCTAAAACTTTTTTTTTTTGGTAATAAGCCAGAAATTGAAGAAATTTCAGGAAGTTATGTTTCATTATGCTAGAAGAGCCAAAAAAGCGTCTCAGAAAAACAGTGTCTGAATAATACACAATTTCTCAGTCAAATAACACTGTGGAGGAATCGCTCACCTCTTCATGCGATACTGATGATCCCACATATTTACTTGATGCATTTCACTTTTGGAAAGCTTTCACTACCTGATGCAACTCGCTCTAGCTTTGTGGTAAGACAATGTAGATAACTTGCATAAACTCAGAAGTATGTTTATTCTCTGTCTGGCATTGAAGCAAAACAGTGAAAGACTTCTGGGACTCAAAATTTCTGCCGAAGCACAAAAACATCTGTAACTGCACTAACGTCATAAGAAAGATGTACTGACTTCTCTTGCTCTTCTGAAAGCTCGTTTATTGATAGAATACTAATCTAAAGGCTCATCCTATGTCAAACATAAAACAAAAGCATCATCTGAGTTAACACAGCTGTTGAAATCTCTGACTCACAGATACTATGTCCAACACTAAGTAAGAGAAAGTTACTCCATAACAGAGTTTAAGATTTTTAAGGTGTATCCATTAGGCTTCATAGACCTGTTCTGAGCACTTGAAGGAGTTTGCATGAGACGCTAGGTAACCAACCCTGAATTTAAACCATCAGCTAAGGTAATTCTTCAGTGTCTTCAATGATTTGAATATCTTTTTTCAGTACGTATCCTTTAAAATCCGATGATACTGCATACTTCAGTTTTGTTTGGCTTTGGTCTTTGAAGAGATGTACTGGCATTGTGGTTAAGTGCCATACATAGTATAGCAAAAATCATGAGGAATGAAAGCCAACTATTCCAGCTTTGCATCTAGATAGGCATCCCGTCAGCATTTTCTGTTCCATCCTTATTTCACTTCAATGCTGTTCTCCTATCATGCAAAAGAGGTAGCAGATCTAGATTACTAACACTTCCTTCCAAAAACCTTCAGTGAGTGGAAAATGCAGGAGTCAGACATGTCTTCTAATGGTCTGGAGCAAAGGTTATATGGCTGGAGGGCATGGCCATATAGTTATTACTCAATTTAATTTTCAGGGTTTAAGACAAAATACGCTGTTCCATAGTGAGCACTGGCTAGGTTAAACCATGCCGGAACATGTAGGCTTCTTCCAAGCTTGCTAATGGCTCATGTGACAAAATGAGCAACTGTGATCAACTGTATTACACTGAGTGTATTTAAGTATGAAATAAAATGAAAGTGTAATTTCCAGTGGAACAAAAGTATTGTCAAAGGCCATCAAGTTACTATAAAACTTTTAAGCTGATTCATGCAGTAATGACCATTGTCTAATGCCTTGTTGTTTTTTTTAATCTCTGCTGCTCAGTCCAGTGTTTGGAGATACCCAACAGATTAGTGGCTTATTCATGATGATTTTACGTATAACTGCCCCCTCATTCCCATAGTGTGTCTTCCATATTTGCTAAAAGGCTTTCAACAGAAGCAAAATATGGTCTCCTTTGATGCAGCATAGAGAAATCAACTTTAGAAGTTGTCTTGCGTTTGTTGAAAAAGTTTCCCACATGTGCGGCCAGTTCAAACACTGTGAATCAAATGCTTTTTTAAAGTCAAAGCCAGACTATTTGCACCAGGTGAATGGATGGAAGAAGAGAGAGTCTCTATGCTTCAATCTCTGAAAATCCTGCAGTATTTGAAATATAAACTGGAATTCAGCTAGGTACTCTTTTTTAGGCTGGACAAGGATCCTGTGTAACTACTTCAGTGCCCGGGAAGCACTCTTTCAGTGCTACATTAGCAAGTGGTGACCTTGCGATGTTCCTCTTTTAGTTGTATTTTTACCTCCTCCTGTGTTCACAGTCAGAATGGTTTGTGATCTCACTGACAGATTACTCCAAAAAAGTGAGTCACGTATCACTGACTGCTATGCAACATGGTAACCACTAGTAATGACACTTTTGTCTGGTGTAGCAAAGAAATTGAATTTTTCCCTCCCTCCCCCTTTTTCTCTTGGCTGAACAACAAAACAATCTTAACATGCTGCCTGCTTCACTGTAGTGTGAAAGTGTAAACCCTACTTCATTTGTCATTTTGAGGGGGAGATTGAGTTATTTTGAGGGGCAGGGAAGTATAGACCAATAATATCTATGGCTTGCCGTGCTTGTTGTCTTCTCTGACTTCATTTTGCTAAACTTTATTCACTCTTCAATCTGAGTAGAAACAAAAAAGGTTATTTACATTAGGATAGAGAGCACTCAAGATCTGTGTACTTGAACTGCCATTTTGGGTTGGCCATCAACTAAAGCTCTCCAGCATGTGAGAAGTGTTTCCAGTTGTGACTGATTTCTCCTGTTCACAGTTCATTTGAGGTAATGGACTGTTTTTGGTCACAGAATGGTTGAGGTTGGAAGCGACCCCTGGAGATCATCTAGCTCCCCCCCCGGCTCAAACAGGGTCACCTAGAACACATTGCCCAGGACCCTGTCCAGATGGCTTTTGAATATCTCCAAGGATGGAGACTCCATAATCTCTCCGGGCAACCTGTTCCAGTGCTCCGATATCCTCACACTAACAATACCTTTCTTCATGTTCAGGCAGAACTGCCTGTGTTTCGTTTGGAGCCCACTGCCTCTTGTTCTATCACTGGGCACCACTAAAAAGAGTCTGGCCCTGTTCTCTTTACGCCCTGCCTTCAAGTGTTACATAGGTAGAGCTCTTGCCCCAGAGTGAGAGAAGACAGAATAAACAGAGAGCGCTCGTGTTGGCTCTTAAATCCTTTGAGCAACTACTCAAATCCTCTCGTTGTGCAATTGGGGTAGTAAAAACTGTAGAAGATTGCTCATTTGCACATCAAGAGGCAGCAGTCAGTACTGTTATAGTCCTAGATAGAAATGTTCTTTTTAGAAACCTGACAATAAGAGATACTTAGCAAGAATTATGCATGCATGGCTGAGGCTTGTTGACCGTAATGTGCAAGGATAAATGGGAACAAAAATTCAGCTTCACTGTGAGAAAGCAAGGAGAATGAAGTTGAGATTTTTGCTACTTTTGTCAGTTCAATTCCTTAAGCGACAAAGCTTCCAAGCTGATTGATTAGTTGCTGGTTTCTCTCTTAGGTAACTTTTTCTCTTCTTTTGGAAGACCCTGAAGTGGGTGGCAGCCCACTCATCTCAGGCACTCAGCAGTGGGAATTCATGCTTTTTTCTGTAAACCTGTTCATGATTGTATTTGCCACCAGGCTTCTGGGCTTTTCTGGGGAACAGCAGTGAGTACTGGAGGTGTTTAAATTGTACATTTTTCTGGACACTTCTGCTTTCCTCCTGAAGCAAGCAAGATGCAGCCTCACCTGTTTCACTGGCCTGGGCAGGGCAGAGGCCAAGTGGGCTCAGGGCGATACTTGCTAACGCTGGAGCACAGGGAGTCTGGGTGGCACTTGGCAAAGGCTCATGGGGAGCCAGCTGATGTCATGGACTTGAATCATCCCCTAGCTATATATATGCCTTTCTAGCTTTCCTACTGCTGGCTTCCTCTCCCATCTCTCCAGCCCTCTGAGTGATTCAGTGAAGGAGTGTTTTGTTGTGTTTCATCTCTCTTCACTGGGCTCTGGCACTGTTTGGAGCATGCAACTCTGATGCTTAATCTCTTTCTCAACCTCAAATATATATATACACATATATGTGTGTGTGTGTGTGTGTATACACATACATATATAGCCCATTGCTGCGACTGCTATGCTACCCTCCCTTGAGCTGTGCTTTGAATTCTCCTCCTGCTCTGTGACTAGCTCTAGAACCTGCCCCTGCTGCTCACAGCATTTCCATACAGCACTGCCTTGAAGCAGGCATGCTTCTTGACAGTTTGTTACAGCTGAGATAATTCTGGATAGCAGTAAGAGAAGTCAACAAGAAAATCTCTTGGCATGCTAATGTCCTAGTAAAACACAGATTGCACCAAAAATAACTAGACCTTTGGCTCTAGTCTTAGTCTTCACAAAGCTAAATGTGCTTGGACTTGCACTTAAACCACATACTTATTTTTTTCAGCCATTTACTGTAGTTTTTTCGTTCCCTTTCATTGCTAGTGCAGAAAAGAAGAGAACTTGCTGTCAGTAAGATGGCATACACATATCTCCTTAAGGATGCCTAGAAACATCTTTTGGGGTGATATTGGTGGGGAAACAGCTGATTGTCCCTGCCACATGGCAGTGGGTTGGATGATGTGTGGGCTGGCTAATCAACACCTTAAAAATCTGCCTGTGGCCAGAAGTAGACACACTGCCCAGAGTGATCCAGGGCTCTCTACTTAAAAAGAGCGGCCTTGAGATGCTACAGTCGCACTGCACAACCAGTGTTTGCATAGTACTTATGGCATGACTTCTTCTTCTAAATATAGCAGAAGACTTGGTTGGTTTCTCGTGAAGAAGAGAAGGAGTGGGACTTGGTGCTCTGATGAGAATAGGAGAATACACCAGGGCAGGATGGAAGGAAGAAAAAAAAGGATGTGAACAGATGAGATGGGAAGGGGAGCACTTGGGAGTGAGGGGAACTGGTGGGACAGCTACTCCCAGAGGCAATCTCCTCTGGAAAATACAGATCCTTGCAGACTGGTTGTTCCTATGGGTCAGCTGTAATCTGGGAGATACACCTCTCTGGGCAAGGTGGCCCGACATATTTCTTCCCTCCGTTCCATCACAGAGGATTTGGAGTGGCCCTATGCAAGGTGGAAACTTTTGTACCTGGCACCAGGCACCAAAATTAAAGTATAACCTGGTGAGAGGAAGGCCAGTTGCCTGGGCCAGGGGTATGACTGAGGAGATCTGGCCAAAACAGGAGTCACAAGTCTAATCGTGGTGGAGAGCAGGACTGGTGTCACACACAGGACCAGATCCTGCTATTGCCACTGGCTTAGTGAGGGTGAGGAGGGGACTCTACTCTGTTGAGATGTGCATGGGGAGCACACCCACACCCCATCTTCTGTCATATACTTCGGCCAGCACATTTGGGAATGTAACTAAATTTCTCTCTGACCCTGTTAACTGTATAAACCAAACACTGAATGTCTGCCCTGTCATCTCCATCAGGGGAGAGAAATATGTACTTTGGAAGTACAACCTAGTAGCAGTAAGGCCATCTACAGTCCTTCAGAGATGCAACTGGTCAGATTATTGCTAATGAGGAATGCTTCTTTCATTTAGCCATGTCTGGGAAACCATGAAATCCAACAGTAAAAAACCTTTAAAGTTGGTTTATGCAGGATTAAAAGTATGCTGTCTGGTATCTTGCGTGAGTTTTGCAGAATCAAATACATACACTTCTAAGCCTAAGCAATGAAATTGCTGTACTCACAGATGTAACCCTCCACAAGTAAAGCCCCTTCCTTTTCAGGCGTGTGATGTGCACGCATTCGTTTTGCCACTGTCTACTATTGGAGAGGAGGTGCCTGCGGCATCCCTATGGTTCAGCTCTTAGTCTGATTTCTAGGAAGACTGTCACCTCTACTTTATTCTAAACCTGTGGTGTTTTCTGGTTGGTTGGTTTCATTGCCTTTTTTCACCGTACCCCCTATTCCATCTCTGTACACCAATCTTGAGATTGGCATGCGATCCTTGTCTTAGGCAACTGCCGGCTGTCACGGTGGCTTGGGTGTCCCTGAGCCTTGCTTCCTCTTGCACAAGGCAACGTTAAGTGAATCATAATTGTTTTGTTCAGGCCCACAAACTTTTTCTCCTTGGGTCCCTTTGACCGTTTGGTTCACCCCTGCTCCGAAGGGGAGATGCCCTCCAGGCTTACCCGAACCATTAGTATGTGCTGACAGGCTCTGCTCCTTGCTCAGTGCTGCTGCTCCCGCCGCAATGGAGAGAGCTGGGGTGCCCACGACTCCCGCTGCGTGGCCGCTCCGGCCCCGAGGGCAAAGGGACTCTGGTTTCTGGTCCTGCTGAAATTTGGGCTTTGCTTGCATGTCGCATTTCTGAGGAGCACGTGCAGCTCTGGCAACTCTCACTCTCTGCTGGTAATGAGTTGTTGGATGTTTTTTATCTCTCTTTGTGTTGTCGGTGTTACTGGAGAGGCTAAATATTCTATAAGTATTAGTGTCACTTAAAGTCCTCATTTTGCGGGTGTTATGGGCAGTCCTCTAGCTTTAACCTATCAGAAATCAGTCCAGTAATGGGGAAAATTGTTCATTTTAGGCAACAACTGCTATGCTGTGAGAGTCCAAAAGCTCTGCTAGCTTAAAATCCTGTCTTTGACTGTGACCTGCAGAGAGAGCAGGGAAGAGTTTGTGACCAGGGGACAGATAAAGTCATAAGCCTGCAGAACCCTCTCTGGCCTTCACCTAGAAACAAAGCATCATGGTTTTTTTGTTTGTTTGTTTGTTTTGTTGGTTTTTTTTGTTCACTTTGTGCTTCCTCTGGCAAATGTCTCTTACTCTGAAAGTTTAGGCAAACTTTATTAAAGTTGACTAAGTTTTCTGGCATTTTGTCAACCCACACAGAGAAGTGTCTCAAGAGGACAGAGCAAATTATGTGTTGTCTTGGTGATAAACAGAAACACTAGCGTCATGTTCCACGTCCATGTCTGTGTCTGTGCTCGCGCATGTGTGTCAGTGGACAGAATGCTAATCTTCCTTCCCTGAAAGTACAAAGTCCGAGCAATGTGGTGGCATCTGGACCCTGTTAATATCCAGTCTATAGCAGCTGTGTCATTCAAACACAGAGGTGTTCATCGCAGGGTGACTTGCTTGAGCCATGTATTTTCTCACTCCTCCCTTTGCAAAACCTGACTTGCATTTGGTACTTTACTCCATTGCACTCACCTCTGTGCACGTACACCGATTGCTTGCATGGACTTTCCAGGCAATAGGGGTGTTGTACAGTTATTTGTCTACAAACCAAGTGCTCTATTCCATCCCAGCATCTAGGTGTGCAATGATTAAGATTATAGTATGCTTCGTCAAATATGTAGCGAGCGATACGTAGGAGAGCTGGTCTGATAAGCCAGGCCTTTACCAGTGGGGGGTCAGATTTTGGTTTCTTTTTGGCTTTTGGCTAGGTGCATAACCTCTGTGGTCTCCTTGCTGAGTGGAGCAGCATTGTCTATGGACTGAAATAAAATAAAAATCTTTCCCTTTTTTCCTCTACTAACTCCACTCCAAAGGTTTCCAAATTGTATGCAGATGGGAGCATACGTCTGCGCCCATGTGGCTGTGGCGTGCTCAAGCCATAGTGCCAAGCTCTGTTCCTGCAAGCACGTGACCTGGAGGCATACCACAAATGCAGCAATGGAAACCCGTGGATGACAACTGTTCCTTTTGCCAGGTTTTCTGTTTCTGAGAAACTGTTTGATTTTTTTTTTCTTTTTTTTGGTTGGTTGATTGTTTTTTTTTTTTTTTTTTTGACATCCAGATATCTTGTGATGCAACAGGAATCGCTCAAAAGCGAAGCTGAAACATGTTGTGTGCAGTCTGTCAGCAGTCGTCACGTTGCCAGAAGCACTAACAAAAGACACTGGCTGGCTGTGCACATGCCCGGTGGTTTTCGTGGTTGATAATTCCAGCCAGCCAGCCAGAGCACATGTTTGTTAATGAGAGCCTTCCTCAAAGGCCGCTTTAAAAAACTAAAATTAAATTCCCACACTGAGTTTCCTCTCCAGAGGGCTGGTGAAGTGTCACTGGGCTGGGGCAAAGACAAAGATTTTTTTCCTTTTCTCTCTTATTCCGTGATCTCAGGTGGATAAAACCTTTCCAGGAACAACACCTCCACAGTCAGCTGTCTCCCTCATGGTGGGCCTGAATAATTCAATCCCCAAAGACAAAAACGTAAAAAAAACAAAGCAAAAAAAAAAAAAGATTCTCTAAACCCAGAACAGATAACAGATGTGTCGGATTTGAGGGTTTCTTTTTTTTTTTCTTTTTTTTTTTTTTGTTTTTGTTTTTTTCAATTTATTTCCTTTTTTTCCTTGGTCAAAGGCACTTATTCTTCAGAGCTGAGCTGTTGTGCCCCAGCGTGCTAAGCCAATGCGAACAAGCTGCTGTGTGGCTGGCAGGGATGCTCCTGCGCCAAGCCGTGGTCTGCCGCCCTGGCTCGCCGCTGCGATCCCAGCTCTCACCTTGCTGGTGCCCCAGCTGCTGGGCACCGTTTGCAGCGTGGCTTCCTCGGAAGGCCGGCAGAGCTCCCAGGATGGATGGCCGAGGGCCCGGCAGGCTCTCCCAGGCCCTGGCCAGCTCCCTGCCTAGCTCCGCATAGAAGGCAGCAGGTCATTGGCATGTAAAACAGCCTGACCAGTGGGTCTGCAGCTCAGAAGCTGGAACTGCATTTTTCTGAATGATCTCTGCCTCCCAGTAGCTACAGTCTTTACTTTTTGTCCTTACTCACTTACACTTACTCTTCTCCATCCAACCAGTCCATCCCAGGACAGGAACATCGGGACAGACCTATTGATGGGGGTCAGGAGATCAGGAACCAGCACAGAGCCGGATTTTTCTCATGATCCCGACATGAGAATTCAATAATGTATTACAAGCAAGGGAGCAATTCTCCTGTGGTGCAGACGTTGCCAAATAGATATAGAGATAGCAATATAAATATAGATAACTAAAGGAATGGTGTTAAAAGACTGTGCTTATGATACAACTTCTGATGCTTTCCTGACCCAGAGCTTTAATGTCACTGGCATTTTGTCAATCATCTGATCTAAAATGTCTAATAAGATGATAAAGGTGCTTTGTGTTATAAAGGGACCTATAGTGCTTTGAGAATTGTTCAGACACTTTACACTTTTACCCCTTGACTGCCTTTTTGTCTCTATGATTGAAGTGGTGATGTATTTATTTTGAAAGTTAGATAAAATAGCAAGGGTAAGTAAGTATGGTAAAGAAAGAGATGAATCAAGAGGAAGAGAATTGCCTCTAGTCCAGCGTGATGGTATGGAAAAGAAGTTTTTGTAAGCAAATCTGATTTTTGTTTTGAGATTGCAAGCTCAGCCTCTTAAAAGTTATTACATGTATGTCATCTGTGATGGTGTAGATTTTCTGGCAGAAGAAATTTTAGAAAGAAATTTTAGCACTTCACAAGGAGGGTGAATGTTGCAGAGAAGTAGACTTTCCAGTCCAGCCAGTAAAAGGAGGAGAGAAGGGTGGCTCTTCCTAGTGGTGTGAGTTCAAGCTCAGAGTCAGCTATAGGCTTGCTTGACATTGGCCAGATGGCTTTTGTGTCCACTTTTTCCAATTATAAGATGGTCCACATGGCACCTCTTCAAATCACAGGAAAACGAAGTAGCGCTTTCTTACTAAACAGCTGGGAACTGGTTTGGGTAAGCTGGAAGGTCAGGGTGAGCCTCTCCTGAGGCAAGAGTGTGCATTTCCACATAGCAACTGCTCGAGCCAGGCTGAAGCGGGAGACTATACCCTCCCCTAACCAAGTACTTAAGCATTTGATTAACAGTAAGATCATGAGTAGTTTGCATGGACTGGTGTTTTGTGCCATGGGGCATTGGTTCTGATATGTTGCTAATGCTGATTTAGTGGTACTGGCAATGCCTAAGCTGTTGGGAGCATTTTCGTTGTGTTGGATAATACAGATGAACATTTTGTGACAGAAATACCACTAGAAAGATGACTGAGGAAGAGGCTAATGGTTTTTGGCCTCTAATTCCCTGGGCTGCCAGGTGAGGAGGAGATAACCTCAAGGAACACAAGCTCAGTTACAGGCACTTTGCTATGCAAACTGCTGGGATTTTCAGTACTGTAGCTGTCTTTCATGATCCTCAGATGGGGACTAGTTCGTGATGATTCCATCCTGTATCATCTAAAGATCTTGTGGTGAAGTCCTAATATCAGCTCAAGCTTTGAGAGGAAGATTCCCAAAGGCCTAACTTTTGTAAGCTCAGGCTTTGAGAGGAAGATTCCCAAAGGCCTAACTTTTGTAACAGTAAGGTTTCTCTCCTTAAAGTCCCTCTGAAGTGAGCTGAACAGGATTATTCTTTAGAGCAGTTTCTCTTTCTATGGAGATGTGAGGGGGCTCCATGAGGGTAATGTGAACTTTTGTGCATAAGTTCTCCTCTGCCTCCTTAAATGTGAAAAGGATTGACTTTTTACATTTTGGAAAATAAGTTTCTAATAAAGTTCTTCAGGAAGCACAAGTGGCTACAGAGAAATATACAGTATTTGGAGTCAGGGTAGTTGAAGTGAAAAAAGGGAAAGTGTTTTTGGGTGAAAGAGAAATTTCGGCTCTCACAGGTGAAAAAGATTTAAATAATGAATTTGACTACAGGAAGGATGGATTCAAACCACTAAGCAGCAACACGCGTTCTCTCGCGGGGCTTTCCACCTGTGGTTTACCAGCCATGCCACAACAAAAGCCTTTTGCTTTTCTGTGAAAGTGAATCCATTTCTTAGAGTCTTCCCCAGAGCAGCATCAGGTGATGCTTTCCTGCACCTGTGTTTAAGCTACTTGGGATATACACTTAATGTAAGCTGGTGCCTCTAACAAAAGAAAATAGGGCGATGTTGGTGCTGAGGTGCAATGCCTGCCCAGGACAGTGCGATGAACCAGTTTAAGGTCAGGAGGTGCGAGGAGTTGGTTGCACCTTTGCTCTGCTGTCAGTCATTCAAGTGAGCTGAGAAACGGATGCATCAACTTAGCGTTGCCCTCAGGTTTCTGCATGGCTTTCAATTAGTTTGTTCAAGGTATACTGTTGTGCAATCAAATAGAGCGAAGCTTGTCCAGTCGCTGTGTTGCATTAGTCTCCTCTCATCTGAGGGCTTCGGAAAGGAGCACTCATGTGCCCTGAACTAATGTGACCAAAACTGTCATTTTGAGGGACTGTGATTTGGAGTGACTTGTCTTTTATGTGCTGATAGATTCAATCAAACATCCAGAAGAAAAATTAATGGACTTTATTTGGAATATAAACACAATGTGTGGTGACAAGAGCTCAATAAGTACAGATTTTCCCAGACCTTTGAATAGTAGCAAGCAACCGTCATCTAGGATTTATTTGCCTTCAGAAATAGCTGGAAGCTTGAACCACTTGAAAGTATGGCTTTTGCAAGAGCAAGCTGTCCTGTTCAGATGTATTCACTATGTATATGTAGTAATCTCGTAGTAAGAAAACCTCAGTGGTCTGAATTAGCTTAACAACATACTGCAGAGTGATGGCTAGGACACTTCTTGTACCTCAGTTGCAGCTTATTGCAGTTGCAGAACAGAAAGGAGGAAAACTGTTCTGAGAAAAGGCATGTGTCAGTAACAGCAGCACCAAAGGGGCTGCCCAAAACAACTCTGCATGCTGGGTGGTGAGGAAGCGCCTGCAGGACCTCTTCCTGACGCATTAGAACATGGTTACCCTTCACATCCGCACAGATGTCATTCACATTTTTAAGGTGTCTGCAAGCTTAGGCAAGACAAGAAAAAGATGGCATGTAAAGTAGCCTGTGGCTTCTCAGTCTTTTTATCTAACAAGTACTGTGAGCTAAATGTCATATCTGATTGTAATTGTAAACTGGAAGGCAGCACAGGACAAAAGTAAAATTAATAAATAAATCAGGGTATCTTTCACAGACATTCAAAAATAGCAAATATGCAATATGTTTTTTAGAAGTTAATAGATAAAATTGCTTTTTAAAAAAACATTACTGTACAAACTATTACTTACAATCCGAACAAGATAGGAGCTTAAGTATTTAGTTGCAGCTTGCCCTTAAATTTTTTCCAGTTTCCATATCCTGTCCAAACTGGTGAGTAAGCTTAGATTGCATCAAATGAGAGCTTAACTGCCCCTTCCGTTAAATTTCACATAAGCTGAGTCTGTGCAGTCCTTCAACAAAATGCTGACACGGTAGAGCCCCACAGTTACCAAACTCTGAGCCTGCTTGTGGGTATTGCTTCCACAAAAACTAACTGTGCTATTGCCAAACGGTTCTCTGTTCTGCATGATGGAAGAATAGGACAACCAAATTGATTTTCACTTGACTAGAATTTGAAATCTAATCTTAACATGAAAACTTAATTTCTCAAGTCATAATTGACACTGAAGTGCCTTCTCCATGCAGAGTTAGGACAAATGAGGCTGTGACTTGTTCACAGAGAAGGTAGGATCTTAGTCTAGCAACAGTGCAGGAGCAGCCAAGTGTTTCCAGGGCTCAGTTTAGAAAACAAACAAAAAACCCCACAAGCTGGCAAGAACTGCCCCATCTAAGCAGGTGGGAGCTGGTATAAATTTCTCTTCCTTCAAAACTTTGTCATGAATGGATTTTACTGCTTTACTATTTTCAGCCTGCTGTTCCTGGCTGAATAGGGGCTGAATCAGCGAGGCACGTGTCCTGTGGAAATTGCAGGTTTTGGCCTTCTCTCCTTTTCACTTACTTTAGCCATTGGTAAGTAAAGAATATTCATGGACAATGCAGTGATATAGCCTGCACTCCTCCTTTTCTGAGGGGAGGGAAGAGACAGGAGGAGAGGGGAGAAGAATTCAGTTTAAAATCCTCACTGGAAGTCACAAAGCAGTGACTAAACAAACAGAGACCAGCTGAATTGAGCAGAGCCTAGCTACACTTTTGTTCCATCCCAAAAGGGTATGTCTGGGTAATTTGACATTAACAGAGCAGAGAGAGTGCTATTTTTATCACAGTCTATCTGATTTCCACAAACTCTTCTTTCACACAGTATGCACTGGCTTTTATCAAAAGTGGAAGTCCCCGTTTTGGCACAATAATCAGTAAAGAATAAAATGTTAACATCAAGTGCATTTAAAGAAGGTTTCCTCATGTTAAGACACTGAGCTTAACCTAGTCACAGTGACTCCCATTTTGTAGAGTGATTGAACATTTGTGTGGTCTGAACATTTCTAGCTAGTTCTGTACACAGTAACACGCAGCTGGTAACACCAGACGAGGAGAGCGAAAGGACGTACTTAGGGGGAGAAAGGTGAAGTTCACAAATCTCACTTTGCAGAAAGTCCTGCAGTTTTCTTATTTTCTTTTGCTTTTGTTGTTTATTTTCTTTTCTAGCTGCCATTCTTCGTGTTCAGTAGCCATTGTCAGAGTAATGAGAAACAGAAAGAACTTCCAACACGCCTGAAACACAGTCGCTTCTGCTAGTAACAAATTCTTCGGTGATGGTGATCATAGACTTCAGCATTCACCAAGTTTCATCATTCTGGCATAGAGTAGCTAAGTCTGAGACTTACTACTTTTCCGCAGTGCAGGAGCTCAAAACGCCAACAGACTCTCACAAAGGAATACCTGAAGTTGTTAACTGGTGTGGTGACGCAACTGCTGGTTGGCACAAAAATCCAAAGGATTTTGCTCTCTTCTTTGAAGAAGCTTTTTGCTGTCTATCTTGGCACATGCTGCAGAAACCTCTGTCACTTGTATCACAAGTAATGCTGCCACCGAGATAGGGGTGATTCTCCTGATGCAAGTCAAGCTGCCCAGGTTCTTGGTGGACTTTCCACTTAGACAGGTGCTGTAAAAACAAAACAACTTTTTTCTTTAGAAAACAAAGCATCAGATCCTAGAGTTGTGCTTTTCCCACATAATCAGTGGAATAAGCAGCAAAGCTATATAAAAGGTAGATATCTATAAAAATATATAAAAGATAGATTCAGTCCTACAATAGTAAGAGTTGCTGTGACTGGGTTAAACATTGAATGTATTAACATTAGGAAGCCTTCTTTAAATGCACTTGATGCTAACATTTTATTCTCTACTGAATATTCTACCAAAACGGGGATTTCCATTTTTGATAAAAGCTCATGCTGCTGTGAGAAAATCAGCCTGGCTGTGAGTCCCTGAGCATCTGCCTGGCTACCTGACACATCAGCGTCTCGCTGCTTAGGTAAAGGTTGCCCTGGTGCTTGTGCTATAAAGTGCAAGTGCAAAAAGTGCTTCTCCTGCCAACATTCATGTCCCTGTGAAGGGATGTCAGTGTCACCATTGGTTTGGTTTAAGTTTCTCCTAAATAGAGAGATACACAAACCCTATCCTTGGATGAGGGGAAACCAGCTTCCCTGAGGCTCCTCTACAGTCTGTGGAGGGAGTCCTCCAGAAAGCAATTCAGAACAACAACGGCAGCTTTGGCTCCAAATTCCTCCTCATGGGAGCATCCTGCCCCACTGACTGATACAGGCATCTGCAGACTCCAGCCTCAACAGGATGCAATTACTCTTCTTTGTGGCTTGCTTTCCCTACATTTTCTAAATGTCTTTGTTTTGTAACAGCAAAGCTAGTCTCAGCTGGCTGCTTTCTTTTCTTTTCTTTTCTTTTCTTTTCTTTTCTTTTCTTTTCTTTTCTTTTCTTTTCTTTTCTTTTCTTTTCTTTTCTTTTCTTTTCTTTTCTTTTCTTTTCTTTTCTTTTCTTTTCTTTTCTTTTCTTTTCTTTTCTTTTCTTTTCTTTTCCCTTTTTCTTTTTTGTGGTATTCACAATTTTCCCCCCTCTGTTAAACACTCTGACCTTCTTCACAGAGTCAAACTGCTAAAAGCAGGAACACATTTTTACACCAGTATTGAAAAGCAGACTGCTATGGCAGTCTGTCCTTGAGGACATGACCACTGAAGTGTGTTACTCCCTAGCTACCGCACAGCCACCTTGAAAATCTCAAGAAATCATTGAACTGAGCCAGAATTTCTGCAAAATCATCACTTGGAGAAAGAAGAGCCCATCTTTTTGCCCCAGGGTAGTACCAGCTATTTCTGTATCATCTCTAACAGATACCTTTTTCTTGTTTTGTTAAGCAAATGCAAAGCAACAGCAACAAACCTGGAGTGATGGAGACTTCATAGACTCTCCACCTTGGTGCTCAGCTCCCATTACCCTTAGAAAGGTTTTTTTTCTAATATCTAACCTAAATTTCTGGGGTTTTTTTGGTTTAAGCCTGTTGTACGCTGCGTGATTTGTCTACTTGACTGAGACAATAAATGACTTCTCATCTCTTTATAGATTCTCTAAAGAGGGTTGTTATTGTGTCCCTACTCAACCTTGCCTTCCCCAGCCTAAATAAACACACACAATTAGGCTGTCATCAGAGATCACATTCCCTAGATCATTCTCATTTCTCTGGCTTTGGTCCAAGTTGCCCTTGAATTCAGATGCCCAAAGGATTTAGGGGCACATGGCCTTCCCTGCCTTACATGGCTCTATTGGCAGAAAACAATCTTCACGGGTGGGACAGTTTCTGATAGCAACAAACACTCCAAAACTGCCGTCCTACCTCCTCCGCCAAATGATGCAGAGATGTGCCAAGGAAAAGATAGTGTCTGGAGGGACAGGATCTTCATTTGTTGTTAATAAACAAATCAAGCTAGAGCAGCCTTCGATATAAGATAAATATTTACCTCTATTTGTGTGTCAGAGGTTATTTCTACTTAGGAGCTAAGTCCAGAGATCTAATTAAGGAGAGTTTGGCCTAAGTTAGAGGAAAAAACTGACTTTAAACAAATGGCCAGTTTTATGTTACTGTAGCTCACAAGAATGGAAGGAGAGGATGTCTCCTTATCTGAAGGAGAAACCCCATTCTTCTTACTATGTTATATTACACAGGAAACAGCCTGTAAATAAATAACAGCAGATAAATGGCTGCAGATAAGACTAGAATGGTATGATGAGTCTGGAGAACTGACTGTTCACCCAGTTTACATGATCACAAAAAAATTCTAAGCGTTTTTTTTAGTCTAGGGATCATTCTGCTTCTGTTTGCTATTATGAACAGGGCACATACAGAGCTAAGGAAGACTCTACAGAGCTAAGTCTGTTAAGGCAGACTATGCTTTCTGTTGCTCTCACTGTTACAGTTTTGGCAGAGCCACAATATTTTCTGTCTAATCTGCAGAGACCTCCCAGGAAACAGTGCCTCAGCACAAACTACTAAATGAGATTTCACTCTCTCTGTGCTCTTACAAGTCCTCTGTGCTGAGTTTGTTTTTCCAGATTTTGCTGGATTTGTTTTGCTCTGTTTTTATTTCCTCCCACTATGAATGGAGAAACGAATTGTTAAACCAGCTGCTGGCCTTGCTTATGAAAACATGAACATACTGAAGCTCTAAAATGCATTTCATTTTTTCCACTAGAAAAGGAGACATTCCTAGTACTTTTTTTTTATGGGGTGTAAATAGGCTCAGGTTCATGGATATGAAGTAAATGATGTTCATCTGTCCCAGCTGAAGACCATCTAGGATGCGGCGCCTAAAAAGGCAGAGAACAACCACTTGCAGATTTTTACTGACATGAAATGGCCAGGGTTGTCCAAACTTGAAAATCAGCATTTAAAACAGATCTGTTAAGTCTGACTCTGCCTGGATTATATTATAACCAATCTGTCCTGATAAGAGTAGTAGCTGCAGCATAGCTGTAAAGCAGGAGGGGAGGGTGGTTCTTGCCTGTACACTCATATCAATTTGTCAGGTCCTTTGGCCTGAACTGTTGAAGGAGGACTTCCAGGAACTAGAACTCTCAGGCTGCTTTGGCAATACTCACAGGGCTCAAGAGAAGGGCTTCATGTGCTTGAGTTTACACACAGGTAGAAAGTCTAATTCAAAGGTTTTGTGCTGAACACAAGCACTAAAACTGTAAAGTTAAGTCATTCCTGAGACAAACATGGTAACATATTTTTAATACTTACAGTTGAACTCTCCTTTGTCTTCATTTGGTTGGACATCTGTTGAAAAAAAAATGCAGGGTTTTAGGTATATAGGGTAGATGATAGCCATGGTCTTTATCTGAACTAAGGAGCATCCATTAGAACTGAGGGTTCCTTGAGCTAAATGTTCTTTGGACAGCAAAATGTGGTCCCTATCTGTTTGTTTGAAGTAAAGGTCACGTTTTCAGTACAGATATATATTTGGCTTGAAGTGACAGTCCTGCTCCATGTTTTAGGATGGAGTGGCTTTGCATCGCTCCTGTGTTGTTTCTGAAAGAAGGACACGGCTGCTAGCACAGCTGCTGCAGATACAGGCCAAGAGATCATCCTGCTTTCTCCTGCTCTTTTCTGGAGTGTCTAGGGGGTGTCAGCCAAGAGAAGGCAGAGCATGGATTGAAACTGTGGCTTGTCCTTCCCTATGAAAAGTGTGATTGCCCCTGCTTCCTTTTCTTAGAGGTTAGCTCTTGCATACCTGCAAACTACCTTGCGGTAATTACTTGCATACAGCAGCACAAACTCAGTCTGGTTTATAAGACATCTCTTGGAGCTACTCAGCCTTCATGCCTATTCAGGTTCTAGTTTCTTGGCTGTGATTCCTGCAGGACAATTCTGGAAAGGTGGAGGGGATATTCCTCCATGGAAAAGGACTGCTTCAGTAACTCACTCTTTTTCAGAACAATCCCAACCAAAAATCAGAGGACAAATCAGTCCTGAGAACCCTAGAGTCACTGAGTGGACAATTAAGGGCTCAAGATCCCACTATGAATTTCCTAAGCAGGTAGCTTTCTACGAGTTAGTTAGAAACAAAGCACATCTCACTGTCACTCCAATTTGTACTTGCACGCTGTTATATTGCTGCATTTGCCCGTGTGTGGGACTCTCAGTGCTTGGCAAGACAGAACAAAAAGTAGAATCATAGAATCAGTAAGGTTAGAAGGGACCTCTGGAGATCATCTAGTCCAACCTCCCTGCTCAAGCAGAGTCATCTAGAGCATGTTAGACAGGGTTGCATCCAGGCGGGTTTTGAAGATCTCCAGAGAAGGAGACTCCACAACCTCTCTGGGCAACCTGTGCCAGTGCTCTGTCACTCTCACAGGGAAGAAATTGCCCCTCATGGTCAGATGGAACTGCCTGTGCTTCAATTTCTGCCCATTGCCTCTTGTCCTGTCACAGGCACAACTGAAAAGAGTTTGTCCCCATCCCCTTGACACCCTCCCTTCAGGCACTTATACACATTGATAAGATCCCCTCTCAGTCTTCTCTTCCCCAGACTGAACAGGCCCAGCTCTCGCAGCCGTTCCTCACAGGGCAGATGCTCCAGCACCCTGATCATCTTTGCAGATGATGATTATGTCCAGTGACATGCTAGATGACATTAAATATTTTGGCAAATGAATAAGAATTCTTCAGATTTGATTGAGGAAATCAAGGACCTCATTACCTTTGTAAGATACCACTTGAGAGGACCTCCATCTCCCTCTCCGTAGCCAGCAGGCTACAACAGCTAGAATAGCTATCAGAATGACAATGGAAACGATGCCGGCTGCTTGAGCACCTTGTCTTTTTTTTTCCAGGTCTTTTTGACTTTCTGTGTTAGAAGAGTTGTTTATCTTTTCCTGTGTGTCTAAAATAAAACAGAAGAAACAGGATGTAATGAGGTGTAAATTATTATGTTTCATTCCAGGCAGTCAACTGACCACAT
The DNA here is from genome assembly GCF_028389875.1 of Rhea pennata. Classification (NCBI taxonomy): domain Eukaryota; kingdom Metazoa; phylum Chordata; class Aves; order Rheiformes; family Rheidae; genus Rhea; species Rhea pennata. The sequence goes on from NC_084663.1 coordinate 122,653,561, forward strand.
TCTGTACAAAAATTCTGAAAGACTAAATATCTATGCCATTTGCTTCATTGTAATTCTGGTCCTATTCCTTTTGTGCAAGGCATGTCTCTAGCTGACATGGTCTGATAGTATAGTAATACAATACCACTTCATTCCTGTTGCGTCATTATACCACATACACTCCGCTTCCTTCTTTCTTTTTATTCTTATTTCACCTCAGCCTTGTCAGACTCAGTTGAAAATAAAGCTATGTAAAAGCTATAATGAAAATGTGGCAGCATTCACAGAAGTGAGTGAAAATCTGTTCCTCTGAAGTTAGTGATGAAATCCCACTGATTTCTGTGGACTTAGACCTGGATATGAGGAAGAACTTCTTCACTGTGAGAGTGACAGAGCACTGGCACAGGTTGCCCAGAGAGGTTGTGGAGTCTCCTTCTCTGGAGATATTCAAAACCCGCCTGGATGCAACCCTGTCTAACATGCTCTGGGTGACCCTGCTTGAGCAGGGGGGTTGGACTAGATACTTACTTTTCCTTTAATTTAGGTTAAGAGTAAGGGATGAGAGCACATAGTTTTTTTCCTGAAAGTAGTTTAATCTGTATAACTTGGCTATGTTAGTGCAATCAGTTCCATTAACTCAAGGTTATGTGACTGCGTCTATAAAGACACTGTGGGGGAAGAGGGGAAAGTAAGGGGAAGAGAAGAAAGATTTCTTCATATCCTACCATGGCTATCTGCTGTTTCTGATTCATGAACGGAAACAGTTGATTTTGGATTGGCTGTCCAGGTCTGTTCTGCAGCTCTTGGCCTCACCGTGCCCACCACAGCCTAGCATGCTCAGGTAAACTAACTATGGGAATTTAGACATAGCTCTGTAAGCAGTCAAACCTCCTTGCAGCAGGTGCAGGAGCCTGAGAAAGAAAGGTGTGGTGGGTAGCAGGACCAGGAACTGTGGAGAGACTGAGCAACCGACTGAAGATAAGCGCTCCCACTCCAGATCGCTTCTCTATACAGCTGTTTAGAAACCACAAAGTATGCTATCATCAGTACTAGAGCTATAACTTTTTTTTTAAATAGCTACTAGCTTTCTGTTTCTGTGAAGAACTGAGTGGGTAAACACTTCTTTTTATTACTGATCATTAAAATCAGCAGTAAACAGTGTATTATTCTTGTGATCTCATTTTATTGCTCTGTCAGGCTAATGTCACCTGTTTGCTACAGGCCTACTTTAAACAGTGCACCGTGTTGAACTGAGTTTGGGGACTGAAAATAGAACTTCACAACTAAACAGAATAAAAAGAAAATGTAAATAAAAACAGAATAAAAAGAAAAGCAACCATGTGTTGGGGTGGGTGGGTCAGGAATCACGGATCTACTGCACAGTGTCACTCGAAAAATAATCTGACTCCCCAAGCTGTCACATGCCAGAGAGGCAGAAGAGTAAAGCCCAGTAGTTTCAAAATTACTGTCTCAGAGGCAAGGGATTCTCAGTATTGCTGCTGTAAAATGCTTGATGGGGTGTTCTGTTGAATTTGGAAGATGTTAGAAGTAAACATAAATTCCATGGCTAAGAGTAGTTAGGTTAAAAGAAAAGCTGAACTTTTCTCAGTAGCTTTCCGAACTACTGAATTAAGGTATACCCCTCATTAGAAGTGCATGTCTACAAACAGATGCACGCTAATTGATATGCCTGTTATCTAGAAAACATGAAATATTATGAAGCAACTTACAGTTGGCTGATAGATTTTCCTGTAGTATTTTATTTTCTATGGAGCACTCTATCTGCATATTAGAAGTTGCTTTAATCTTCAGTGTACTGAAAACGCTGTAAGTGCCATCAGCGTGGGGGGTGATCTTTAATTCTGATGGAGGCAGGTGGCTGTTGTCTGTTTTATTTATCCAATAAACATTTGGTTCTGGGTATCCATTGCTGGATTTGCAGCTGAAAGTTACCTCTTCCCCACTGCTGTTCGCATTTCTTACTGGTCCACTAAGTATTGGTTGGCTGTAACTTGCTGGCGTGAAAGAAAAAGGAAAGAGTCATCAACATTTTTAAACGTACTAAAAAGACAAAACTTTGTCATGGATTCTCAAGCAGAATTCCTGGGCTTCACAAAGTCATCACAACTTGAACATAAAACATCTGTAGGTTTGATATATAAACTAGTTATGTGAGTGAATTATCTGGAGGGGCAGAAAGCTGAAGCCAAATCCAAAAGAAGAAAGCAACCTAGTAAACTGCTATACCCCAGTGATGTGCAAGATCCCTTAAATTCATAAAAACCAAACTTAAAAAAAAAGGATAAACAGATGATAGAGTTATACTACCAGTTTTCACTTCTTTATCTGTAACATTTAAATCAAGTAGATTCCAGTTCAACAAAAGCACTGAAGTGTACTTCAGATTTAAGGACATGCTTAAATGCAATACTGAAATGGCACTGATTTGAAAAATTAGAATCATGATTGGGCAAATACGTGCAAGTAATAAAAGTTCTTACCTGCTAAACTGAGAACTACTACTTCCTGGTGAATCACTCTGGTATACTCAGTTTTCTGCAGTACTATGCATTTGTATGTACGTTCATCACTTTGGCTGACATTTAACAGCAGCAGAGAAAAGTTGCCATTTTCCAGTCTATCCCAAAATAACTGAGTCCTGTTTTTAAAGTGAATACACTGTTCACTTTCATTGTCTTGGCCGGAGATTAGTGCATGCACTACTAAACACTTTTCTTGGTCATCAGCTACTTGCCAATATACCCGTAGGTTATTTAAGTGGAATTTCCCTGCTAGAGGATAAATGCAACTCAGTTTAGCATTGTCTCCAAGTTTACTGATGATGAACTTCTCCTCCAGTGCAGTAACTACAAAGATAAAAAGAGAAGGAGGACAAAAGGAGATTATGTGGAGAAAATGTCTTTTTTTTCCAAGTATATTCTATTACATGTGGACTCTGATATTAGTATTTATAACTTACTTCTCTTCACCTGCAGCTAATTTTATGTATGTGTGCGTATGTATTTTCCAAAGGGATCTTTACAATACAAATTCTACTGATTATTTCTTTCTTTGAACACCTACCAGTGTTTCTTGCTAACTGTTGCAAGAAACAGTTAGCTCCATGGACACTGCATTTGTTTCACCTTGCCATAAATTAAACTGACTGTGACTAACTGCAGATGAGTATTAAAAAGTCCTAATGAAAAAAAAAAGTGATCATCAACACATTAAACTAAGAAAAATGACAAACATCACAAGGGCAATCACAAGAATTGGCAATATTAATAAGAAACATAGCAGTACCATTTAATGGTTGAGATCAAAATAATTAGTAATTTCATAGGGATGAAACTGTGTTTCTCAAAGTGGATGCGTCAAAGAGTAATATTTTGCTGCTACCATGGGTGTCACCCTGTCAAATACACGCAGTGAGCAAGTTAGCATGCTGAGGTGTCACAGGCAGTGACACATCTATTACACATGTGCAACCTCCATCAACTGCTTGAGACAGGCCAGCAGAGCAGCTGGCCTGCCAGTTTGAGCAAGGCAGCCTCTCCTCTTGGAGGAGCAATCGGAAGAGGTCAGCAGTCTGCCAGGACATGCAGAAAGTGCAAATCAGCCACCTGGAATGCTCTGACCTCTCAGCCACCTTTATTATATCACCTCTCCTTGATTGCAGCAGCCAAACCCTTGTTGCAATAGGTGGCTGAGACCAAAGCACAGTGCATGCTGGTTGTAAATGTTGGACAGATGTGTAAGAGGGTTGCATGTTGTATTGGGTGGGAGAGATTATGGATGGGGAAAAGGATTATGCATGGGTGGAGATTAGGGAGAGAAAAGATAACAGGTGTGGGGATTGGAAATATGAAACAGAGCACATTTTAGCAGGAGGAAGCAATGTTTTAGGTAACGGGGGACATGTCCCAGTGCTGATGCACCGGACTCAGACAGACTCAGAAAAGGCTCATTCACATGTCTAAGTAAAACACTGCTGGAGTGAGTGCACTACTTGCAGGGAGGAAGGGAATATATGTCCTGCAGGCCCTCATGCTCTGCTGGATGAGGCAAAGTTGTGGGCATGAACTGCAGCAAAGGTGGGCAGCTCAGGCACAAGGAAGCCCCTCACAGCAGCAGAAAAAATGAAGCTCTGGAAAACACTGCTTGGGAAGGTGGAGGCACCCTCATCACTGATGTTGTTTAAGAGACCAACCAGCATCTACCAAAACTGATTCAGGTGTGGTTTGTCCCGATTTAGGGCCTGGGGGGTTTCCTTTAATGACTCTGTCAAGGTCCTTCTCAGCCACCAGTGATTAAGCAAAAATGGATAACAGATATCTCTCAATATAAAAATGTTTAAATATTATCACTGGGGGTAACTTTTTTTTTTTGAAAGGGAATCTGGAATTGCAGTAAAAGACATCTTTGATACAGTGGTATACAGTGCTATCCACAATATGAGCATTGAATTCAGCTGTACATCTCAGACCTTCTAATCTCCAGCCCTTATTATCTCACTTCTAAGGCCTTTTGTTGGTAGTAGGTGATGAACATGCAGGGATGTCTGCAAAGCAGGAAGAGTAGTCTGAACAAGAGCATCCACATGATTCCTTGCTGGTCTCTGTATTAACATTGAGACAAATTGTGTTTTTCACTTTTTCTTTGCATGATGCATGTCACAGCAGTTTTTCACACTGACAAGTCCTTAAGCATTTTGCTGAAAACATCTGGATGTTTATTTTGTACATATTATGGATACTCTGTGTATTTGAACAAACATTGTCAGGAAGGGCAGCCTGGGTTTATTTGAAGTGTTCTTTACTTACCAGGTCTCAGAATATGAAGAAACAGTAACAAAACTCCACAGCTAAAATAAAAAACAAACATGTTACATAATAGACTAAGATGTCCATTGTTTACATGAGCAATAAACATCATGTTGGCTGTTTCAATATAGTAGCAGAAGTAGATAAATTTGGTACCCTAGTGATCTCCATTATGTAAACTCACAGTGAATATTTGCATTTTTGACAGCTGCAAAACTTCTGCTTGAACAACATAGCTCTGCGGGTGGGTGGCCAAGGCCAGGAATAGAAGTAAAATGCACTAATATTGGAATGGGAGCAGAAGCCATGAAGCTGTTGCTATGTCTATCTTTTTAAAATGAACCATATCAATCTACTGGACTGATGGGTCCTGTACAACATCGGAGTCACAGGACAGGAGAGCGGCTGCACGGACCTGAATCCAGGTCCAACCCCTGCATGTCACCTGGTTGTTGAAACAAAATGACCTGTGATTTTGTTTTGTTAAAGCGGCTAACTGTGCTGCCCACCGTTTTCTGCAGTCAGTAAAATGTGTAAACAGGAAATGCTTGATAGCATGGAGTTTGCACAGTTTTTACTGGAAAGATTTCAATATGTTTGATTACTCCAGAGGGCAAACCCATGCTGGAGTTTCCCAAGCTAGTTTCACACACTGGATACTATAGGAAAACTCAGTTTTCCTAAAGCCTTGGTGATTTAACTCTCATCCTGTAAGATCTAGGGAAAGATAAATGTCCAGCACATTTCTGAAAATTATTTTAAAATAGCCTCTCATCTCTATGCCTAATTATAATTTTGGATCTCCTTCCTCCAAACCTCTTTGTGAAAGGAAAATACTGGAAAAGTTTCAAAATGGGAATTGTGTGGCTCCAGTTTCCCACCTTGATATTGCCAAAGAGCAGAGGAGCACAGGCTTATTCCCAGTTCCCCCAGCTTGCTTTTACGAGCAAGCGGGGCCATGAGGCCACACTGCTTGGCAGCAGTTGGTTCCCCTCCCCTGGTCACTGTCATGCCACAGCCAGGTTGGACACAGAGCAGAGAGTCAGGGCACTGGGCAGAGCTCTCCCCAGTGGCTTGTGTCCACCCAGGAATGAGTGTGGGGGTCTCCCATGCAGGCTCCTCACCTCTTTCCCTCCAAACCAACCTGCCCAGCCTGGCTCTCCTTCTTCCAAGCTCTAACCCAAGCTCTCTTTCCCAGCGCCTATTTCTCACCTTACTTTTCCCCCTCAGCTGTACTTTACACCAATCACCTCCCCTCACTTCAAGGCTCTCTGCCCTTTACCTGCAGCTCCTGCCCCTTTGCCCACCTGGGCATCAGGTTTCCTCCAGCACCTCCTAGGTGCAACATCTGCCCAGCCCTAATCCCACCAGTTGCTTGGACCCATCCTGAGACCCCTCTGCTACTGTGGAGAAAGATCTCATCTGCTCTCAAGAAATTTTTAACGTACTCCAACATATCCAGCTTCCCATGGAGAAAGCAAAGGCCATCGTCCTGGCACAGAAGCTACCCTCATCTGATGGCCCATCTCCAGAGAATGGGAGAGGTTAAGAAGTTTAAAGAAAAGCTGGTCGGAGCTGTATGTCTTTTATACAAAGAAAACACTAGATTTTCCTCTTCTATGCCCTTTCAAATGCCTTCATAGATGAGGCTTAAAAAAATTCAAGTGGATGCCCAGTGTAGAATATTTCTGCTCTAACACAGTTATTTTAGCAAATCCATGAGCAGCCCTGAAGTAAGTCTCCTAAGTAAGCACATCTCAAAATTCCCGGGAGGCAGCTCTGTTCACGTTTCTGGCTGTGACTTGCAGTGCATGCAGTTTTACATTGTGCTCTTGTTTGTATTTCTATACTGTGCAGGAGCTATCACTTTCATGCCAGGCTATCAGATATCTTTCTTGAAAAGTTCACCCTAATGCTATTCTTAATCCTGTGGTTGTGTTTTTCTGTTTGTTTGTTCACACTTCTCCAAAACAAACTATGGCTGTAATAAGTCATTTGAATTAAATGGAGAACAATAATTGACTGTTCTTTATGGGACTTTTCAGGGAATTTCCCATGGGAGTCATTTGCTGGTGCCAACCAACTTTTTGGTAGTCAGCCAGAAATAATTATGTATACAGAGCAGATCTTAATTAATTATTTTAATAAGCTTTGTACCTGTCAAGGTTGGAAAACTCATCCTCTTACTGGGAGGAGGTTGCAACCATGGTAGTGCAGTACATTGGCCCACCATGTTCCCCCCCCCCAGCATAACTTTAGTGCTCTTTTGCTTTTGGAAAAAATGGGAGAAAGTCATGCCCACAGAGATCTTATTTTTGCCCTCATATGTACACTCCGCTCAGGGAGCTCCACTAATTGCAGGGGTAGCAGGACTAATTCTTTATGATTCCTCTCTTTATTTTCCCCTCCTTTTTTAAAGCCATGTTTTTCTCTCTCTTTTTTCAATTCTTTCCCACACCTTCCCCTTCTATTTTTTTTTAATGTCATGTGAAACGGGAGAAAGTTGCGCTTCCTCTTTCATATGTACTTGCTCAGTGAGATTATTCTTCCTATTCACATCTCAACCTTTTCATGCATGAGTTTCACGCAAGATGAGTTGAGGGATGTTGTTCCGTCACAAGTAGCAAGACAAAAGGTGTCTTGTTGCACGCAATAAAACTTCAGGGCTCCACAGCTAAGGTTTATAGATTTGCTTTATCTGCTAACTGGCCATGACAAACTTCTTGCATCTGCGCTGAGGAGTGTACTGCCCTAAACATGTCACCTGTAAAGCTTTTCTAACGCTCCCTTTAAGGCAATAACAAAAATGGTTGGGCCTGCTTGAGTTCTTCCCTCGTTCGCACCTGGGTGCAACGACTCCTTAAAAAGTGGGTTTATTGTGCACGGGCAGCACCTGGCTTTGCTGATGCTGAGTGGAAAGCGAAGCCGTGCAGGGCCTTTGCGCAGAAGCGATGTGCTGTGCCAGGCCAGGCACTCCCTGTCAAAGGGGGCTGCAGAGCTTTGCCTCTTCCCGTGTCCCGGCTTTGTGGCAGACCCCCGTCCTTGCCTCGCTGCCGGGGAGCCTCTCGCCGTGGCTCCGCGGCTCAGGGGAAGCTGCTTCGCCTCCTTGCGTGAATACCGATTTACAAGTGCGGGGCTGGGGCTGGAGCGGCTGGACAAAAAGTTAAACCGGAGGCTCGCTGCCCCCGTGCTCCGGGGGCCCGCGGGGCGCTCCGGGAGCCGCGGCCGCCGCCGGGCCGGGAGGGGACCCGGCCCCGCCGCATCCCCGCGCCGCGCCGCGCTCCGCGCCGGACTGCGCTTCACGCTGCAGTCAAACTGGGCTTCTTTTTCCTAAAGCGAGTAGTTGGGGGGGAGGGGGGGAATCTCTTTGCCTCTAAGCGACGCAAATCCTTAACCAGCAGCCGTGGGAAGCAGCCGGCGTCTCGCCTCCCCACGAGGACACGCAGGAGGGGAGGAAGGCAGATGCTCCCCCTCGAGCCCCTGCCCCGATCCCCGCACGGCCCCCGGGGCTGCCACTCACCGTCGCGGCTCCATCGCGGCGGCGGCGCGGGAGCCGAGCCGAGCAGAGCCGAGCCGAGCCAAGCTGTGCGAGCGGCTGGCCCGGTTTAGGCCATTCCCCCTTCCCTCCCACGCCTCCGCCCTCGGGGGATTTCCGCGTCCCGTGCGCGCCGGGAGCCGGTGCGCGGCCAGCGAGGCACCTTGCAAGCAGGCCGGGGCGCCTCGCAAAGCGGGGCGCCCTGCGGGCCAGGCCGTCCCGCAAGCGGGTCCCGCAGCGCCCGCAAAACCCTGCTGTGGGCCCGAGAGCGCCCCGGCCCGTGCTGAGCGCCCCGTGGCAGCGGTTAGGGCTTCACCGCCCAGCCTCCACTGGCCCTTCGCCAAAGCTTTGCTGAGGCCATTTGCTAGTGCCCCTGAAAAGCTGGGGTGCCCCTCACCACTGCCTCTGGGTGCTGCTGTGGAAGGGGCTTGGGGCTGGGCACCAGATTTTGTGAAAGTCCCGAGAGCGAACTTGTGTGTGCAAGGGAGCACAGCTAAGCATTGCAATCAGGCTGCATCCCCAAATCTTTGGAAAGCATGGCTGGGATCTCTGGGCACTGAAACTGCATTTCAAGATACCTTTCAAAAGAGCTTAGGTTTGAGGTTGCATCATTAGTAAAAAACCCTAAATGTGATTTAATATAATACATGTCTACGCTTGAAGGCACAGAAGATAAAAAGTTTGCATCAGGTCACATTGATAAGGGTGCTGTAGCAGCAGCTGGCCATTTGAAAGCAGTGGTTTGTGCTCCCTTCCCAGCGGTGTTTCATAAAGGCTTACCTTGGGCCAGCCTTAAGTTGCACCCATTGCAGGAGTCCCCAGAGGGCACTCAGTTAATTTGGGAGGCCAGAGACACAAAGGTATCTTCTGCCTGTGACTCTGTTCCTATGGCACACACTTAGTAACTCTGTGGTCGATTAAAGCAGCTTCTCACTGCCAGATTGCTACCTGGGATGCACCACCAGATGTTGGGTGTGCCCTATGGAGCACTTCCGTACCTGTTCACATACAGCCCAAAAGGAGAAGCGGCTGCAGCGGGGGATTACTGCAGTTCATGTGGTTCCTTCTGTTCACACTGAATAAGAAAGTATTTTTCTTCTACTGAGAAGTAAGGGTGTTGGGTTTAGGGACAAAACACTTGGGATTTTTTATTTGTTTGGTTTTTGTGTGTGTATCACTCCTTTCCTCTACATATCTCCCTATATCACATTTTGAGTAACTTTGATGGATATTAGTTAAGTTTTGAAAAGCCCATGTGAAAAGTTTTCTTCAAAGAAGTGGCTCCTTATCCCTGATAATGTATTTTTATAGAAAAATTCAGGTAGGAAGGGACCTCTGAAGGTCATATGGTCCAACCCACCACTCAAAGCAGGGCCAACTTCAAAGTTACAAATCAAAGCTGGTCCCGAGATGTAATTCAAAGTTCTTACTGCTGCTTCCATGTGGCTCTCAAGGGAGATCTAAAAGTGAGTGATTGATAAAGCTGGGTGACTGGTTTAATTAATGCCACAAAATGATAAGTTTTCCTTTTTGTCAGAGAACACCATGAATTTTTATCAGCAGTTGTCTTGGCTTTCTCCAGTCTAGTTTTAATAATCCAAAAATGTATATTCATTTGCTTTTTTTTAATAACCTACAATAGTTTGCATACAAATTTCATGCAAAAGCACATACAAAACTGTCTGATTAAGCTTCTAAAATTACTCTGATTATGATAGGAGAGCTGGACTTTAATTTCAGAAAACCGAGATGTCTGAAGTCATTAAATTACAACCCCTTTTCCACTTGTAGTACATATATGCAGACTGAGGTAACTGCTGCAGTCTCCCCTAAAGAGACAGAGGTGGCTCTGAGATGCGCTGACTGCAAGCATGTGTGTGCGAGTCTGGGTGAGAGAGAGAGGCAGAGAGAGCTGAGCTCCTCAAGTTGAGTATTTTAAAAAATTTCTAATATTAAGAGTTCATTTGTCCTATTATCTGATGTGTCTCCACCACTTAAAGCAATTAAATGAAGGCACTTGCAGCTATCAGAAGAAAACTCTAACTGCTATGGCTTGTCTGCAGGAAAGATGTTACTTACAGACTTTGAAACCAGAAAGACTGGGAAGAACCAGTGCAAAATAGGGAAGAAATGGTTCTGATTTTTGTCAGCGGTGAGGTAGAGCAGGAACCTGCAGACCAGAGAGCTCAAGAGCGGATTGCTTTCAGAGGTTTATCACACAAAATGAACAAGGTTACATCAAGAGAATAGATCATTAGTGGCAAACTCATTCACGTGAGTATTGAAAATCCGGAGAGCCTGACGAGCTGTGTGAAACAAAGAGATATATCTCTCTCTGTGTATGAAAAAAGAAATTCTCAGACAGATTGAGCACCTTTTGGGAGAATGGAAAAATGGATGATATGACAATATTTGATACAGAGAATGTGAACAGTTCTTCGGAGTGGAACACTTATGAAAGAAATGCACGGAAAATTAGCAGCAGAGAGTAAAAGGAAAGTTCTTAGGGTGGCTAGAGCATGCCACCCATTTAGAAAACAGATGCATTTATTCATTATTTGTCACAATGACAAAGTGACAAGACAGAGAGGCATGATCACCAGTCAGTTGCCTTTACCGAGCCTTTCTCCATCATGCCAGGGTAAAACAGGAAGGAATGAGGTGCATCCAAAATTAAGAGTGAAATATGCGATGTAGACGTAGCAAGTTTGCAGCAGACATAATGAAGATTCAGTATTTTCACAGCAAACTCATTTAAAAGCGATACCTAGAGTAGGCGCTGCTCAAACTGCAATATAGCAAACTATTTTAAAAAAGCATGTCATCGAAGTGAGTAAATAATTCAACATACACTGCATGTCACAGCAGATTTCTTTTAACTAGAAAACCCTTGCAATGCCATTACATATAGAAGGTTTGGGGGGCTTGTCATAGAAAACTGAAAAATTAAAAAAAGGCTGTTTTCGTAGGACCAGAAGAAATATCTTGAAAACCTACAGTTGACCTGAAGCCTACCTGGACTTCATCTTAAGTCAGAGGCATTAGGAAGTACCTTGCTATTGACTGCATCACTGACACTAGCTGGACAATATTCATTGTCATAATGTGAGAAACTAGTAGTAAGTTCAGGTACAAGAAAAACCTCAGAATCTAAAGTGCCCTGGTATATACATTTTCAGCAAACTAATTCTGGGATAGAAAACTTTAAAATTGTCTCTGTGATAACAATTTTAATGATAGCATACTATCTAAAAATCACCTAGAATTTCCTAATGTGTTTGCTAATATTGCTTTTAGTGCACAAGTCTGCCAGAAATCTAATCAAACACTCCACAGCTGCAGTGCTATGTACGTGTGATAATTGCTAGGAAAAAGTTCGCAAGTAGAGGAACAACAGGTATCAGAACATAATCAGAAGGGTGGAAAAACCCGACAAGTTGCAGAGTGCAGTCCAGAATTTAACCACAAGGAAACAAATGCTAAACAGTTAAGCTAATCTCTTACTAGAAAAGAGAGCAAAAAGGCATGATAAAATAAGGTAAAGGTAGTAGGGCAAACACAAACAGCTTTACAAAATGGGCTGAGTACTGCCTTAGGGATCATAAGCCTCCTTTCTTCTTGGAAAACATTGCAAAGTAACATTTCAAGTAGCAGATCACTACTGCCACAGGAGAAGTTTCCCAGTAGTGGTCCATATTCAGTCTTATGGTGGCAGCTGAAGAGAATCATGCTCCAGTGAAACTGGGATCACACACACTATCGTTCTTTCGTGCGTCAATGTATGACTTTACTGTAATATTTGAAACATACCAAATCTAACATTATCGGTCCTCATATCTCTCTACTTTTTGCACGTGGCAGTGGCAGTGTGTGACATTAAAACTAGTAAAGTACAATTTGCCACCGAGATAAAAATCAAGGGAAAAATCACATAGCACTGACTTCTTGTGCAATTTTGTGTATGACTAAAGAGCGACAGAAGTTACGAGGCATGATATTACATTATAGATAAACCAGCTGAAGTAGCAAGTGAAAGTGAGCCACTGCATCTTTAAAAATAAAGGACGAAGGGATGGCAGTTTGCACAAAAGCAAATAGTTTCCCTCAGCCGAGGCTTCTGGAGTAAAACAGAAAGGTTGACTGCTGGGAACAGACTGATGATTGAAGGGAGAGAAGGGGCATGATTCCAAGTGTTTCAGCATTGTAGGAAGACCTTTTGACATGGTGAGCTTGGCCTGATCTTACAGAAAAAAACAGCCAAAAACTACACTTGACTGAAATGAATGAACAAAGAGAAAACAATAGTCGGTCTATTGTTCTCTGTCTTGCATTTAGTTGTTGCACTAGGCACTCAGGACATTGGTCAAGAAGATCACTCTGAACACCTTAACTTCAAGACTGCACTGTGCGAAAAAAGCTGCTTGCAGCATTGCAAAACACATGTATCAGAGCAAGACCTACTTTGTGAGCATTTCATCAATGGCAACTGATTTATTTATAGCCAGAAAAAGGAAAGATTACAATATGTCTGAGTCTGTTGTTAGGAAGGAACATTTGTAGTTCTCTAGAAGTCGCACCCAATGAGATAGACGACTTCCCGTTGTTTTAAGAAAAGCAAGGGCATAACTTGGCAATACTTTCACCTGATCGCTGTGTATGGGGAGGAAAGTTGAAAAAAAAAAAAGTATTGAGAGCAGTATGTGTTTGCTTAAAATGTCTCTTGGGCCTGCCCTACTTAGTGTACATTGTCCTGTGTAGATCTCCCTTGTTGTGTGTGATCCAGAGCAAGAATACTCTTGCTGCCCAAATTGCCCTCTGATCCTTCACTCAGCTTCATTTCTGCCAAATATGCATTGCTCTGATTAGCAAGTGGCAAAAGCTCATTTTCTAAGGACACTAGATAACACATTAAAGAAACCGCTGTAGGAGTGAAGTTTATAGCCTTTGGAGTACAAAACACCCTTAGAGTAAGAGTTTTTCTTTGCCTAGTTTTAGTACATTAACCATAAGAAGAGTAAGAGCTAGCACCACTGAAGAACAAACTCACAATAAATTCATATGCATATTCCTTTAGCTAAGGAGGAGGAGGAACAGATTTATCCAAGATTGTCCAGCTGAAGTTTTCCTTCTCCAAAAGGCAAACATTGATTTCCAGGACAACTTCTTTAGCATGCAATTTCTTATGCCATGTAATACTCGCAACACTGGAAAACCTCTAAGCAATTGAAAAATCCATCGCAGCTGAGCCCAAAATTAATGACTGGCAAACTCTCTACATGGAACATGAAGAAGGTGTTCATGATGCAAAAAGTGATTGATCTCTTGTTAGAACTAGGCATCAGGGTATATAAGACCCACCAAAACTAATTTCAAACCTTAGCCTTCCCAAACTGTAATAAGATTTAGATTTAGCGGTACAGTGAAAATGTCTCTCTGTTTTTGATCATCTTGCTATTCTCAGGTAAGAGAGCTACTGAAATGTTCCAAGAAAATATTTAAGAGGCACCTTGGCAATAACTGCGCAGGTGACATATTTTTAAGCACAAATATGTTTATATAAAGGCTCAAGGTTAACAACACTTTGATATTCCTGGATATGTTATTGTCCAGACCACACAAACAATGCCCATCACATATGTAAAATAACACTTTAGTGTTGTCTCTAGAATTAAATATTTTTCTCCTTATCGAACAATGAAATAGGAAACCATGTAACACAACAGGATGTGATACGAATGCCAAGTAGTGAGGAATAGGAACCAAAATCTGTATGTCTTACGTTGTTTGTTTAATTTTTTGGTCAAAAAATGTTACTGTTACTAAGACTAGATTTGATAAGAACTATAGTTCGAGTTTATTGCAAAAAGCTGTTCTTGCCCTCATATTATGCAGACAGTTCCCTTGGATATCACTTGCAATACAATATGCAGATAAACTATTGTGTGGCAAGTAGGCTTTTAAAAATGTCCATATAGAATACATGAGCGGCTTGGCTGAATTCCCCTAAAAGCCCAGTCTCTTAGGGGAGGCAGCAGTCAGTATATTCAGACAGATTCCATGACTGGTGCAGTAGGTTGAATAATGTTACAATTAGGGGCACATCACTAGCTGTCGGTCTTCCAATGAGTACAGGTGTAGATTTGCCTGTGAATAATACCTGGTTTTGTGTATGCTATTGGAGCGAGACTGTATTGTATACAGTCATGGTTTTGCAGCCCTCTTTTCCACATATACACTATAGCAGTATTTGCCCCAGAAAAAAACAAACAGTAATATTACATGGCTCATCAACTGATGTTCAGCTCTCCAGTGTCTTCCTTCAGCCCAAAATACTGAACTTCCCTGAGTATGTTACTGCAACATATGTTTTGCAACATTTCAGCTTTCCTTACCACTCTCATCCTTTCTTGCACTTGTCTCTAATGAATATTGCAATATAATTTCCTTGTCCTTTTCCCGCTAATGATGCTGGTGTGATGTAATGTAGATAAACTTTGATGAGCAGTGTGTATTGCTATACCTATTACTGCTCAGATGGAGACAAGACTTTTTTCTTCTCAGTTTTGTTTTGAAGCTTATCAGTTGTGACTTCATTTTTCCTTCTGAGGTCAAGAGTTCAAACCTTCTGACGTTCTGCTTGGAGCTGGAGGTTTAGCAGGAAGAATTGAGAAGGAAAGAATTTTTAAAAAGAGAGATTTGGAAAAGAAGAACTGTATGTGTTTGCACAGAGAGCTGATACTTTTCGTTGGATTGAGACTGTAATGTGATATTTGTCTAGATAAATCTCAGAGATAATTCATCCTGACTTTCCTTTCAAGGAGAAATCTTGAAGATTCTGGGGATAGATTTTGCTCTTGTCCACTAAAAGAAGTCATAATCTGCCAGTCAGATAATTTGACTATTTTTAAAATGGGGTTTTGTATTTAATGATGCAAAAATAATTTATCCTGGCATGTGTCAGCTACTCTGTGGACACTGGCCACCCTGAAGTTCCCTGAAAAGTAGTGAAAGAGATTTGTCCCATGAAAGTACACACCCAGGCGGTTCTTGCTGAACAGCTGGTGCAGAGTAAGTTCGTAGCTCATATTACCCCCCCATAACTTTCTCATTTGCCCCAGCTCCAGGGGAGCGCAGCGAGGCAGTTGCTCTGCTACGCTTCCTGTGGCCACATGGTGAGGGCTGCACCCTCCAAAAGTTCATGGAGCCAAGGGGAGCCTTCAAGGTGCCCAGTCCTCCAGGTTTGAGCAACTTCATGGCTGACAACTGTGTCTGAAAGTGTTATGATCTGTACTAGACCCTGTTTCCAGTGGAGGCTGTGACCTCGCTGTTTTGAGCAGCATACGAGGACCCGGTATAAGCTCACCAGAGGCAGGTAGCATGCACTGACAGGGCTGCATTACTGACACACAAGCGCTTAGTCGGTCACTGCATGGCCAACACTGCAAAGCAATGCTGATCCTTGACTTTGTGATGGTCGAGAGGGCCCTGTTCAGGAGGTTACTGACTATAGTCACTCCTGCTCTGTCATCTGACTCCAGCCCTTCAGCTTCCCCAGTGATCAGCACTTCTGAGACCTGACCGAACCACAGCTGCTAGTGGCTGTTTTCAGCCACAAGAGTCCCTTTGCTGCAAAAACCAAAAGAAATGGAATTTGCTTTTCGAGCATGGTGTGCCCAAATGGGAACAAAGCCTCCTGGCTGCAGGGCTCTCTTACTTCCTGGCCACCTCCACCCAGGCTCTCTTCAGACGCTGTCACTGTGACCTGTGTCTCCTCTTCCTGCGGGTAATAGCAGAGGCAAAAGCAGCAAAGGGTGTGCGTGTGTCTGGCATATTTCCCCCACAGGTACTTCACTTGTCCTCAGTCTTGCTAGGGACCTGTATTTGGCATGATGACTTTGCAGAGGCCGAAAGGACCATTCTGCCTCCTGTTTTGGCTGCTGTTAAGTCACTGGAGTCAGAGGTCCCTGAGTTCTCCAGCGAATGCTTGGCTAAGATATTGCCTCCAGACAGGCCACCAGCTTTAACCTACAGCCACCTGCAGAAGCAGATCCTCGTGATAATGGCTGGTTCGTTCCCAGAGTTACTGCTAGTAACATTCCTTCTCTCACTTGACAGTGGCCTGGCTTTGCTTCCAGTCTTGGGTTTTCCTTCTACATTCCTGTGCCAGAGAACCTTACCAGACTGGCTGCTTCCTCTCTGCTCCCTTCTTCAGCCAGCCACTTTTTAGCAGTTTTGGCACAGCATTGGTCTGAGATGGATTTTGCTTGTTTGTTAATACAGACTCTTCGTTTTATTTCTTGCTCTTCTAGTTTAATGACTTACCAGCATGATCTACCATATTTTAGCTCTACAACATTGCAATTAACAGTTGGATAGAGACCTAATTCAAAGTCGGTATGACAAATAAAATGACTGTTAGGTTTTAAAGGCAAGGAATCAGGTCCTTTACCACTGCTCCATCAGTTGAGTTACCTACATGCCTAATTTTAATTTAGCAGTATTTATAAAATGTTATTTTGATTCTACTGATATCAGGAGGATTGAATAACATATAACATACTGGCTCTTCACAAAGTGTTAGGTGGAAGATGTAGAAAGAACAGAAAAGCAGGCAGGTAGACATACAAAACTCTAATAATTCCATTTTTAAGACTAGGTGACTCACATAAATAAGTTCAAATTAAATAAATAAGTCCAAATTAAATTCCAGTTTATAGGAGCTGCTCTTGTAAGAAAAGAAAGAAGGGCTAGAGTTCATGCCTTCCTCCACCATCTTCATATTTGTACTGTCTTAGAAAAAATCCTGCTACTGTTATATTTGTAATGGTTCCTAGTTTTATTATTACAAAATGAAAATAATTTGCTCTTTTGATCAGTAAATACATTTTTTACGTGTCTTAATTATGTACATTTTAAATGTTCTTGGCTATGCAGATAGAGTTTCAAAGCAAACTGCTTCATAACACAGTTAATGGTAGCTCTAAATAAAGACAAGGTAATACTGCCTGTGTAAAGACAAATATTTATTTTTGTTATTGAAAGCACTGTGCAGTCATCCAGACTTTGATCTCCATAGTTATTATCAGATACAACTTACACCAAAGGAACTAAAATCTTGGTCCAAATATTTAAGAGATTCCAGGCTTATTTTTGTATAGCAAATTTTGAGAGCTGTTTTTCTCTAGTGTGAATGAAGATTGTAATCTCTTTTTATCCTCCTCTTTAGTTACTTTTAAATTGGCAGATCTAAGCCTCTTTGTAGGTGTTGTCGATAGGGTTGACATACTGACTGGTCCTGCTACCCCCCGGCTGGCTCACAGAAATGTAGCTCACTCCTCTTCGCCGACGTGTGTGTTTGTTCGGTTGTGCCCGTGTGTTGGGCACACAGGGAGACCGCAAATAAGGCTGCTGATGGGTTTTTGCAGCTCTGCCCCTGCCCTTGGGAGGTCTGTGAGGAGGAAAGAGCCTTAAAGGGAGAGGACTTTTGGGCCCTCCCTGCTTACTGAAGAAATGAGCTGCTTTTGGACCGTTTCTTAATGACCGTTTTAGGGACTGACACATCTCCTCCACAGAGGTCATTTCCCTTATCCCAGTTAGTTCTCTTTAATTTCAGAAAGTATGAGACAGATGAGATTTTGTGCTGTTGCAGATCTCCCTGGAGCTTTGTGCTTGTTTCAGGCCTATTGCTAGAATTTAGCTTATTTAGTCTGCAGAAGATGCCTTTTAGGGTATAATATACTATCCTTGGTGGGGAGGAGCATTGCTTTTACAGCTCATAAATCTACTCCAGAGGATATTGTTTTTTTGTTTTTATTTCCTTTTGCTTTTCAAATGTACCAGGTTGTATATTGATTATATTTTTAGGAAAGGGAAGGAATCCCCCATTCTCCTGCATGTTACTTGTATGTTTATACAGCAGATTCAGTTCATGTTGTGCTCTGCTTTCAAAATAACAAGACTATGACAAACGAAACGTAACTACACATACATGCATGAACCCATAACAGAAGTAGGCTGGCATTTAATTAAAAGGCTCTATCTCTTCCTTGATCATTTCCTTTACAAGAACTTCCACCCATGATTGTAGGAGGTTGGAAAAGAAGGCACTGGACCGCAGGAATGCATTGGCAGCAGAGTACACATTCCTAAGGCAACTCAAAATTCAGTAAGCTTTTATCTCTTTGTTCTCTGCAGGCTGTACACAGATTTTCAGTGGCACTTTAATTTCCTGGAATAAAAAGTGAGAGAGGACGTGCTGTAAGAGTGTTCGGTTTCCCCATTGTATTTATTTTACTATCTGAACACCTGTTCTTTCACCTCGGGCCATGCAAGATTTTCCTGGAATCACAGTTGGAAGGGTCTCAGTGGAGCATGCATGCATAGCTACTTCCTCTGCCCACTCTCTCTCACACACACAGCTTCCTCACTGCTACTCACATATACTACTGCCCTTGTCTGTCCACCCACACAACCACAAAAGCAGAAGAGGCTTTAACAAACACAGACGAAAATGGTGTAGTAGCTAATCTGTGACACAATGGAAAATATTGTGCAGAATATTGTGCATCTATAAATAAGTGCAGCCACTAGTTGCAAGTATCTCCCAAACTGTTAAAATGTACAAACTGTTCATTGTAAGACTGATTGGCAGCATCCATTCTTAATGGGAGCGTTGCTTGGTTCACTATCAATAGAAATCTTTGAGCAATATTTGGGATTCTTCAGTCCCTGAAAGTTCTGCTGGTTAGACCTCAGCGTAAGACACATATTTAGTTGCATACACTTATTCTCAATTTCCTTCTTGACATCATTCAAGGCATTGCTCTCTTCATTTCCCAACCAGAATCAATGCCAGTAACTCCTTTTTTTCCACCTGACTTCAGCAAGTTGTCTGTACTGTTATTTCCATGAGAGGTCCTATGGCTCCTGGAGGTATTTGTTCCTGTATTATCCTGTAACAGCATGGTTTGATATTCACTGAGAACCTGATCTTTGGTCTCTGTCTGTGGATTGGTGTGAAGCCAGTCAACTAGTATAGTCTTGTACAGATGTAAGATATCCATCCGACGTAATTGTTATTTCCATTATTTCCCAAGGGAAAAATTATTGGAAAGTGATTTAAAGGAAAAAAAAAAGTCATGCAGAGGAGCATCTCTGGCACTTAAATATTCTTTATACTTAAGTATATAATAAACTTGGAGCACTTTTGTCTGATAGTCACAGATTATGCATGGAAAAAAATGAACTGTCTGCTGACTAGTGGTAGATAGAAAAAAATGCAAAAAGCTCACTATGAAGATGCTATGGAAATTGGCAGTATTTCACTGGCTCCAGAATGACACAGCTTGGGTTTGTGCTGCTACTTAAGGATGTTAGGGTCCTGCTATTGAATAGATGATTGACTGCATAACTGAGCTGCATTTGAAGCTGCATTTAGAGACACTCTGAGGAGGTGCAGCATGCAGAGAGTAATGAGGTCTGGTGAGATAGCTCGTGATTTGCAGTCATCCCACAGAAACAAGCTTTGCCTAAAGATTAAGCATGGTGAGCCAGGGGTCAAGGCTGAGACCAATTCCTCCAGGACCAACATCTAGAAGGTGCCTACAGAGCTTGGATGTTAATTTGTTGCTTAATTCGTTGATATTCAGAATAATGCTTAAGATTTGTAGACTGTGAAGTCTTACTCCTTTCTCAGATTCAGAATGTTGTATGGTCTTTTTCAACTGAAAAAAATACTGGTTTTGTTAGCTTTTGTTAGTTACAAATAAACATTGTTTAGATAAGTAGTTGAAAACATAAAACAATATTTTGGTATGGTGGTATTCATGCATCAGACGTAATGTGCACTACTGTAAGTTCCTATCCTCTAAGCAAGCAGGTTATACAGTAGTGTATATACTGGGTTCAGCAAGGGTACCCCGATAATATCTCATACACATAGGTGTTTGCAGGATCAAGACCTCAATGGGCTACCAAATCCGCACAAAAAAGTACCATATGCTCTCTCTCTGTGTATCTAAAGAAACAGCATGAACAAAACCTCAGCAACATGCCACATAGCAATATAAAGACAATAATACGGTTGTAGGAGGGGAAAGAAGAAAATCTCTGAAATCTTGTAGTTTTGGAGCAGTCAATATCCCAGATCTGAGAGAGAGGGGGGGCTACAGCCTTATCTTTTCATTTTCTTTTCCACCATAAAACCATGCCTGCAAGTGTTGCTTGAGCCATTCCCGTAGTGCCAGGGGAGCTACTTCCACCTGTGAAGGAAAACTTTGTTAGGTCTGTATTTCAAGCATGCCAGTAGACAGTATTATCAGCTATGATGAATCTATTGTATTAAGAATGTTTTCCATCCCTTTAAAATGAGCAAGGATGTTTTTATAGTGACTGTGGTAAAAACAGATACCAGACCCTAGACGTGATTGGGCCCTATGAGTGTTATCTACTTCTGATTTAAGTAAACAAAAATGTGGCCTTATTGTCTTTAGGCAGTGTTGAAGGATTAAAATAAGCACATCTTGTTTGTTGAGGGAAGTGTTTAAAATGGTTTAACTGGATTTTTATAGCATACAAAGTAAAAGGTGATGATGATAAACCTTTTACAGTTTGTATGTTAATTTAGTCCATCGTGAGATGTGGTTCTGGGAGGAGACTAGTCCTCAAGAAAAAATATTCTGAGAAGACAGGAAGTGTGAAGCAATCCTGTCTAGCAGTCATGTTTCTCCTAGAAGTGCTATGGGCAGTTGGAAAGCAGGTATTTTTAAAATAACTGGTGTCTTACATCTTGCTGAATGGGGGCAGCAGAGATTTCTTTGGCATTTTTGTCCTAAAGACAATTCTATGAAGGTTCAGTGACAAGAATTTTTAAAACCCTAAAATAGGGACGTTATAGGACTTGATATACCAAAGGATCTGATCTTACTATGGTGCAGAAACAGGCGCGCGTGACAAAGACCGTGTTGTCCTCGAACAGCGAAACCAAGGAGGTGGTAGGAATAGCTGAGTGTTTCCCCGGAGAAGGTAGGCTTTTCCGTTCTGTTGGCTCTGCACCCTCAGCCCAAATGGCTGTGCGGGAGTCGGAGTCCACATCGGTGCTCTGCTACTCAGGTTGCTCTTTGCTAGGCACCGCCGCTCTTGGCCTCTCCGAATCAGGAGTAAGTTTTTCCTCTGAAGAACATACGTAATGGCCCTGGTTGCCACCTCTGAGCAGCGTTGCTCCGTGTGATCGCCGTATTCTGTGTATTCTTCGACTAGGATCTCTGCGTGTGGTTAAGGCCTCTGTCTTTTACAAGACAAAAATGTACTGCTGGCTGAAATTACTAGGCTGAAACGTCTGCCAAGTGTTAGTACTGTGTGGGGCGGGGATACTCTTAAACATACTGTTCTCATCATGGGCTAGACTGGGCAACACTTTTTCTTTTGAGTTGAGAAGTGAGGGCTGTCCAATGTTCTTTTGCAGTTTGATATTTCAGGACCGTTTATACCTTGAAAAAAAATGCAACTCAAAAATCACATGTGATTTTTGTATGCTTTTCTAAAAGAATATCCTTACTGATGAAGATGGTGTTTCTAATGTTACTGATGTGATGAATATCTTTCAACCAAAAAAAAAAAAAAAAAAAAAAAAACCCAAAAGGTATTTTTAACCACCATTCCATTCAGCCCTCTTCTCTGGCTAGCTCTAGTGAGTGTCTGCTCCCAAGGTGGAGCTGTTCTATCCCTCTTCTCCTCTTAATTTTTTTTGCAAAGAGAAAAAGATTTTGCAATCTACACCTTTAAGCACACGCTAGTACGATAAGAAACAGTGACTTCTTATATGAAGATCTCCCCCATTACTTCGTAGAGGAAAGCAAATTCACAGAAACAGAGGCTTTTTCACCCTAGAGTTAGTCCAAGAAAAGGAATGTAACTGTGGAACTAAAGGAATACATACTTAAATATGTGATTCCTCAAAAAGATTGCATGATAGTATTTGGAAAAGCTTAAATGTTTAATGTTGTTTTTAAAAATAAACTTTGAGGTATGTCATGTTTCCAGCTTTTGCCCCTCTTGGTTGTAGTCATTTTGAGCCCACATTGTCATTTTGAGCCCCCGAGTACCTCAGAAACTAACAGAGTTTATCTGCTTCTAGATCAGAGAAAAAACATAAAGGCTTAAAGAACCAGGAATTAATTTAAGTCTGTGTTTTAACACTGTATAAAACACTGCCATCCCTGAAGGACAAAAAGGACTGCAGCAGGGAAGGACCTACCCACCAGCTCTGAGAGCAAATAATGTGGGGAAGGACTGGATTTTCTGAGTACCTAAAACATGCGAGAAATCGCTTAATACCAGACTATCCTCAGTCATCCAGAAGAATGGCCTCCCCTTGCTGATAACACTGTTAGGAGCTGATAATACCAATAGAAGAACCAGCCGGAGGAGAAGGGAGGAGAAGAGAGGAAAGGCAGGAATGTCATAGAACATAACTGAGTTTGCAAACTCGAGCTGGTGAACAGAGACTCTGAGAGCCTTTCTTTGAGTAGAGCAGAGGAAGTAGTTTGACAGGGAATATGCCACTTCTAATATATAGTTTTTTTTTTAATTTCCGCTTCATAGTGTAGATCAGAGAGGGAACTCCATGCATGACATTCAAACCCAGTACAAGGTCACAGACTTCAAAAAACAGCCATCTCTACCAAGTCTTTCTCAGGCCCCAGATCTGTGTGGGAGTAGAGGCCAGCCTGAGCTGATTTTTTGCTGTGCTAGGTATCTGCAAATGACACACAGTCTCCAGTGTGAGACAGTTCAGTGGACTGAACACTTCTTTTGAAATCTGGTGGCATCTACAGGCAAACACAAAATAAACCAATAAAAATGCAAGTACAAATGAATAACCCAGCTAAAATTTATGTATGGCTAATCAAATCTGAACATAAGTCACTTTAGAGAGACACTGCAAAATGAAAGAGAAGTGAGGGAGTGGATTGTGTGCTGTGACTGTGGTGTACATCCCACACTCACCATCCCCTAGACCAGCCTGTCCACAGGTGAGACTGCACGCACCACTTTAAATCCCAGGGATAAGGACTGTGTCTATACAAAGAGCTAATGGGCTTGGCAAAACCGGAACGGTCTTTCTGTTCTTTTGATGACATGGCCATGAAAAGACACAAAACTTTAGAAGGACTGATATCAATTATGGAGAGCACCAGATTTTGAATTACCATATCGTAGAGCACACAGGGTGAACATTACAGAATGGGCATTGGCATTGGCCATGGAAGGAGCATGCATGTGATCAAACACCAATTGCAACATATGTATGTTCACCATATGATGTTAACATAGGTTCTGTACAAGAAAGGATTTTTCTAACTGCCATTATTAAAAATAGACTAACAAAATAATTGTTATTAGATACATCTCTGAAATGTGAGAAAATATTCAACAGTGTTAAGTGGGAAATATTAGCTCCTGGAATGGAGGAGATTTCTGAGTCTTGTATGTCATTAAATCATAAACTTAGAATAACTGTTATTCAAGCAACTGCTTCTGCATTGAAAATGTAAATCACAGTGTCAAGTTTTGTTTCATTTTGTACAAAATTTGGGAATCACAGAATGAAATGCCTATTCCCTGGTGATATAGACTCAGTAAAGATATTTTTCATCTGCTAGGAATCTCCAAAGATTTTGGGCCAAAAAAAAAAAAAATGCTGCTCGTATACTGGTATTTTCTACAGGAGCCAAAGGCCTGTGTACTGTACAAGTACACAGAAAGGCACAGCAGAGAAAGGCAAAGGCAAGGGTGCAAAAGATGTTCTTTAAGTCTTTTGTATAGAAAAGTTCTTCAAATTTTTTGCTTTGTTTGCCTTTGGTTATTCTGCTGAAGGTTTGAAAATATCATGAATAAAAAAGTTCAGGGCTAATATACATGGAAAAATTAGAAATAGTACATCGGGGGGCAACCTTAATATATGTTTCTAAATCGTTCTTTATTGAAAATCGTTTTTTGATTTCTGACCGAACTTTTTTAGACTAGCTGTGGTGCATTAGAGGGGAACAGCTTTGTATACACATCACAGTCAATCAAGAGTAAATTTTGTTTCTACTAGATACGCTATTTTCTCATTAAAACCAAAGGGGAAGGATTTGCTCCATCAGTTCATGCTTTCATATCATGTTTGTGTGCTACCCCTAAGGCTGATTAGATAAATAGACTAACCTTTAGCAGTATTATTGAAAAGAGAATGGACCCTGGGTTTTGGCTTCATGCAGATGCAGGCTGATATGTCCCAAGATGATTCAGCTGTGAATTAAAAAACTGGTATGCATAGCTGTCTGAGCACTTGAAGCTGTCCACTGAGGATAATAATTATGGACAATATTGCCCTTGATTAGATTTATTTAGCATTCGCCTCTGATTTCGAATCTCCAGGAGGATGGGTCTCGAGCGGTGCCCGGTGTGAACGACGCAGCCGCATGACCGCGCAGGCTAGCTCAGCTGCACATGGCAGTCACTCTCGCTCTGTGTGCGCAGGCAGTATCTGCTCTCATTTCATTAAATGACTCACCCAGTTCTCCTTTGCTGCTCAAAGCTCTCCAAGGCTGAGAAGCTTATGAAAGAGTCCCAAGCCCTCCAAATTCTTGGAGCAGCTCATGCACAACATAGCCACCTCAGAAGTAACGACACTACACGCTGGAGATAAATGCACAGCCACCACTTCACAGCGTTTGGCCATTACTGTATTTCAGGATTGAGTTCTTCTTCCTCACCTGAATCCCGTGCTTCAGCCTGCACGGGGGTCACCTGAGTGCAACCAGTGCCAGGGTAGGTGCCCCTGGGTGTCAGACACAGGCTAGGACATGTGATGTGGGCACAGGCAGCCTGTGCCAATCTGGAGGCCAGATGTGGTAGCCTGCGGTGCCTTAGATGACACTTGTTGCATCTTCTGTGTTTAGGCAGCTGACTCATTCTCCTAATTTCTATCAGTAAAATGTCTTATCCCAAACAGAAGTGATACTCAGGATGGAAAAGTATCACTGCAGACAAAGCTGTCAGCCTGGCCTAACAGACCCAGTTTAAACTGATGCTTGGGCTTCATTGCAGGGGCACCTCATTGAAACTTAGAGTGTCCCTTTTTTACGGGTCTGAAGAGAGCCAGAAAGTCTGTGAGATTTATGCCAGCTTGATCCACCTAACGAAAGAAAGGCAAATAACTTAGAATAAAAATCCTCTCTGGCTCTAAGCTTAGAGCAGGATCTGAAACTTAGTGAGGTTAGAAAGATGCCTGTCCACACTGGGGGTCAGTGGGAGTGTTGGGGCTCCATGGGGAGCATTTTAACTCCATGCATGGGAGCAAACATAGCAATAATTGACACTATGGAAAAAAATCCTGCTGTATTGAGACTGTACAGTATCCACAGTACACTCTAATTCATTACAACTTTAATGCTGCAACTGGCAGAGCTCGGCTTCCCCCTCCTGGGAGCAGGGCGAATGGGCAGGAGCAGGCAGGAGGTTTTCCTCCTCCCTTTGCCCTGACACTCTGTAACTGTAGTTTTTAACCTGTGACCATGAACACCTCTGTCTCTGAACTCTTTAAGTGTCTGTGAAAGCCGGTTTGGAAAAACAAAGCCTGTTTCAGGAGGGTGTAATCCGCTGTGCTAAGGTTTTTACCCTCACAGGAAAACATCGGAGTCTGATTATCCAAAAGAGTTGAAAACCACAGTTAAAGTTCAAGGTTTGAAATAATCATTGGATGTTTTGGTGCTATAAATAGAAGTACTGTGTAGACTTAATGGAAAAGGTATGTTCTGGGTCACCTGAAATACATTACCTTTTTCTTCAGAAACCACTTTAGAAAAGGGTTGCAAAACGGTTTAAAGTTCAAGGCTAACGAATCACCTTTTTGGAAGTAAAAGTGTATCTCTTTTAAAAGCAATGTTCTATTGTAAAGATTTAGACAAGGAAAGACTAGTTCAGTAGTAACATTTAAGTTTGTCTGCTAAAAGTCAGCTTCTTGAGATTCCTCTTGCAGACTCATGATCTCTTACAGACCCTGATCATAGCAGCCCATCGGCTGCGCATGCCATTTCTTACTTCTTTTTAGAAGCCTGTGGCTGTTCAAGTGTAGAAACATAATACATAGCCTGTTACTCATAGCTTTAACTTTTGGTGAAGTATCAGGACTTACAAGAGTGTCTGAATATTTGAAGCATTAGCACCTATTCATAGGAAATATAGTTTGCATAGTTGCAGTGGTTATACAGATTCATTTCCATGAATGGTGCAAGTTAATAACTTTTTCCTCCTCCTCCTATTAAAATCAAAGAGAATGACCTTTCTCCCTCAGTTTCTTTTATTTTACTGAAGCTACATTATCTCACCTTTGTTAAAATATTTAGGTAATTATATATCCACAGGCAATCTACTTCCTGTGATGCTCACTATGAATTTAAATCAATACAAGTTCAGAGATATTCAAAAAGATAAAAGTACATTTTTTTCAAAATTTGGTGTATGGTAGGCCCAGAAACATAGGGAAATTTGCATGTTCATTAATGACCAGCAATGCTAAATATGACCCATAAATCCACATATGTATTTCATTTTCTCTCTTGTGATAGGACAGTGTGTGCTAAAGACATATTTTTAGGTCAGGGTGTTGCTGTGCTTGACAAAAGACAATATATTACACAGCCTCATGGCTGTTAATGAATCAAAGTTTTGTCACTGATTTCAACACATCCAAGAACTGTCCTGGCATAATTGGTGAATTTTGGGGGGCCTCTTACTTCTCTTCTTTTAACCATCTTCAAATATTTCCATTATTTTCATTTCTAATTGAAACAATGTGTCTGGTAGAAAAATAACTGTTGCAATGTCTTCAGGATCAATGATGCAAATGTTTGGTGATATTTTTATTTGTAGAGTTCAAATTCTTCCAGAAAAGCAGAATGGAGGTTTTAAGGCCATAGTCCTTCTCTAATTTTTGCCTAACTGCTATCCCATGAATAATTTGTGGTACAGAGTGCTACTGTTCCCTAGTTGCTCCTCTGCCTAACACAGAGCATTAGGAGCTCATCTTTGAGGCTAAGAGATAATACAAATTTGAATTACAAATTAAACGAAGTGGAAGATCGACTATGCACTTGGTAGGTCACTTCAGCTTGTTTATACAAAAATTACTTGGGTCTTGCTTTCATCTGGATTTGTATAAGTTGCTCTTCTGAACATTGTGTTTTGTTGTGCTTTTGTTAGATCAGTCAAGAAATATGAAGGGTTAGATATCTTTCTCCTGTATGTACTAGTGCAATCATCTCATGCCTTTTTTTCCAGGCTCTTTGCAAGCAAAATAGTTTGCATTTACTA
This sequence comes from Rhea pennata, assembly GCF_028389875.1. Taxonomy (NCBI): domain Eukaryota; kingdom Metazoa; phylum Chordata; class Aves; order Rheiformes; family Rheidae; genus Rhea; species Rhea pennata. The sequence goes on from NC_084663.1 coordinate 122,681,260, forward strand.
ACTTTCTTGGTGCTCTGCTGAGTGCTAGTCCAAAGCAGTCTGTCTGTTTTCCCAACCGTGTCAGCCACTCATGATACACAAGCAACAAATTCCTTCATTAAATAAGGATTGCAGGGTGTGGACTTGGAAACCGATACACCGGATGCCATTTCAATGAAAATACAAAGAGATTATTGTGCTTTATCTCAATATCTAGTGCAAACGCTAACATTGATTTGTCTCACGCGCTCATTCCTGTGGTATGTAGATATGCAATTTTTGCACATGTAGCCCAAAAACCTGAGCAGTTCCCCAATTAGTAATTGTTATTAATGCATGCTCATCATGCTTGCTAGAAATGCAAATACATCACAGGGATATACTTTGGTGTGTTTGAAGATGTATTTCTAAAGCCGGAATCTTAGCTGGTCTTAGCTGGAATATTAGAAAGGCTCTAAAATGCTCAGTAATACAAAATATTCTGGAGAAAAGTACTTGTTATTATTAACCAATTCAAACTGATGACTAATATAAACTATTCTAAACAATCAATTATGAACATGCCTACTTCTAGATGAGTCAGCTTTAGCCTTGCTCCAGAAAGCTTCACTTTCTAATGTCATCTGCTACAGCCCAGTTGTTCTTAAGTGCAGGATTTTGAACTTGCAAGCTTTGATTTAACGAAAAATCCATTAACTGTTTTTGGCAGAGCAGTTTCTCTTGGGTTCAGACCCTTTCCATACAGATCCTTTCTATATAACATCAACACTCATTTTGAGGACAGGGCACAGTGTGCTCACTTAGGCTCTTGAAGGGGCTACAGACAGCAGTGACAGATTAATTCAGTCTCTGAAGATGCCGGCTAACACTTACGTTGCTGATGATAGATCTTCACAAAGTTGCACTTCTTCATTAGGTAATGGCCAAGGCAATCCATTATTTTTAACAGACCAACAAGAAATTCCCAGATTGTGTTCAGTTTTAAGAACTGAAAGCACAAAGCAGGTTGAAAACTGATAAAGTGAGAATATCAGTGAGGATAACCGTTATGACAGCTGTTTCTGTATACCATATTTTTTCTTCTCTTTAATAATCCCCTGTTTTTGGTTTCCTTTTCAAGCGATGGAGCTGAAATAAAAAATAACCTTAGTGGGATACTTCAGCTGTGATGTGCATGCTTTGAACTGAGTAGGAAGGGAAAGAGGGGCTCCCCAGTGGATTTTGTACATCCTTTCCTTGTAAATACAGGTTTTCCCCAAGTAGTGCCAATAAAGATGTTGGAGAGACTGGGGAGGGAGAAGTCTGTTACTTACTTTCAAGGGAAGTTTTCTCTCTGGTAAATGTTCCCACTTTGTATACGGGTAGTACAGGCAAGTGCACTATGTAGGATAAATGTAGATGAAAAATACACATCTTATCATTGCATGAAATGTCTAAAAACATTTTCATATGTCAAAAACACTTTTAAAAATAAGCTAATATTTATTTATCTACCCATCTGTTTATAAACACTAAGAAGTAGATGAATTTTTTTAGTCATTTGTAGTGTTCTACAGCAGCTGTTGGAGTTTGCATAGTGCCTGGCTTATGCATTGCTTAAGGGTTTAGTGGTGAATATACAGGGGTTTTAAATCCTAAAAGAGACAGATTGTTGATTATCTGCTGAAAACTATACATTTCTTTAAGTTAATTCAGTTATTAATTAAGTAGTTAAGCAGATTTTATTGTAAATTTTTTGTCTTATTAGAAGCCCCATATTTATGTCAGGATTTGGTGCTGAAGGTTTAATTTGACCTCTCTGATTCAGGATTAGTAAACAGTTTTGGTTTTGATCCTACAGGCTGCACTTGAGTAAAACATCTGTGAAATTAGGTGTATTAATTAACTGGCTTCCTAGTTTAAGGACTTTTTTTGGTATATATTTGCTGTCTGAATGACAAGTCCTCTTCCCATGCAATATTGGGTAAAGTTAGTTAAACAGTCCTGACACATTTTTTCCACACAGCTACTCTCTTACCTTTGTGGTGCGTTTTGTTCCTCAGGCCCCGATACAAATTTGTGACACCACTAGTCAGTAGGAAATCAGTAATCATTTGACATAATATTTTTACAGGCTTTTTGATAGTGTGCAGTTTGAATAAGCTTACTCATAGTCTTCACAGCTTGTTATAAAACTCCACTTCAGAAGCATCACAAAACTCATAGAATGAATGAGAAATTTAGTTGGTCATCACTGTCATGACTTCCTCTTCAAAAATTAAATATTATTATCATTCATCAGCTAAACTGTAATTAGATAAACCTCTCATAACTTTGTCTCAGCAGGGCTCTTGTGAGGCTTATTTAATGTTTTGAGACCCTTAGCTGAAATGTGCTCTACAACTGCACAAAGCCATTCTCATTATTGAGGAAACACTCAAAATCCATTGCCTACTGTTCCCATTTAAGGATTTTGCTTTTTGTTGTAATAAGATGAGAAATTAAACCCATCAAATTCTGAATAATGAACTAGAAAAAGTATTAGTGTTCGCACTGAGGGGATCTGTCATACTAGTCGAAGCCATTAGCAGTGATGCCATTTACTGCTTAGAGGACATAAAATGAAAAAGACTAGAGGTAAAATGTTCTGCTGGATGTGGAGAATATTTCCTGTTATAGCTGAAGAAATTTAAAACTATTCATGAGGGAAAAATGTACCTGTTGGTACCCTTGGGACCATCTATGATCCAAACAAATGCCCACAGCCAAGAAACAGAGGCAAAAAGTAAATGTCAATTTATTGCATCAATTCCACTTAAGATAATGTCTAAGATATACAATGCTACAACATGACAGATTGTATTTAACCACTACACTAACAGAAGAAAATGTAGAGAATTATATATAGTGGAGATGATGGAAATATTAATCTGTGACCAGTATCAAATGATATATCATGCATTTTCTCTGTCAAAGTAAGGAGATACAAGGTTTGATGTTGACAAAGATATTTAGCAAGGTGAACCTTGAGATAGCCTGTAAATTTTTTGGAATTCAGGAGGAGATAAGTGTTTCCGTAGGAAGAAGCAAATTCAATATTGTTTTAGACCTTTCATTTTAAAATAGATAGAAATATTTTACATAAAAAATCTTTGTGAAAATAGTTCTGGCCTAGAGTTTATGGTCCGGTCTTGATTTAAGCTCATACTAAAATCAAGCAGGAGATCAGACAAAGGTTTAAAGCTGAGATCACAGGAATTAGCGTGTTCTGAATCAACAAATGAGCTGCTCTATTGATACAAGGAAGTAAACTTACATTCTGCAGGAAAGAATGAGGAATCTGTTTGTTCTGTGTTCCTCCACTATTGATCATAAGCCGATAAAGAGAAAAGTTATAAATATTTTACACGATTTAGGAACGAAATAAATTATAAGATGAATCTGAAGTAATGCTGATAAGTTCTTCTAACTACCAAAAGAGATGGTCCTGACCTAAAAAAAAGGGGGGAAAAAAAAAGAAATAAAACATGTATTGAAATATGTCTAGAACCTTAGGCTGTTGCTTTGATTTGACCTAGTACAGAGCCAGGGGAAAGCAGCAAAGTTCATTCCCCCATTTGCACTTCACCTACGTATTTGGAAGCTAAAGTTGTGGAGGCCCCTTCTCCAGGTAGAAGCGTTGACCGGTCTCAGCGTATACCTCACCACCATATGCATGATGTACAGAGCGCTGCAATGAGAGGCCTGATAGCAACAGGAGAAGGCATTTGCACACTACTTTGAATTAGTTTGTTTACTAACTCATAATAAATAAATCATCCCTTTATATAGGTATATCACCCATCCAGCCACAACTTTGCTTCCTACTCTCTCCTGCTTGCATCCTGCCCGTCTGCTGTGACCTCTTTCCTGCTCTGTGACCCAGTATCTGCTGCAGGTGGTGGACCTAATCCGGGTCTGCGGACCTGAGGACCAGCAGCAACACTGCCAATTGAGGTGTGCCATGCCATCAGGCTCCTGCCTCAAAATATCTCTGCTAAGTGGCACACCATCTGCAGCTCCTACCTGGCACTGCGGCTCTTTCTCTGTCTAGAGTTAATGTAGGGGTCCTTAAATGTGGCAAGAAGAGAAATTAGGTCTGAAAATCTGAAAATTATAAAACTGGTTGACGAAGAAAAACCTTGAGGTAAAATAGCTGTCTAGTGACTGATTTTAAAATGTGTGTGAGGGAAATTTGGTTGTGCAGGTAAACAACGTTATAATGTATGTTCTGAATGCTGATCTAGCCTGTGCCTTAAAATGGTGGAGGGAACAACATTCTCTCTGATTAGAGAGGAAAGGATATTTCCCAATTCCTCACATACGTACACAGACTAGCTTAAAAAAATCCTGTGCTGCTGATGAAATGTAGCAGGTTGGCAGTCTATGAGACTGAAGTCACACTCCTGTGAGTGGCCAGTGGTGGCTGGAGATTGTCCCAACCATCAGAAGAGTATTGAGCTGAAGCTCATTGGTGTCATATTGTGCATTAGTGATTTTCAGTTTTTCCCAGGCTGGCCTCTGCTAACCATCCATCCAAGGTACTGCTTTCTCCTTCTCTTTTGCATCCTTCTCTCCTTTCTCCACCCCTCCTCTTAGAAATCCTCCAGCTGCTCTACCTCTGGTAAGCAGCGGCTCAGGCCTTTCTTGCTCTTCTCCTTCCTCACAGCCCAGCCCCTATTGCTGCAGCCCCAGCAGTGCTGGCACTGGTTGCCCGTGCTCTGCACTGCCCTTCTCCTTTGGTGCTGATTGGTCTCCTTACTTCTAACTGGGATGTCTCATTATGGACCAAGAACTGGAGCTGAGCCAAGAAATTCAGTTCACAGAAGTCCCTAGACAGACATCTGATGGTAAAATATTTAATTAAAGCTGATATGGTTCCTAAACCAACAAGAGAAATAAATAGGTACACATTGCATACCAGATTTTATATTGTAAGGAGATTCAGCTCCCAGTTCCAAAAACATAATATGAAATAAACTTCTATAGATATATAAATGTAGAAACAAATACATATATAAGCATTTTAGCCATGGAGTTATTTTTTTCCCTGCACTGGAACAATTAAGTCTTGCTGAGACTGACCAAAACCCATCAACTGGCCTGGCATCTCCTGTCTAACATCTGGTGCAGCTTGTGTGACAGGGAGCCCTGTGAAGTGAAAATAAATGGTTATTATCAGTTACATAACAGTGCTTTCATATAGCAAAAGAAAAGTCTAAAGTTAAGTGACAAATATTTTAATACAGAGACTTCTTCTGTAGCAGTCTTGATCATGTAAAACTCATGCCATACCTACCAGTTTAATGCACCTCTAATTCTATTTCTTGCTATGAAAGAAATTAAATAGCATAATTTTTTTTATTGCCGAATTCTCCTGCTAGTGATCCCTCTCTTCCAACTTTGCAATCTCATTTAAAGTTGTGCTTCAAGCTTCTGCAGCTGTATGATTGCGCCTGTACATGCTGAAACCCTGCTGTGGGGAGGACTCTGGCTTTGAGTACAGTTAAAAAGAGAATATAAAAAACAAACATAAAATTTATTATTTCCTATGAGAAAAAAACTGCCAGTGCTGTGTTATGCTGCCAAGAAAAAGGAGGAGAGTCACCACTAGAACTATATTTCCAAAATTTTCACAATTTTTGAGAGTTGTGGATTTCTTTTTGGTTTCATAGATAAATGCCTTGAATTATTCTTGCCTTCCAGGCAAATCTACAAAATATCAAGAAGGAATGATACTGAATGAAGACATACTGATACATTGAGGAGATCTCTGTATGGTTACTGGTACTTGTACCCTTGAAACAAAGCAATGCAGTTATAATGAAAGCAGTATCACCTGAAAGCAGATCAGTTAGGAAAGGAATTGCATTTTACTGTGTTATATTCTGCTCTGAAAAAAGGAATATATTTTTGTATTGGTGTGATATCTTTGTATCTTTTCTATTTGACTGAAAGTGTTTTCTATTTGGTGTGTGACGGATTAAGAGTCATAAAAGCTTTTTCTTTCTTTAAATATGCCTGCCTTTATAGCACCATCTGCTGGTACTGCATGGGTCCTGTGGGCTGTTGATCCAAACCTGCGTTTATCATACGTACGCCTGCATATTCCACAGGCATGTAGATGACTTAGTGATATTCATTGCACCTTGTTTGTGTTAATGGAGCTGTAATAGCATCTCATTAGCTAAATTTCTATTTAGCGTCCATTCATCCTGTCAGGGCTTGTTTTCCTAAAGTAATCCTTATTTGCATTGGTAAAACAATTAAAAGAAACAGGAATGTTTTCATTACAGAGATTGATGCTTGAAGTAATTATCTAGAGGCTTAGTCCCTGCAGTTTCTTGTAAGCTTATCCGTATCTGTGGGGCTAGAGTTGCCTGTGCTCTACAATGAAAGAAAACAGGCTCTGTCAAATTTGGAAAAACGAGGTTTTTTTTGTTGAACCTGTCAAATTTTCAAAGATGGCTTTTGATTTATGCTTTATTGCATCTTCTCCTTGCTCAAACACAATTTCTTTCTTTCTTAAAAATGAATGAATTGGCCACATCTGCAGGAAGTGGATGATAATTCATAGCTCTTGGGAAGGCATGCAAGTATTGAAGTGGTGGAAGAATTTTACCAACTAACCATGCTGAGGGTGCAAGCTGAGAAGTGCCATGGGTTCTTTATCAAGCCCATGAAAGACTCTTAAACAGTCCGCAACTATGACCTGTGGTGAGTAGTAGGGGCTCAGTTAGATATGATTAAGCCTAGAAGCTTTGGGAAGTATTTAGGCCTGGAAAAACTGGGCACGTGTGTAAGGAACACCAGGGATGCTCGCCTAAAACTACCTCAGAAGGTAGAAATCTTGAAAAGGTATGCCACCCCAAGACAGCTATATGTGGCAGACCATGCCAGAGTTAACACCTCATACCTCCAATCTCTTGACCTCACCACGAGAATGGAGGTGAAGGGCTAGCATTATTTACCTCCTAGTACGTGTGATGCTACGTTGTACACCAGCATTAATGACGATGGCTTAGGGATTTAGCTGCTGGCGAGCCAAACTCCAAATACACAGGCTTGCTGGCTATATCGGATTACTCGCTCTGATGATAGCATCGCTAGAACAATTGCTCTAGAAGAAGGCATCCAAAAGAAGTATGGGAAGTTCTGGATTGCCTCTGGAGATCAAGCAGGTAATTTCCTGTTGCCTGACTCCCTTGTGGTTGAACTTGCGAAAGTAGGAGGGATGGAGATCTGGTCCTCAAATGATGCTGTCACCGATTAGGTCTCAGGTGAACAGGTCACCCATCAAATTTAACTCTGAAAAGGTACTGTGAATTTTTCGTGATTCAATAAATAGTGGGATTGTTCTAGCCTTGGACATGTGGATAGTTTGTCAAGGTCCAGTGGCGTTTTCTCAGTAAAGACTAGCTTTAGCTTTCAAACCTAAGCACAGATTTGGATATCCTGTACCTCCAGAAAACAAATAACTCACTTACTCTCATCCACAAAATTCTTTATATCTTTTGAAGTATTTAATATTCATATTTAAGTTTTGTTGACAACTTATTTGTTTCTACAAAAGTATCTAACTGAGCTCTGTCTGAGAGATAAAGATATCAAAATGTCGCCTTCTAAAAATATATACTAAAGCAGTTAATGTTCTTTCCAGCTTTTACATGTGCCTGAAGACTTGACACATGCATTAAGAAAATGAAGTACAATTAGAGTGTAGGCTCATGCAAAGCTAGGAAGTAGAGAGGTTTCTGAAATAACCATTATCGTAAGCAAAATGTTCATTCTCTACCGAAGAAGATGATAGGGAAGATTTTAGATACTGGTGGCTGAATCAGCAGGATCTTCTAGCCAGCAGTCTACTGGAGCCCCATGGTGCTCTCTGTTGTGACTCCCTGCCCAAACAACCCCTTGTAGGACAGGTAAACCCGAAGGATCCTATTTCCCATGGCATTCAGTCACTAACTCAGCCTTGCAGTTGTATGACTGCATTGCACTGCACTGTGCAAATCAGCTTAACTGAGCACTTTCATATGGAGGTTGAAGCCTGATGGAGGTTTGAGTTGGGGCTTCCAGGGAAACCCTATGGGACTGACCCAGTCCCAGAGCCCAGCCACCCTTTTCCCCAGAGGCTTCATTCAGCAAGATACAAGATCTTGCACCTCAACAAACTTTTATCAACAGAAAGCATCTAAAGTAAGAAAGAAGAGGAATAAATTTGTAGACTGAAATGGAGAATCTATTGAGAGGGTTGTTATGGAAGATCAACTTAGAAATCCGTATAATATACTTCTGTTGACGCTGTTGCTGTAGCATTGAGGGCTGCATGTCATAGTATATATATTTATCCGTACAACATTTCTGTGATGTGGTGTTGTTACTTAAAGAATGAGATCCCACTGTTTTGAGTATAGAGGAACGCTTGTTCAAGATCAGGTAAGGTTTCTATGATCTAGAAAAGAATTGAACTGGTATCATTTACATCCCAGTTGCACACTAAACCTTTTGCTGTATCCTCTTTTCCTTAGTATAGAACTGCCACTTCAGTTGTGTAAAGTACAGCATGTATTTACTGATCTTCTTGAATATCTGAAGGGAGTGGATTTTCTAAAAAAGAGTCAGCTCCAATTTAGGAACCAGAATAAGTGGCCTTTTGAAAATCTGTTCCCAAATGTCAGCCCCAACACTGAATTTGGAGATTCTGAGGTTAAACACATTGCATGGCTTTCATTCACTGACAGACTTTGGGTTTCATTCGCCGTCAAACTTTCTGTGTGTAGGTGGTAAGCTCAAACAGCACCTGCCAAATACATTTTTGGCTTAGGACAGAGCTGTTAGTCTTGTACTTCATTTATGTTTAGTTCTAAGGTGACCAATTTGCATATTATGTTGAATTTGTTCTCTGAATTATGTGGACAACAATGAAAATTTAAGGTTCAACAAGGTACACAATGTCCAAGTGGAGGTTCTAGTTTAAAATGACTTTGTAATCAACAAAGAAAATTTGCATCTAACATTAGTTAGCAAAGCACACCTCAATGGCAAAATTATATTTAAAAGATGCAGGATACCAGCAATTGTGTGCAGCGATATGAAAAGAGCAATATAAAGAATCATATTAATATTTTTATCCAATATTATAATATTTTAATATTTTTGAGGATGAATTTTGCAGCATGAGTGTTTGGAATGTACCCAAAAAGATTTTTATTCAGACTTGTTTGTGCATCCTGAACCAATGTCAGAGCATATAATCCCATACTCTTCAAGCAGGGTACATATACAAATGCACTACTTGCAATATGTTTTATGTTTTATTTGTTTTATGTGAGAGTGTGTCTTGGCTGATAAATATAAAAAGGACTCAGTTACCTGATAAATAAACTTTTCTAGTTCTTGTAACTTTAGTCTGTTTATAATTTTTATAATATTTCTATAGGTTCTGGCTGACGGGTCACTCTCATCAATCCCTTTCAGTAAACTATATTTTGCAGTCACCAAAGCTGAGCGTTATTGAAAAGATGCATTTGAAGTAAGAATGGAGAATTGAAAGAAATTCTTTATGCCAAATTAAAGAACCTTTTCAGGGAAAACAATACTAAGAGAAGCAGCCTGCCAAATTGGTTTCCAGCTCTGAGCTGCAGGAATTACCATGAGGCTTGGATTGACTTGATCTAGCTGAGTGGAAAAATCACCTCGGAGCCAAACCAGGGCAAGAAGTAGCTATGAGTCTGGCTTGCTACCATTTCATTTCATTCATCTCCAGATATAACCATTTATTCCTTATACTTTGCATTTTGATACAAAAAAGCAAAATACAAAATGTTATCTCCTAGTTAAGACAAAAGATGATTTTTCCATTGCTTCATTCACAAAGGATTGGTGAGTTTGCCAGGATGGTATATTGGTTTATACAGTGCCAAGCGGCCAACTTGAGATGGGAGGGCAGCGGTGCACACCTGCCGTGAGCTGCACAGGCTTGTCTGGAGGCTACTGGCACTGCAGGAAACCTCTCACTATTAGCACGCGTTAGGCAGAATCTCTTTGGTGCAAGGCAGTGCAGGAAACAAGAGATTTGAGACTAGGCATTTTCCTAGGAATCAAACAGATGCTATATGTTCCTTTTTTTTATTTCAGTGCTTTCACAAAATGCCTGAGAATTTGATTTAGCAGTATGAAGGCTCAAGTTCTGCCAGAGTAACTTAGGGATAAGGGAAACGAAAAGTTCTCTTTCTCTGCTGATACTCTCTTGCTGCCTGATATCTCATCTTCTAGCAAGTCTATCCTGCAAGATATCTTCCTCCAGCAGAAGTCTTTCTGGTTTTCTATATGGGAAACAGCCCTTTCTATGTTAGTTTTGGAGGAAAGTTGTCATGTCGTAAGGTGCAGTTCTGTTTTTGAACCAAAGCCTGATGCTCCAAATACATATGCGCTCACACTGTTTTACATGCGTGAACAGCATTCTGCTTGTTAAATTTGAATATTTCCAGGACTGTTGCCCGGTTCTGCAGATATAGCATTCTAAGATTATCCATTTGCTGTCTTTCCATCAAATATATTCTTTATAGGAATAGAAATATATTTTTCCTATCTACCAACCTTGGAAACTCTGAAAAAGCCGAATTGTATTCTTTCTGGTTTATGAATCATCACCTCTAACCTTGACTCAGCGATCACAAGGGAACACTTAGGCCATGATTAGCATGTATTCTTCTGATCAAAAAGATTCCATAGTATAGTGCTGCATTACTCATTATTTCTTTGATAACGCCTATATAGAATCTCACTCATTATCTTTCAGCTGTGTTAGCTCAATGGCGCTAAGGAAATTAAAATATAGAAAGTTCATTTTTAGTCCCTTTAGGCAGATAGAGTTAACATTAACTATTTTATAAAGGCAGAGGAGATACCGTATTACTGGCTGTAGTTAACTGAAAATCAAAATAATGTATTTCTTCAATAGGGCAACTTTTGGTTATTCTGAGATATATTGTTCTGGTGAGAAGAGAAGGCGTATGTGAGTTTGTGCTGGATATAAGAATTATGCTCAAAGATATGTTATTCTTCGTTATTAATATGGTTTTTAGATACTCTATGATTATTTATAACTATGAGAAGAAAAATATGTTTTGCATCAAAGGCAATTACACTAGTTAACAGCATGTTCAGGCTAAGATAATTGACTGAACAATCTTTTAATACTTAGCCCCTTTCAGACCTGTTGCTTGGATACCACTTTCTCTGAGCTATTATGTACCTTCCTGAAAAATAATAAAGAAAAGGCTTTAGCAGCTCTTTGCTTTGTCTTTTTGATAAACTCTATATTTAAAAATAATTTCAGAAGCAGAGTCAAAGAATTATGGCTTTCTGGTAGCAAAAAACTGAGAGAAACAGTTGGAAAATCCAGCTTGTGCTCAGTCTGAATTCAAATCTTTGTTTTTAGATGTAATATTTTTTCTTACTTGCAAGTTTTTCCTTCTTTTCCCAAGGGAATATGACTTTGAGATGCCACCAGCTCATTCTCAACCCATGGACATCCTGACGTAAGTGGATACACTCATCCAGGTGAGTTTGCTGCTAGAGAAAATGGTTTGTTCCCTTCTCAGTTTCACTTAATCTCTAAATATATAATCTGAAAGTGTGAGGTAGTATTTATGTTTTGACAATACTGTATAATGAAATGCTTTCTGGTCTTCATCTAAATACCAAGTATTCTGTTGAGTTATATCATCCCATGACCTTGAAGTGATTTCTTTTAAGCTACCAGCTCCTGTTTTATTTCTACACAAAAGCTTCTCAGAAATGCCTGAGGTGCTTCAACACAAGGACTCAAATTTGTCTTTAGGAGTCACTTCTTATTTCACAATTACAGCAGGCTTGGTGAGCCTCCAGAAAAGCTGGTGGGTTATCTAGCTTACTTAAATTCACCCTGATGCATATGAGAGGAAGGGTTGGGCGCAAGAGGAGATATCCTTAGAATCAGCTGTTGCTTGGATACCGCTTTCATTTTACCATGTAAACCCAGGGTTTAAGTTATATTGCATTGCTACCTGAAGAGCGAGGGCTTTCCAGTGAAAGTGCACCTTCTGATGGAGGATGTCTCTTGTTTACAGCTGACGTATAGAACTGAGAAGGCAGCAATTCTAAGCCACAATGTTTTGACTTAGATTAAGCAAAGAGACACTTATTAGAGATTTGCCTCAATGAGGATTATTTACAGGAGAAGGGGCTCCTTTCATAGGCTTATTTTCAGTCCACAATGATTTAACATCAAATTATGGAAGAAAAAAATTCCTCTGAAAAAATTGGTAAATATTGTATGGTGAAAATGTGGACAACAAATTTCACTCTAAGACACTCATTCAGGCACACTCTTTGTAAACCACAGGCTCTGTCCAGGGCAGTAGCATGTAGTGGATTAAATGAAAACTCAGAACTGGTTTTTGTTGTAGCTCATTCCTTCAATGGGTGAAAGAACAGAGCTGTGAGGATAACTGTGGTCCAGGTGTCTGTTTTCAGCTCCTCTCTACTGCCTGTTGTCATAAAAATGAGCAGAAGAAGAGGGGATGTTTAAATCTGGATACAGACTTGGACCACAGACATCTAATCTAGAGTTGGGGATCTGCCCGTGATCGCTAATGCAAAGGGAATGTTTTGTCATTAATGTTCTTAGCTGAGCTCGTCAGCAGCGCTGTTACAGTGACTCACAGCAGCACTGAACTTGTGAGTCACTGCTGTGTCCTTTCGGAAAGACATTAATCCTCCTTTCCTGCTGCTTGGGCTGTTTTGGGAACCACAACCTTAAACATTAAAAAGCACATTTTTAAACTGAAACATGCCAGGACTGGGTTTTGTTTGTCCCACTGAGGAAGTACTTTGTGGCCTCTCAGCTGTTGACTAGATGCTGACACATCTGGCGTCCAGGCTCCAGAGCATGGAGAGATTTGGACATTCGTTTCACTCGTTAGATCTGGCTGTCAAACTGATTTCAGTCAGTGGGTCTTTGGGCACAATTTCAGAGTTTTTCTTGACAACCAGCATCTGTCAGATGGCAACTCCCCTACTCCTCCTTTCCTGTTCATGGTATTTTAAGAGACCATAGTTTAAATAATAATAACAAATCCTTCAAGATTTTTTCTCTGAGTAACTTGTCCTTAAGAGACTTGAAGGCCCTAAGGTTTCTTCCTGACCAGTGACAGGATGTGGTGCATCCAAAAGGAGTCATCTAATAAGCTGCCACACAGGCAGCCTTGTCAAAAGCTTTTGGGATTACTTGTAGGGCAGGAGGAACTGTGCCCTATTAATGTACTAAACAGTTTGGTAACTCTACCTCAAATGTTTATTGGTGTAGCTCCTGGCTTAAAGCTTGACATTTCTCTTTAAAACCACCAGTTGATTAGTTGTGGTCTCTTAGAGCCTTTAGTTAGGGTGGGATTCATCTGCTGAACTTCATCTGCTGACATCTGCAGAGGCTGTCTTTATCTAAGCTAATCTCCCTGGTCTCCCATTGCATGGGAGAATAAAGAAACAGACATTGCAGGCTGTGATTTATCTGGCACGCTTTAGATGTCTTAGGAGGACAAGAGTGGCACCAAGAGGTGCCGGTTTCTCTCCTTTTACCATGAAGGAATTTATGGGTAATGGTGTAAATAGAAGCGTCTGTATTGAGTCAAGTGAGTACTAACTGGTATTCATTCAATGAATGTTCACTCAAAATAAATTTTTTCCGTGCAAATTCCATTTAACTCCATTACATCAATAGTCTTCTGGGGTATAGTCTTTTTGTGATTTTGGAACAAATGAAGAATGTCTTATTTTTATTTTTAACTAGCAGAGTTATGCCTGTGAATTGTAATTTCTTCTTTCTGAAGGGAGGTGGGCACATGCGCACACTTGTCCGGCCCTGGGGTCGCTCTACTGATTTACTTAACTGTGCCAATGTTTTTAACTCTAGCTGCTGAAAAGTCAGAAAATGTTTTCAAAAAACCAATCCATGAAGATTTTGTTCATCTTCACACACTTAAAGCAGTAGAGGGAAGCCTTCAAACTACATGTGGGTTCTGAAGACCTTTCAGGCATTCAGAAAAAGGAGTGTCTTCCTCACTGCCAGTACTTTTAGAGCTTCTTTGACTCAGTCTTTTTTGCTCTTCTGTACAGTCCCCGCCTTGTTTTCCTTTCCATGCCTTTCTCTTCAGCCTTTAATTCTGCATCCTGTCCCTTCTGCTAGAGCAGAAAGTACCAGTAGACCTTCTGTCTCTGACAGGACCAATGCTCAAAAGTATGGCTGTGCATTTCATGTCCTTTTACTATAGATATAAATACACCCTAACCAATACAGCTACAGCTGAAGGATTGGCCTCTGTCTTAAGTCTCATTAGGGTATCAGAAAGTACAAGCTTCAACTGTTTCTGTTCCTAAAATGTGAAGGGGTGTGAGTCAGGGTCTTTTTTAATGAGAACAAATACATTTGTAATGTTTTCTTTATATGTTAAAATATATACCTGGAAATCTTCCAAGTGGGAGCACTTGCATCTTAAAATTGTAATGCTTATACTTAGCTTTTACAGGTATGCTGTATAGTTCCTGTCATCTTTTCTCATTATGATTTAGATTGTTGGAGATATGTAAAAGTCTTAGGAGAAGAATTGGTGCATGCATTGCGTGTATGAGATTGGATAGAAATGTGTATGGAGAGAGGAGATTCTGCTTCTGCTTATTGTGGGAGTTTTTGACTTTTGTCATCACAGTGCACACTGATGAAAGATAAAGAGCTCATTTTTTTTCTCAACAAAATGCCTGTCTGTTTTGAGATGGGGATTCCGAGGAACCAGTAAAGCAAAATAAGTCTCAGTGGCAGTCTTGTTAGCTAGGCTTCCTACTGTTAAAGGAAAACATGGAAAATATAAATCAGTGTTAATTTTTTAAAAAGATTATCTCTCTAAAATATTTAATGGAGTATTCTAGAACAACAAAAAGTTCAGTATTCTGTCATGGTGCCGGGATGATATTTTGCTTAGATACCATGCAACCTCAGGTGATACGGCACGGGAAATTGGAGACTAAGTCATCATGCAGAGACAGTCAGGGCATCCCATCAGCTGAGAAGAGTTTACAAGGCTGTGCTTACTACGAGGGTTTCATATGGAATATGCTTTCACATAAAAGTGTATAAGGGTAGTGTAACAAATGTTACTGTTAAAGTTAGTTGTTGAAGTCATTAACAAATTTCACCTCTGAAGACCTGAGGACATCCCATCCCACAGAAAAATGTGAGTTCACTTCAATTCCCATGGTGCCCAGGAGCCTCCATTTGAAAGTTTAATAACTTATTGACTAGTGGAATATGCTCACTCTAACAGCTGGAAGTAGAAACATGAAAAATATTTAACTATACCTTAGATAGTCAAAGCCCATGATTTTAAAATTGCCAGACCTCTACATGACTGATCCTAGCTCAGGAATTCCTATAAAATGTGAAGCCTAAAAGGATACTTATTTTAAATTTTGCGAGCACTCACAGCTGTGTTGTTGGCACCGTGCTTGAATCAGAATTTTGCAGGAAATTGCAAGACAAGGTATTCTACTGCCTACCTTGCCTTTGGTGCCCAGTTTGAACTGGTGTTATCAGAGCATGCCTCATTTGCCCAAGTTGATTGCTCAGTACTCAACACACTCACATAGGTCCTAGGAAAATTTTGGTTAAGTTCCTGTCTCTGTCTGAGAATTCTTAGTGTTAACTATTTAAAGTACAAGTCTGTTTTGTGAGAAAGGTGTCCATGCTGAGGCTATCTTCAAAAGGAAGAATTTGAATCTGTGACTCCAAAGGAGAGAGGTTTCCTTTCAGCCAAAAGGCATCATTCTTTGCAGGAATATGATCTGACATAGGTATTGAAAGTAGCTAGTTTCTGCTACAGCAGCTGCTAAAACCAAGATCTTAATGACTTAGTTAATTTACTCTGCTTCTGAAAAGTGTAGGACTTCTCATTTGAAAAGTAAGATTATTTTAGGAGTAGAGGGAAACACTTCCTTCCCTTTAATAGGCAGCTACAAATTCAGAATTAGCAGCTTGTGTTGTGGAAGACCTTTTTCTTTTAAAACAATAAATAGCACCACTGATAAATGTCCAGGTTGGAAGATGTCTTATTGCTGGAATTGCCACTTTCGTGAGCAGCATGAACTATGGGCTTTTAAATATGCTGAGATTTTCTTTTTTTTAAAAAAAAAATGCTGTTCTCTCACTGTAATACACCTCATCTTCTTCCCTTTAAGAACCTCCCTATCACTGACAAGCAAACAAGAGAACTCTGCCCAAAAAACTGTGCCATTAAGTTTCCTCTCTATTTTATCTTTTGTATGGGGCATTTCACTTGCGGCTATAACTGGGCCCCTCTGTGCAGAAAGGTGCTCTGATCTGGTGGCTCAGATATTGGCTTGGAACCAAGAAAAGCTCGATTTTCCTCCTGCAGGTTTCTCAGGTATTGTGTTGAAGAAGTGGTAGCAACAAAAATTAAACATGATGATTCTTAACGAAGAATAAACTCAGGATAGAAAATAGTTTTCTCATCTTTGTCACCAAGCTCTCCTTCAGTACTTGCCCTTTTTCACAAGGGGAGTATATGCCTCACATTTTTAGCAAGCCTCTGCAGTAATATCAAGGCAAAGGTTTGGTCTTTGAGAGCAATTGTTTTGAAAGACTGTTTCTTACCATACAAACTTTGATCACACAGTTCTCTGCAGAAGTCATTTAGCTGATTTCTGTTCTTCTTTTTCACATGGAAATGCTCCTGGCATTTACACTGCCTGCCAGCAGTATAGCTGGCAGAGCTGAAATTGTAGCAGGAAGAGCACACTCTTCCTACCTGCCAGCCGTGCCAGCTAAACTACATTGTTTTTCCCTTTTAAATGTTTAAAACTTTAATTGTTTTTTAGTCGTTTGCAGATGCTTCTCTTACATCCCACACAAATTCCAGCAGTATGATCAGATGTCTAGCCTATTTCTCTTGACATACTTTTACAGCCCTAATCTGAAATGCTAATACTAGCCACAAAAGAATCATGCGCTTGTTGTGTAAATTACTACGAAAACATTATCTCATGCTGGCCTAGACATTATAATGCTTAAAGCTAAAATACTCCCTTAGGATGGTGGGCAGAGGTCTTAAGGCTTTCTGACTGCACTTTGAAATGGGCAAGGACAAATCTTGCTGTGTAAGGGTGTGCGTGTGTACACAGTCTAGACAGATGGCATGTTCTGAACCACTTAAGACCTGTGAAAGCTCATCATTTTCATGGAAAGGGCAGGAAATCAAGTGAATCAGCTGAGTGTCTAGCAGTTCAGACTGCTGCCGTTCCCTCATGCAGGAAATCAATCACAGGAGCACAGGCTTGAAACCAAATATACATCTCCTGATTATTTCAATGTTGTAAAGATAAGTTACAAAAAATTCCACTTGGATGAAGATATCAGCCATGCAAGATGTTTCTGAAGAGGAAGAGTTCATATAAATGTCTTTTAGGAGAGAGAAGTTGGTCCTATTAGTTTCAGAATGAATCTGCTATACGTGACACTCCTGCCGGGTTCAGTGGGTTTTCTAACTACTGACAGTGTGGCTAGGAGAATATAGGGGTCAAAGTCAGCTCTTGCCTGCAAAGGAGAGCAAAAAGTTTATACTCTAAGAATCTGACTCTAAATCTCACCTTGATTAACCCTTGCAGGCTGCGTGTTGGTCTGTGGCCCAGGAGGCCTGGATTATATACCTGTCATTGGCCTGCTAGTCTTTCTTTTCTTTTTACTTATTGAGATTCTTTATTTGTGAAAGAGGACCAGCTTTATTTGATTTTTTCCCCCAAGGCAGGGGTGAGAACAGAAGTTTGATTTTTGCGTGCAGAATTTTTTTTGTTGTTTTGTTTTGTTTTCCTAACCACTTCCACATGCAATCAAGTTTTGTTGCCAGCTGCAGTCCATGGCTGGTCTCCTGGGAACCTGAGCTCCTGTTTGTTGTTAAACTCATAATAGTTGGTTATTATATCTTAATTTTTTGCAAATGTTAATTTATTGGGTTTGGATTTCTACCAGTTCTCTTCATGCGCTATAACTGGGCAATGGAGTAGGTACTGATGTGTAAGAAGGGCTGTTCAGAACCTCAAATTCCTGTAGTGGGAGAAATGGCCAAGTTTATGGCCATTGACATTCTTTCTGTGTTGAAATTAAATATCTTGTAAATTTTCACATCCCACAGAGCAGGAATATGAAATTTCAGTTAATTAACGGAAGAAAGATTTTATTCCACAATTTTAAATAGAAGAGGACACGGTTCCCTGTGATGATCACAGCAGGGAGCCTGAGAGCCTAGACACGTTGTTAACTGGGGACGCTTCCAGGGAGGCCAACAAGCTAGCAGGAAACCAGGCAGGTTTCCCTAGGAAGTCTGTCTGGCTGCTGTTAGAAGATTTGTTCAATCAATCTGTTCCTGCAGAATATTTTTTTAAGAATTGATGTTTTTGTATGGAAAAATGCTCTACTGAAAGATTTTTTACTCGCTCTAGAGTTAAGAATATGAATTAATGAGCACGTTTTCCGGTCAAACCTATCTGGATTAATGAGAAAAGAACAGGATAGGTACTTTGTAAACATATGTAAATATATATCTAAGCACCCACACAAAACCTCTAAAATGGCATCTAAGGATGATCTAGAAGACTCCCTAGAGACTTTGGAGTGGTTAGTTGTGCCCTAAAGCTAGCACTGGGATGACTGGGGTATTTCACTACCTTGCTAAGGAAGGCGATGTAGCAGGCATCAGACACAGCAGAAGCTAAAGCCTATGCAACTGTTAGTTCTGCCTTTCTGGATTGGACTTGTTAGCGTGTGGAAGCTTGCCATGAGATATTTAGCAATTTTTGCCTGAAGTTCAGCTTAGAGCAGTATTTTCAGGTTCCTCTTTTGATGATTAAAGCATGCCCTCCCCACCCCCCCCAGCATAACTTAATAAAGCTAGCACTCTAAAGCAGATTTTCCTGGGTGCTGAGAGTTGGTCCCCAGCGATGGATTTGTTGCCTGTGGAATTGCAGTGCAGAAGGGTGGAGGATTATTGTTTGGCACCATGGATCCCCAGAAAATTAGAAGCACTGGTACATTAGAGGTGTGCAAGTGCAGACCCAATCTGTGAGCGTTTCTTCTGCTGGATCCTCAAGCAGTCTATCTGGGGATCCTGCTCTCCATGTCTCCTGTGAATGTTAGAAGCAGATGTGGAGACACTTCCTGACATGGCAGGGAGGATAGTCTGTTAGAAAAGCAAAGTTCACAATTTGTTTTACCTGTAATAAAGAAGTCACAGAGGAGAGACTATTTCTTTGGACTTGCCCCCTAAAAAACTGGGAGACTTGAATGTCGTGTTTACTTTCCTCCAATAGAATCTGTCATTTTGCTTAGGTTTTGGCACTGGTACAGCAGGATTACACCATTGTATGTTACTTATCAGTAATTCCTCACTGAAGCATTTTTTCCAATTCTTTAATGTATTCTGTACCTTTTCTAGTAACAAGAGAGGGTTTTGTATAGTGCTTCCTGATTTCAGAAGGACGTGATGCTCAGTGGAAAAGAAGTCAGGTCAGTAATGGAAAGACTTTCCCAAAGCACTGGAACATAAGTGAAGCCGTTTCTCTTATGGTGTTTTGGGTTGTCTAACTGACAAAAAGACCTGTGGAGCTGGTGGGGGTCTAAATTCCAAAGAACTATGCATTTTTCACACATGCTACTAAACAGAGATATACTCATGCAGGATTTTGTAGACGGAGACTATTCTGTGCTGTACCTCAGCAGAAAACTCTCTGTGAGAACAAAAATATGCAGTAATATGGGTAAGTGTTAAACCATGGAGTGAGCCATAGAGACTTTGAAGGACTGTCTGTTCTTATCCTGGTAACAGATCATGCTCCATTGATGTGGCTGTAGGGTATTCTAGGAGGAAACTCTGGTTTTATATGATGGTGATGATTCTTAATATAGAACCACGTGTTATCAGTTAGGGCCATCATCCAATGCTTCTGATTCTGTTTCATGGGAAGGAGAGAGGAGCTGTGATGGAATATATGGCATGGAAGGGTAATTCATGTGTAATGTGAATGTAGGCAAGAAGAATACACCCAGAAGCCTAATTCTTACTTGGCAGATGCTTTGGGCTTTGGGAAGGGAAGAAATTATATAGCCACTCTGTCTGATGCGAAGGTTTTTGTTCTTCATAAATAGAAGAAATTGTCTGCTTTCTCTGGCAGAAAATAAAAGTCTGTTTTCGTTTCTGAAATTTTATGCATGAAAAGCTGTAATTCTCATTGTCCTGGCTAGCAAAAAATATATTTATCCCTCAACTAGATCTTAGTTTGTATTTTAGCTGAAACATGGCTTTGCTGGAAATACCAGGCCCTATAATGCTGAGCTCCACCAGTGACTCGGTGCTGATTCAGAAGAAAGAGTGCCATTTACTGAATCAGCCACAGAGCTGTGGCACAAGGCTATGTTTTCCTTGGCTGTCCCCATCAAAATAGTGACCAGACATGCAAATCTACTCAGCTTGCTAG
Organism: Rhea pennata; assembly: GCF_028389875.1. Lineage (NCBI taxonomy): Eukaryota > Metazoa > Chordata > Aves > Rheiformes > Rheidae > Rhea > Rhea pennata. Next base: position 122,701,837 of record NC_084663.1, read on the forward strand.
GTAAGATGAGATCATAGCTAAAGAGGCTAGAGTCACATCAGGGCATATTTGCAATCAGAAAAAAGCCATCTGTTTGTGGACTTACTTGTTTATACAGGATGTCAAGGGACATATGATGCAGGGCACTTGGATTTGGAGATCACTGGATGCTTCTTTCAGAATTTTTTCAAAGGGAAATCATCATTCACACTTCAGAAATGAGAATACGCAGGTACAGTTTTGTATCTTTAAATTGAACTATTATGCTAATAGCCTGTCTGACTCTCTCTGATTCTGATGTTTTTCCTGCACGAATCCTCTCCAGAATGGTAGTTTTTGTTTTTTTGTAGATTCTGTTTATTTTCTTAAGTTAAAATTGTACTAGCTGAAGTGCTTGTCACAAGGAGTAGAGGAAAGTATTAGAAGTTATTTCATGACTAGTGTTACTCACCTTTCCGATATAAAAGTCATATGTTGAATTATGAGAAATGTACAGCATGGAAATACAAAATTGAAAGAATGGGAAGGTACTGAGAAAAGTAATTTTAAGCTCTTCAGAAAAGCAATTTTGTGAGATCTGCTATTCTGCAAAATATTCTCTCTGGCTAGGTAACTTAGAGAAGGTCTAGATCATTTGGCATTTGCTTGAAGAAAAGTAGGAACGCGTTTGCCTGGAGAATGCTCTCTCTGTAGCCATGTAAATAACCAGGTCTCTCTCACTGCTAGTGCCTGTGATCACAGCAAAAATAGTTGAATATTTACTCCCTATATATTTATGTATATAAATTTCCGAAGGGACATTGCTGATCATATTGTCCATCTGTTTTTAGTACTGGGCTGCCACACAGTGGTCTCCTTTGTAAACCTGGAGAATGAGAGGAAGGGAGGAGAGGGAAAGGGGCTACCGACATGGTAAGAATGATCAAATACAAACTTCATGACTCAGTTCACCATATCTGTTAATTTCTTATCAGCTGAGGAAGCAGAATGTAATTCTGTACAATCCAAAACACAATAAACACAAACTTGAGGACAAAGAGTATAGCTTCTAACAGCTAATCTTATTTCTACTCCTATCTTCTTTCTCTGCTTCACAGTGACATCACTCTGGATTCTGTAGAAATAAAGCAACATTGAAAAAAAAGGGAAACTCCTCAGTTAACTAATAAAAGGTTCTTTCAATAAATTTATTAAGGAGTTTATATGAAAATAGAAGAGTTTTGTTAAGTCTTTTTGACATACTAATACCTGCTTTCTTTTCTTTAATACCTCTTTTTTTCTCTCTAGATACGGATAACTAAGATTTGAAGATTCTTCCCTTTAGCTGAGCTCAGGTTAAGAGAAAAAGTCACAGACTGGTGTACTTGAAGTGAATGGATGTTTCCTAATCTCAGACCCAAGTCTGATGTTTGGGGTGGATGTTCATTATCACCCCAGTTGTTAAAGGGAGTGCAGCCTCTCATTTGCATTGTGTGTCTTGTTGCACACTGTGCTTGCACTTGTCTAGACTCCTTGCTCTGCCATGAACTTGCACAGCTGTGCAAGACATTCCTCTTGATCTGCGCCATGGTGGCTGCCCGGGCATTTTCCCAATCCGTCCAAGCCCAGAGCTCCTTATCATCCAGCTGCCCCATGCTCTCTGCACTTGGGTGCTTAGGGATGACATCCCTGAATGGCATTGCTCTTCTTCCCATCTCGATCTGCCAGGGAGGATGGGCTTTTAATCCCTTGTAGTGAAGGGAAATCTGATTTTCCAGCTTGAGGAGCCTCCTGTGCAGGACCTTTTGAGGCTGTTTTAAGAGATGAGACAGTGGAGAAATCCTGTTTCAATACAGACATGGAAACTGTGCGCCTTAACAAATCACACCATATAAAAAATTTATTTGTGGGTCTGGGTTTTCTCCCTCCTCTCTATCCCCTCCTTTCTCTCTGCCGGCCTTAGGAGAGCATTGCCACCCACTGCCTGGAAGGAGCAGAAGCCTCCAGGCTCGCTCCACCTGGGGGTGCTCTTCAGCTGCTCTGCAGCCTTTTCTGCACAAACTGGAATCTTCTTATCGTGAGGATGATGCTGAAGTAAAAACAACAGAGCAGATGAACTGAATTATTTTCATAGTCCTTCTCATAATAATACTTAATTCTTATATATTTCAATGGACAGACTTGCAAAGTTGAAGTGTTTAAATTTCAGCTAGAGTGGCTTTTCACACACAATGTCTGCCTTTGTAAAATACAAGGAGGTAGGAATGGAGTCTGTTTCATGCTTTAGGATACTGCCTGGATCAGTACTTTGTGCTTGTGACAAAATATGTAATGTTTTGCTGCACTGAAGGTCTAGATACCCCTCACTCCTTTATGCCTATCTTGTTAGCCTGATTCTTGTGAAACCAGCTGCAGGTGGTCAACCTTGAGACTGCAGATTTGGCTGGTCCACATGTAGCCAGTCATGATAGACTTCTGTGAGAAACTGTTCTGAGATGTAAAATTGTTAAGATGTTAAGTCTGATACCTTGTCACAGCTTGATGTTCTCACATATCAAATAGGTGCTTTACAGAATCAGGGTTCCTTAACATGAAGATGATATTTAGGAAGTTTTGACTTCGGTAGAGTACTCACCTCCGCAGACCCCTGGTGTGGGATAATGGTAGTTCATTCAGGGGTTAATACCAAGTCAGGAAGGAAGAGGTAGGAAAATGAACTCTATTGCTTTCTGTAAGAGAATAACATTTAAAACCTTAAGAAGAGAAGCATGGGAATATATGGCTAGATCAAATCTATTATTTAATCGTCTGTGATAAAAATGTACCTTTTTGTCCTAGGAATAAGCAACCCATATATTTTGATTTATCATAGTATAAAATGTCTGATGTTGTTTACAGTAGGTGGATGTGAACTATATTTGTTAAAGCTCTGGGATCTTTATTTTGACACCTGCGTATTAGAGCTATTAGCACAGTGGAGGCTGTTTACTTGATGAAATTTTAGCCTGTTTTGTCATTGTGCTCTTAAGGCTGGTTTTATTTTGTCATAAATTCAAATGTAAACAGAGAAGCGTAAATGTCTGAAGCAGTTTTTGCACAGACAATGGTTCCTAGTCAGAGAATTTTCACTTAATTTAGTTTGCTAGTTAACACAAGCTTCTTATTTGATTTTAGTACTGAGAAAAAAGAGGTCACAACCAGTCAAACACTTAGGTAAACACCTTTCTGCCCCCTTCCTCAGACTCAGCTTAAGTCAAGTACCTTTCACCCCTCCTTTCTAGTCTCTACATCCCGTGTTTTCACTGTGGGTTATGCTCAGTCCATCCAAACTGCTCCAGCAGGGCGAAGGGCAGTGCAGCTGGGCTGAGGTTATATGCATTAAGGGTTTCTTCTGGCTGCTATTTCCTTCTTCAGCTTTTCCTGATGCTCTGCTTTTTAGCATCTCTGCCCTAGCATGGGTCACCCATGGGCTGCAGTTCCTCACACTTAGGGTAAGAAGAAATTAAAGCAAATAACTCTTACAGATAGTATCCATTGAAATAAAATCCTGGAAAGAACAGAGGCTGGGTGAAGGAGCGACAGGAAATTGAAACCATCTAAAAAATGGCTAGCTGAGCAGCAGCTTTCCTGGACATGAATGTTCAGTAAAAGCAGCCACATTCTGTAACCTAATATATGTCTTTTACAGGATGTTTATTTGGGAAATCGATAATAGGTCAAATTTAAAAGGAAAGGTCCATACAGAGGAAGTATGTACACTAAGGATCTCAAAGTCATTATTCAAGTCAGTGAGGACCTGGGAGCCTTATTCATGAAAATCCTGATAAAACAAGCTGGCAAAGAGTTTTGTCAGAAAAATCTGTCAAATTCACTCTATGAAAATTTGCTGAAGTAGCATCTTGTCCATGAAATTTTGTGAAAATTTTTTTAAAAAATACATTTCAGAAAATATTTCAAAAGAACAAAGAACTTCTGAATAGAAAAGAAGGTAAAATCTTCAGTGTGTTCTGAATTGCTACTGTCATTAATGATTTTCAAACAGAATATACAATGGAATATTGTATAAATTAACATGACATATTAAGTTTATTGCATATTTTGAAATAACATAAACAGTACATATGAATTTGGAGATATAAGAATAATTTAAAATCCTTCCACAGAACATCTGAAAATTCCTAGAGACTCTCCTTTTAAGAAAAAAATTTCAAAGTTTGTATTCCATAGGGACAATCTGAAAATACTCTTTTTGTTTCTTTTTCAGAATAAAACTCCATTGAAAAAGTTGGAATTTGCCATGAAATAAATTCTAAATTCAGAGCAACTTGAGGCCAAAGTTTGTGGGCGAGCCAGTGGAATACAGCTGCCTCAGAATTTAGTGTCCTGCCAGAAAACAGGAATTGAGTTCTGAAATCACTAGGCACTAAAAAGCATTGTTGTTAGGCTGAAAAAGAAACAGGATAAGTTTCATTGTTAGGAACTGAAACATTGCTGATTGTATTGCCTTAAAGTGGCTTCTGAAAACTGAGTAGGTCCTGTTGTTCAGATTTGGAGCCCAGAGTCTGCCCAGAGCTTTTGGTAGAGTATTTGTGGTAAATATAAGTTAATACTAGAATTATGAGATGCCTAAGTCTTACTAGCTGAGAAGGGAGGTTGCCTGCATGGGAACACCACTATCCCAAGTGCTTTATGTCCCTCTCAGCTTCCCCTGCAGTGGCATCTCCTTCATGACAGTTGTTTTACAATACGGTTGGGAAACATCTGCTGGCTGTGGTCTGAGTATGGGGGATCCTTCCTTGGTGGAAGGAGAAGACACTCGATGACCTCCGGAGATCTCCCTGAGCCCTGCCTTTCTACGACTTTGTTACACATATACAGTGGCACGGGGAACGGATGACCTGCGGGGCACCTCCAAGATGCTCTGTTCTGTGGTGCCTGTTACTGCAGATGAATTTGACTGAACGATGCTGGGGCCCCTTCTGGTCCCATACTTCTACGTTTTTGTTGCAAACTTGATCCTTCAGACTGTCTCTTCACTAGTATGCTGGGATGTCGTCTCCAATTTTGCTAATTTCTTTTCCCCCAGTATTTTTCCCCCACATATCCCCTCAGCAAAAGCAAAGGTTTCTCAGATACGCCCAGTCTGCAGTTCTCTGGCAGAACATGCTAATAGTGGTTTCTGCTCTCCTCTCAACAAACTGCCTCTTGGAGCTGGGATTTGAGACTTGCAAGAAAACAAACCACAAAACAAATAACCTGTGGGTGAAGCTAAACACACAGCTAAGAGTATTAACTTTAGTGTGCTCTTAAATTCATCTGTCAGCTTAGAACAACAGTAAGAACAACGCTATTTAAAGTAGCATTTGTCTACCTGATACTGTAGAGGGTAAGATGCCATTTATGTGCTTCTGCAGAGAGAATTTTTTTTGTGTTTCATGCAATTCAGCTCTATGCTAATTAAAACTACTTTTATGAAGGCTGTGATGAGAGGGGAATTTCTGAGAAACTGAGAAACAACAAGAGACTGAGGAACAGTTTGTGACAGTCCCTCCACCGAGATGTGCTAGCTGAAGTGTGGGTTTGGTCCTGATTTAGGGGAGATTAGGAGAACTAATATTATTTGCATTGCACCAAAGTAGGAACTGTCACACAGACAGTTGCTGCTTCCCAGCTGTGGCATGGTAACTCTTAGATGAGGAAGAGTGGCCTCCATAATAGGGTCATAAAAGCTTGTCTGACTGTGCCATGACTTTTGCTGTTGAGCTGTTAGTGAACAATGCTGCAAACAAACACTATATCTTACTCTTCAGTGCTGTCCTACCTCAGAATCTGCTCTTCAGGTACTCTAATGCAGTAATTTGTGCAGATTTGAGGAGGTAATGTAGCCAGAGGCATTTGTCTTTCTAAGCAATATATTTTCCTTGCACTTTTTATTGTACCTGTAATGACTTTTTATGATCCCAACTTCTTTGTTCAATTGGAAATTGGGCTATTGCAGATGTAATTTTGAGAAATACAACTTAAAAAAAATTAACTGACACTGCAATTTAGTGGAATTCAGTGTCTGCAGTATTTGGTGTGTCACAAAATCTTCCTCTGGCGAATTTTACTCAGTCTAACTAATATCTGTGTTGCATTCCCAGCCTCTTTACCATCAGTCACACTGATTTAATTAATTTGGAAATGATGGGAGTGCTAGAGAAGTAGTATGTCAAAACAAGCTGAAGTGGAGCTCTGTGCTAGATATAACATCTATACAGTTTCCCTACATCATAGTTATTGGCTTTTCAGGATCCTTGTGAATTCAGAGGTATTGACATGCGATTTTGAGCTTGTTCAAACTGAAGGAGCAATGTCACCAACTTTATTTAGCTTAATACATTTCTGAAAGAGGGAATGTAACTGATGATTTTGGATTCTTTTGTTTATACAATATAGTCTTGTTGCCTACTGCCTGGGTACTACCCTTTGCAATGCTACTTTTTAGAATAAGATCAATATTTTTAGCAACATTGTTGCTCCCACCTCCTCCTTTTTCTCCAGAAGCTCATGACTGATATAGTGCAGCTGGTCGTCCCAGAGAAATGCACTTCTGGGAATCTCAGCATCAAGTCTTTTGCAGTGGTTCAAAATGGAGCTTCTAACTGTGTTTCATCCAGGGATGAAACGGATGAGGACAAGCCCCATTTTAATTGTGTGGACATCCTTAGGAATGCAAACATCCTAAGGGCCCTAGCTGAAGTAAGTAAACCACCTCATCACGTCTTTTGTTTTAAAGCCTTAATCACTGCTGTTCCTATATAGTCCCCTTCTCCAGGAGAGGCGAAGGCTTTAAGGACTGTAGGGTAGGGTGACGTTGCACACCTCCCCTCCCAGCAACGTGCAGTCCAGGGCTCGTTCTGGCTGGGACAGGTCTTCTTACATTGGGGAGCTGCATGAAGTTGGGAAAAGGCTCCCTCACGTACATTAGTAAAGGGAAGGTTGAAACTCTTTTTTGTTAGAGCACATATGTGTTAAAAATGACTCAGCTCTCTTCTATTTTGCTGCAAATAATTATCGCTATTGGGTGTTTCCCCTTGAGCAATCCAGCAATTTGACTAGATTAGGGAACAGAGAGATGATTTATACATAACAGTGAACATAAAAGAACTCTCTTTAAAAGCCGGTATAGGGGGTCTTCAAGTGGGACCTCTGCTCTCCCCAGAAAGATGACCCTGCCCCGATGAGAAAATGTAAAATGAACATGGGCTGTGTACATGAGTAAGTGATTTCCATCTTTGATCACCTGCCGATCATGAGGTGCTGAAAAAATTATAAAAAGAGATGGTGCAAGTCCTTTCAGGACTGGCATTTTGAGACCCACATTGCTTTGCCATCCTGGGAAAGCAGGATGCAGTGTTTCTTTTTTCCTCCTTAACCAAGGAACTGTGCTTTTTAAAGAGCTCGCAGGCTGAATAGTTTTGCCTTCTGTGAGTAAAAAATAAACATATGTGGGATAGGGATAGGGGTGGGGGTGTTTCTATCTAATTTGTAATGAAGGACAGGGTGAAAAGTGAGTATTTGGGCACTTGTTTGCTGCTGTCTAGAAGGCATTACACTGGTCTCTTCAATAGGAATGGGAGATGCAGAAGCATGAACTACTTCAAATGAAGCCCTTATTTGGGAGGGCAGCTGGACAAGTTAAATAAAGGCTAGAATTTATATACTGGGGAAAATAAATCGTGTATATTAGTATACATAAAACAAAAGAAAGAAGAGACATGATAGTGAAATCGTACGATGAAAAAGATGTCTCTGTAAAAGATAGCCTGTTTTTTAATTCTATAAAAATGCACTAAATAGTCACGGTGTTGCCTGCTCTCACAATTTCATACAATATATATGGTGCTAGAGCTTATCTGCTGATGTCATGTGATTGTGTGTTCTAGGCTGTTTTTATATAAACAAAAATAAACTTTCAGGTTTTCTTAGAAATATGAACTATAAAGACTCAAAATTAAACAGCTAATAAAAATAACCCACTTCTCTCCCCAAATTATCTTACTTTGCAGTCCATACTTTCTCCATCACTGACCTTGGGGAGTCAACTGTAGGTACCAAAGGTGGGGTACTCTTCTCACATCTATTTTATGCTGAGGCAATTTCTTTGGTTTCAGTGGTATCTCTCCTCACTTCCCATGGTGTAAGTGAGATAAGAATTGGACCCCAGTCTCCAGCTGCAGAATAGTGACAAAGAGCAGAGAGTCTGGTTGCTTGTAGTTAATCAATGTAGTGACACTGTATCTTACATATTTCTCTCTCCTGCAGTATTGTCCAATGTAGGAACAAGCAAAATAAATAAATAAATAAAAATAATGGGTAGGAAAGTGAAGTTTCACATTTCAGTTACTGCTTCTGAAAATTTCTGGTATTCTGTTGGCAATAGAAAAATATTTGCTATTTTGCTGCTTTTAAATGTTAGACTAAAAATAATATTAATGCTGAGCCATTATATTATATATTATATTAATTAAATACTTAATTGTTTCTAGTTGCTGTTTCATCTGATGCAAGATAAAGGGATTTATACTAGCTATGCATATTTATTTACAGATTTGAGAGTGAGGAGGGTTTCTACCTTGATCCATGTTTCTAATTGGATGCATTTTATAAGAACCTGATTTCCTGGGAAAAGATGATGACCTCAGATTTCTTTAAGCTTTTTCTTTTTGAGAACCCAAAACACTGACTGCTCATCAGTCTTGCATGTTGATTTCTGTATTTCTTTTAGCCATTTATTGAAGGGAATATAAAATAACTCAAATACAATATGGGTTAATGTTTTTAAATGATTATACTACTGTACTTAATTCATGAGGAATTAAAGTAAATAGCTCATACTGATCAGCATTCATTGAAATAAATTTCTGGAAATAACAGAGGCCAGGTGAAAGAGAGAGAGAAAATTGAGACTGTCTAAAAAGTGGCTTGCTGGGACAGCTGCTTTCCCAGAAACATTTATTCAGGAAAAGCAACCACAATCTACAACCTAATATGTGCCTCTTACAGGTTCTTTATGTGGGAAACAGAAAAGAGGTTAATTTTAAAAGGAAAAGCCCATACAGAGGAAGTTACTGTCTGCTCTTGCATCCTTTGTATATGACAACCCCTTCTTTTGACCTCCAAAATTTTGCTCACCTTGCAACAAATTTGGCAAATGGGCAGCTGTAATTCTGGGAGTGAGGGGAGTCCTCCGGAGTTCAGGTGACTGCGGTGCGTTGCCGTGATTCTGGCAGTGAGACAGGCTAGTTTTATGCTGAAGAAGCACATATGAAGTATGTATGTAGCTAAGAAGTTTTACAGTTCACAGGGGAAGGAACAATGCCATGTTTTTAAAAACCCTGATGACAGCACAGATAGGTCAGTTCATTAGCTAGTGCTAAATACTTAGGAAAGAGCCAAGACAAGTGGGCATTTTAGAAACTCATTGCTGCTATATTATTGAATTTCTTTATTATTGAATATTTATTACCTTATTGAATATCTTGAATAAATTCAGACAGTCTGAAGACTGAAAATAGCTTGTTTGTTTACACTGCAGGAACATTGCAAAGGCTGTCTGTTCCAAAATTCAGGGTACAAATTGTTTTTCAGCTAAGGGTCAAGAGGAAAATACCCTCTTTTTCCCCTTTCCACATCCTGCAGGACACTATAGAACAATTAGGTTCATTGGGAGGGGGATTAATCCTTTCACGGAAACATCTGGAAGTGGTAAATATCTGAGGCAGGAGACCCTCTTAGAACAGAATATTAGGGATTTCCACTGTGGAACAAACCATCTTTTATATTCTTTCCTCTCTACTGTTCTCAGCTCTTTGTTAAAACAAAGATTTTAAGATCTTAAGCGAAAAGTGTGCCTATGCTTAAAAAGGAGATTAGAAGGAAGGACTTCAGCCAAAATGGATATTATGGACCAGACAAAGGATTTGTTTATTCTGGGTGGGATGAAAGAAGAAAATGTATAACAAAGAGTATGAGATTGCTCAGTCTCTCAGAGACGAAGGAATAACACTAGCAATGGCAAAATAGAGCTGAAATTTCTCCTAGAAAGTTAAAAAGCAGGAGAGGAAAGGAGTTGGTGTATCTCAGGAAAGAGGCTTCCATAAATGGAAGTTACTTTTTTGTTGCTTACTTGGAAATAGCACCTTTTTTGTCTTTATTCCTCTACAGTGGATTTCAAAATACAGGTAACATTTATGTATTCAAAAGTGCTGATTTTTTTTCTTGACCCTCATAATTCCTGATTGAGAAGTTATTTCAGAGAAGAAAGCTTGAAACTTCTCAAATCTCAAGCAAAGCAGAACTGCATAAGAATAGCTCCCCTGGTACTGTAACTTCACAAGGATAATTTGACTTGTGCTCACTGAGATTTCTGCATGTTTTTCAGATGAGTCTGAATAGTAGAGGTTGGTTATGTGATAATACTCTCTTCCAGTAGAGAACAATTAGTCTTTGTAGAGATATACCCAATATGGTAATTTTCCTGTTGGAAAATGGTTTATCTTGATGTCTTTTCATCCAGGGCAGGTGGTAAGAAAGAAACCGAGTTCTGTCTCAGCTGATGTTCTGAACGAACTGAAACCTGCATACCAGACTTGGGGAATTTATTAAATGCTACTTGTGTGGTATATACTATACTTCTAAGGTTCCTGCATATCTCCTGCCAAAAGCAATTTCAATTGGAGAACTTCATTCCAAAGACTTCCATCCCACCCTTCTTTTTAATATATTTGTATTTTACAGTGGTATTATTTTGTAAAATATACATTTCAACACAAACTAAAACTGAGCTGATGGTTCTGGAAAAGCTAGAGTTTTGTTTATACATCTATTAAAAGCCTTTTTTATCCAAGAAGTTATGAATTTGATCTCTGCTGAAATTCACTGTATGTGAAGCCACTGTATATGGCTTCAGTGGTAAAGAGACTTGGTTTACTTTGGGTTTGTTAAATAGTGTTTCATTTCTATTGAAATTGTAATGCTGGATGCAGCCTGGTTCTTAAAATATCCTATTCTCTAACTTCTATCCACGTGTTTATTATAAATTACTGTCTGTTATCAAATTAAGATTTTACAATATGAAAATGTCAAAGGGGGGGTTTATGTGTAATATAAAAATTGTGGTAGCTCTCTAACTCTAGCCATCTCCATAATTCTCATTGTGGGATGCCATATTAGTGAGTTTTTTTCTGCCTCTAGGTTTGACTTCATGAACATAGGGCTGCCCTGGTGTCTGGCAGGATATAGCTATATAGCTACTCAGTGGCCGGGCTTACTCCTATTAGCTTGGGCACAACACCTGGCTGCGCATGTACCACCTCTGGATGGGAACTGACTAGGGGCAGGACAAGGAAGTTGGTGCCTATCTACAAAAGACCACGAGGACACGAACAGCATCTTCTCCTGCACATCTGCTGTGAGATCCTGTGTGACACATGCCACACTCTGTCAGCTATGACTTCTGCAGGGGGTATAGACATTTCTATCTGACTAATGACAAGGCTTTTGTGAGCCTCTTTGGCCAAAGCTCTGGCAAGGATGTTTGCTCATCTGAGATACAGCTGTAAGACTTGACTGATATCCAGTCACGTAAGACTCCAGCTTGTCTCTGCCTCCTAGAAGCTTTGCTTAAAGCACTTCAGGAAAGAAAAATACTTTTCTAAAAGATTATCTGATCCTCTGAAGACCAACGGGTGTGGTATCAGTAAAGGGTGGTTAACTGTAATTACTCCTTACCAGCTCAGTAGAGTATGAAGTCATATCTCTGTTTATCAACCATTTTCAGAAAAAGTGTAGTGATAGAAACAAGCTGTAAAATTGCAGTGAAGTAAAGTATATGTATTCTTATTTCTGTGCCTGTGAGAAGTCCTATGGATATGGAAGAGAATTTTATATTCTTAGAGATACAGTTAAGTCTCCGTGCATGTTTACAGAACCAATTTGTCCATTTCCAGATACCTCTGTTAGCTGTGATAGAGACTCTTGTGCCCACTTACAAGAAATATGATCATTTCAACCTCATTGAAGAAAGAGGAAAGCAGTTCAGAATAAAGCAAACAGCAAATGGAAGAATACAACTGCCGTTTCAAAACAGTAGCTAGAAGTAAATTCCTGTTCTGACTGAAGCATTCTAACCCAGTCAGTCTGAATCTGTGGGGCGAGACGAATGCTGATAACTAAAATCTATAGTGACTGAAAACCAGAAGTAGCTAATAAAACATAATTATTGGCTGTGGTTTGTTATAATGTCCTAAAGCAGCAATGCTAATCTGACAAGCTGAAATTCCTTCAGAAACCACCTATAATCTTTTTACATTCCCACTAACACTTTGCAGTACTTAGCTAATAATTAAGAATTCCTCTGGTTTTCACTGCCATTCTATGAATCATTTGGTTTTAATGGGAATACCTTAAGTAGGTCTGTATGATTCCACTGGAATCAGCAAATTAACTAGACCATTTAATCTTCACAACCACATTTACATGGCTGTAGGAACCTGTGGTACAGACATTCTGAATGTTAATTGGAGGCTTATAAAAATGAGGTTCCTCTTACTTTTGTAAAGATCAGCAAAAAGAATGGTACGATTTATATCACTTGAAAAAATGGAAATCCTTTTAAAAAGTGTCACAAGTGAAAAAAAATTGCATGGAAATGAATAAACATACGAAGGAATTGAGTGAAATCAATATAGAATTTTGTCTGAGGGTTGGGATGAGTGACTAGTGGAATTGGTACAAGGAAATCTTCTGAAAATGAGGAGGTGAATCTAGAGCAGGAAAGCTAACTCTAAACAGACAATTGCTCTGTGATATCTCACTTTTTGTCTTTAAAGCATATGTGGTTGTTAGTCAGTCAGCATTTTTGATGAGTAACAGTATATATTAGACATGCTAAAAAATCCATTTGTGAGGCACAAACAAAGTAAACCTTATGACTATGTCCTGAAGGTAGAATATGTTGATATATTGCTAGCTGCAAGGCATTGAAATCCCATCACTTTTGAACTGGTGGTAAAATAGGTGGTTCTGGCAACTGTGTGAAAGAATGAAATGTAAAATGTGTTGAATTATTATTTAAGTATCTATTTCAAAGTAATTACCAGTCTTTCATTTAATATGAACGAACAGCTTTTCTGTGCTTGTCTTCTGACAAATCCCTTTGAATGTAACATTTTCCATTGGGTTCCTATTTTAAAGATTTTTAAAATCATGCTTGAAATGTTAGTTCCCCAATCTTTCATGCAACTGCTTCCCTGCTACTTACCTCCCATGCTTTTTCCCAGTTTCTGCAGCATTTCCAGATCAGCTGTCCTTTGTGCAGGCAAACACAGAATTGCTGTAGGCAGCAGAACTGGCTTCTTGTGTGGAAGGAAATACTGCAACAGTTTATTGAAGCAGCTTACATTTCTCACCTAAGGGAGTACCAGTGATTAACTGGGTTCAGTCTAGATGTCTGTGTGGTTGGAGTCCTGCATTTAGTCAAAGAGCTCTTAACCAGAACCAGCATTTGGCTTTCTTGCTTATTTGAAATCTAGGACTTTGAGACTATCTGCTCTAAATGAATCTTCAGATATCATCATTGCTGAAATGTCAGCAAGGAATTTCACTCAGGATTGGAGTCCTCTTGCTCTAGATTCTGTGAAAATACATACAAAAAAGAGAAAATCCCTCCACAAAAGAAAGACATAGGTAAGAGACAAAGCAAAAAAAAAGCACCTGGAAGGGAAGGAACTTGGTTGCAGTCAAAGAGCAGATCAGTTGTCAGTAGATCTGGTGAGCGATCAAACCTCGAGGTCTCTTGTTTTGTGTAGTTCATTCCTACAATAAATGCAATAATAATTTCAATTAGTATCCACAATGCCAGAAATTCTCTTTTTATTTTTTATTATTAGACCATAGCTGTAAATACCCCTTCTGCTGTATCAAGAGATCTTGCAGACTTGCAGCCGTTCATAATATCTGTCATCTGCCCCTCTTCCTTCTTCACCTACCCTGTGATCAAGGCAACGAGTGAAAGAATATAGCATTTCTATCTTGCTTCAGTTGCCATTTATCACAGACAGATGAACTCCAAAGGGAAAAAGTGGTGAGATGCCTTACAACAGCCTAAGTTCCAGAGACTGTAACCCTTTTGCTAATCAGGAATTAGTCAATTTTCTTTAATAATGCATATTTGTTTCTTAACCGATCTTGTTGTCTCCCATGGTGGTATTTTGAAGAATTACATCTTTATGCAGGACATCTCTGCCCAGGTGAAATGAGTGGAACAGTAGAGGAAATACCACCCAACCTGCCTCCTGTTGAGACTTACAAATCCTACTGCCTTTGGCTCTGCCGTATTCCCTTATCTTTCATATTTGGCACCCTCTCCCTCCCTTAATTGTGTGGAAAGAAAATGCCTCGTGCACTGACTGCCAGCTAGGGAACCTTTACATGCTCTTGTGCTGTGTGGCAGAGACATGCTGTCAGGCACTTCGGACAGCTGAAGCTGACACAGTGGACTCGCTTCATAAGTAGTCCAAAAAGGGCTTTCCATCATCTCCAAAGGTTCCCATGGCTCAGTAGGAGAACTGCTTGACCCACACTCCTGACAGCTCAACCGTTACAAGCTAAAACCAACAGTTTTCCATAACACAGTTGAAACGGAATTTGGGGCCTGCTCCATGTAAGTGAAAATCTTCAGGTACCATCTACTTAGAGATTATAATATTCCCATGAGCATTTTAACATTTCTGGAAACAGTTCAATAGTAGTAACAAACTAGCCCTTAATTAAACAAGTTTTGTACTATCTGGGCTCACAGCAGCTGAAGTGGAGTAAGGCAGATGCTTCTAGTTTCTTTATTAAATCTGTAACAATCATTTTAACTTATGTAATCACAATAGACTTAGTATTGTGGTGCTTTGTCATATCAGTGACTAGTTCTGTCTGTTTTACAAACAGTCTTTCTCTGGCAGTGATCTGCATTTTCTATGTTAGTACAAGGCTCCACTTGAAGCAGTGAATACATTCAGTCATTTTTCAATATATAAGTGATGAGTTTTGAATTTAGCAGCACTTACAGGTCCAAGTCCAAAGTCCTGTTGCTTAAAAACTCCCAGTAAGAGCAAGCTTGAATGGAAATCTCTCTTATCTAAGTAAATGAGAATAGCAAAACTTAGGAGATGAAATAGCAGTGCAGAGATGGAACAGCATTTGTCATGTGTCAAGACAGTAGAAGATGGAAGAAACTTTTGTCCTCATTCAGTGCCTTATCCAGAAACTGTTGTTTACTATAATTAAACTAATAAACAGCATGATTAAATATTTAAAAGAAGACAAGAAATAAAGGAGAACTGTCTGTCCCAAATCAGCTTTCTGGTTTTTGTAATGGAGTTCCAGAATGAAGCGAGTAATTTCAGCTTAATAACGTTGGAGACTCTATGCTGACAATTCTAGGCAGCATGTATAGCAACGTCAAACCCAATGCATGCATGTTGTACAATTTCTTGCTGGACTTGAAACAAGACAGTGCCTGCCCTGTGGGCCCACCTGCCTGGCTTCAAGCCTGTTCTGCGCTGGCAGTGAGATATCAGGAGCACAGAAATGCTTTGTGCTGTCCCAGAGACATTTTTCCTTCTGTAAAACCTAACAGTAGTAATTGCTTGCATGAGTTACGTTAAGGCTGAATATTAAATTTTTCACAAGAAATATGAAGGGTTTAATTATAGTTTTATTAATGCTTTCATTTTAGTAGTTGATCCAACATCATTCAGCAATTTATAGTTGATGTTGAATACAATACATTCCGGCTAAGAGCAAGAGAAGACCACTTTCTCTTTTTCCTTACTAAAACTCTCTTAAGAGAATGATTTGCTGAGCTGCTGATACTACAGCCTGACTCCTGCCTTGTGCACATGCACTAACTTCCTGGCACTCCCCTCCAAATTTATTTTTTGGCTACAGCTGGGGTTCCTGCCTTGAAACTCCAAGCTTGCTACATGTGCTGCTTTCTGATGGGCTTAGGGTCTCTCTCTCTGAAGCTGTTTGCCTGGCAATTAGGCACAGAGCTGCTTTGGGGAACATGGCCTTTCATGCCTCTCAATTATGATATCTTAAATCTTCCAGTACTTTCAAGCCCGAGGCCTTTTGATTGCCTATCCATGTCTTGCTGATGGGAGAGCTCGCTGCTGCTTTGTTAGAGAACACGTGCTCTGCCAGGTCCTCACGTCGCTTGTGTAACTTGCTTTTTTTTAAGGTTCCAGCTCAGCCCAGCTGCCTGCTGTGGTGCTTTCCCCTTGCCATGGTTCTTTCTGCCTATGTGCTCAAACTTATTGGCCTCTGCTTCCCAAATACCCTCACCTGCCTGATGTAACCCACGTCTCACTGCAGACTCAGATGGCACCTTTTCCATTGCATATTTGCCGATTTGTTTTGGATCCTATTTCCCTTTTTTGTGCAGTGTCCTTGGGCTGGGGCTCCTTCACTGTAGCGAGGTGCCTGTGTTTAGGGCTTGGCTGGTGCTGGATTCTACACCTGCAGGTGACAAGGAACAAAATCAAGGTGCTGCTGTCCTGGAGCTGGGTTGTCCCATTCCCCCCAAGATGGGGTCCTAGTCCTGTATGCTAATTAAGAAAGCATTCCAATATATTTTACTGGACTAGCTTGACTCTCCCTTGTTTTTAGGCCTGGCTCTGCCTTCCTTTTGCTTTGAACGGCATCAGAGGTGGTCACTTAGGATTCTTGCCCTTGTTGCTCATAGACCTTTTTTTTTCTCCTTGCTTTTCACATCACTTCACATAAACTATGTTGTGGACTGTGGTGCCTCCAATCTCAACCAGTCATTGGCCCTTGATCTTGTTCTGTGCAAGTGTTTGTCCATATTATGGTCTCTTTCTGTGAGAGTTCAGCTGCTCTTGCTATCTTTGTGCCTTGGTTAGGTCTCAGCTGTCTGCTTTATAAACTCGAACCTTTCCTGTTGGCTGGAGTAAGTGAGCCACAAATGTTCCTTCCTATAGTTAAGAAAACTTTCACATCTCCAACTTACACATTGGTGTGTGAGTTCTTGGGTGTGTAATATGAGTATCCAGTTTATATTTTGCTGCTTAGTGTTTAGTTCAAGGCCTCTTTGCAGTCCCATTCGGTTTCATAGCACATCACAGCTGGTTTTCTGTTAACTCCTGGCAATACTGCTTGTTTTTTTGTCCTTTCTTTCCCCCAAAGATATCAAAAGCTCTACTTTTCTTTTCTTTTTGTGTTCCCTAGCAGTATCTTTGTTTATGAACATCATTGTTATTTCTCTTGTTTCAATGCTTGTACAGATTTGTCAACCTGGAAATGTAAGCACAGGTTGTTTGCCTGTTTAATTATAAGTTCTACCTTGATGTATTTTCTGCCAGGCTGACCCCTGCACTGTATTTCTCATATATTTATTAGGGAATAATAAAAGAGTCACAGCCTCTGAAACCATATTCTCTCATTTACAGAGATGGTGCAGCTGTACTGTTAGTTTTCCAGTTTTGTGTATGCAGATTGTTTTTTTTTGGCCTCTTCTATCCAGCTTTTCCATTTGGAGTTTTACAGTCAATACAGTAGGAAAAAATAAAGGGTCCTGATGAGTCCTTATCTACTGTGCATGGTAGCTCCTTCCTTTTTAAAACAGAAGAGGGTCTGAAACTACACAGGAGTGAACTAGTGGTGGCAATAAAGACAAAAATAGGAGCAGGAATACAAAGCAGAAAATCCTATGCAATGATGACTGTAACATGACAACTTCCAGAGTGTCAGCATTGCCAGCGTCTGATTGCCAATACCTGAATTAAGAATTGAAGGATTTAGGAAGGAAAATATTCCACAGTAGTTGATCATTATTTCCCTATGTATTTGGTTTCTTATGCTGAACTGACAGGTGCCTAGTTTTGATAGCAATAGTAGCAAAGCCAAAATTATACCTTTTCATCTACAGTTTGACATGTTATGTTTTGTTACAGCGCAAG
This sequence comes from Rhea pennata, assembly GCF_028389875.1. Lineage (NCBI taxonomy): Eukaryota > Metazoa > Chordata > Aves > Rheiformes > Rheidae > Rhea > Rhea pennata. Next base: position 122,719,812 of record NC_084663.1, read on the forward strand.
TAACTAAAATAAAACAAAAATGTCTGCAATCATTTCTCCCTTTGAGTGAAGTTTTGTGTTGTTTTGTCAGATAGAGAGTACGATGATACAGACTTCTCCAAGAGCACTGTCCTTACACAATGCAAATGCTGAGGAATTGCTTCCAAAAAGGCATCTCTGGAGAAATATTGCCTTTTTTCCAACTCAGGAGACTTAACTATGTTGACCTTTCCATTGATGGCATTTTGGATTGGGTTTTTTTCCTCATGCATAGCCTTTGATACTTGTATGTCATCTGCTAGTTTCAGAAAAACAGGTATAGTATGGTGTAGATAGCCAGTATGTTACTTGACAAGCAAAGCCAGTCAGAGGAACATAATGTGCTAGAATTAAGAGAGAGTTCCATCTGGGAGTATCAAATGTGTTTCTAGTTGTTGCTCTCCGCTGTCATATCCATTTCTATTTGATTATTTTCCTGTACCCCTTGATTGCTGAGTGTAAAGAGGAAAGCTCTTATCTGGCAACAAGTGCTGCCAGGTCAAGGCCCTGCAGAACCATTCTGGCCAGCGATGTCTCATGTGGTCAATGATGAGAAAAATGGTCTTGATCTCTGTCCCTGGGTATGCTCTGGCAGCTTACTGTGTTGAGAGGTCCTCAGTGTGACTCCTGAGCTCTGAGCCTGCTCTGGTGCAAGCGGTGTCAGACCTAGTCAGCGTGCATGGGGGTATGAGAGCACTGTAACGTTCCTGACTGGCATAGACTGAATCTAGGCTTTATTATGTTCCTTTGTAAGAGTCATTAAAACAATATTAATATCTCACGCAGCCTGGATTTCATGGGCACTAAAACGAAGCAGACCAAAAGTAAAAGAAATCTTCTGTGGGAAACAACCTAGGAATCAGTTTGCCTTGCGTCCTCAGCAGCTTCTTCCTAAGGAGGACGTTCATAGAAACGAGCAGGTGCTGCTGGTACTGTGCTTGCTCTCTCCCGCGGTCACTCACAGTGGGCAGGAACACTCACCTTGGCATTTTATGAAATGTAGCTGTAGTGACCTGAAGAAATGCAAGAAAAGTGGATGCTACCATTATCAAGCAATCACAAATGCAATTGTTGAGACTCTGACAGTGCCAACTGAAAACACGTGTGTTCTGCCACCCGAAGTGTATTCACATGGCTTCAGAAATAAACAGATGTGATTGTGTGATTTCACAAACAAAAAGAAATGGGAGTTCTAGAGAGAGCAGGAAGCCAGACATCAGGGGTAGATCTGGGCTCTGGGGAGGAAGATAGGTGTTCGGGTGAGAGTGCAGCCGAGGCTGCTGAGCCCGAGCGTGCCAGCGCGCAGCACCTGCAGCCCACTTTGCACACAAAGACAGCATTTTGCCTCTCTTGTGGGAGCTGCATGCTCTGCCAGCTCCCTGGAGCAGCACAGACCTCTTCCTGGCAGAGCCTTAGCAGCCACCGGGCTTCCGGCGGCAACAGGAGGAAGGACCTGGGATTGTCCAGGCAAGGGTCCAGGTAGATACAGTATCCTAGTTCAAGCAGTGTATGATCTGAGAAGTAAATGTAAAAGACTGCATTGTTTGCCATCCTTGTTCCTTTTCCTCCTTTTTTTTTTTTTTTTTTTTTTTTTTATGTGTAATTTCCATGTCCTTTGGAGTCAGTCTCAAATGATGGGGGCTTAGTCATTTCATGTCATGCCCACCTGCTATTTTCAGCCATTTCAGAAAATGACTAGTTTCACAATAGAATTGCAACATATGTCAGAGAGGTCAGGGACATTAGGATAAAATTGGAGAGGGAGGAAAACATAAATGCCTCCAGAGCTGTTATTTCATGTTAATATGCAGGTGTTTTTTATTATACAAGACATGTCGAACTGTGCAGAACTTGCTCTCCTTACTCATTTTGTCCTACTTCTGTTCCCCAATTTTTTTTTCCCTGATTGTTGCATCTTCTTGTAGCCAAGACTCTGTATTATCTTTGAGGGACCATCTGTTTACCTTCTATTTATGACACAACACCATGGGACCTGGCAGTCATGGCCTCTGAATGCTCAGATAATGTATATTAATTGATGCAGCACAGTCATCCTGAGATTCCTCAATACTCCTGGATATAAAGGGTAAGTAAACAAACTCCAAAACAGGGAGCTCCGAATTGTTCTCCAGGCAACAGGAATTGGTGATGATTTGGAAGAAAGGTGAACATTGTGATAAGATGTTTTGATTGCTACAGAAGGTTTCGATGGAATATATTTGGAGAGAGTTTTTCTCATGTAATGTAATCTGAAAAAATGCAGTTCTTATTGCTAATTTCAGTCAGAAATCTGATATAGCTGTCTTTAAGATAGAACTGGATTAGGTCCTAAATCAATTATACTCCACCTTTGAAGTGTGGCAGGAATCCTGTTTTCTCTGATGTTTCTAGCCCATCATTAGTAACTCAGCATGAGCTTTTATAAATGCATGGTAAACTCAAAATTTCCGCATTACGACTTAGAAATGGCTTGTCTGAGCAACAATATTTTTTATCAGACAATTTTTCTCATTTTATTTTGCATAGCCCCAAAATCAAAGCCACAAAAGAGTAATCAACAATATCCAGGTTTTGTGGAACCCTCATTATTGTTGGTGTGTATGCCAGCATCCTTCTTTTCTGCAGTGCTGTAGAACACAGCTGAGGAATGTCTGAGGTTAGGCTTATCATGGAATCATAGAATCATAGAATCGGTAAGGTTGGAAAGGACCTCTGGAGATCATCTAGTCCAACCTCCCTGCTCAAGCAGGGTCACCTAGAGCAGGTTAGGCACGATTGCATCCAGGCAGGCTTTGAAGACCTCCAGAGAAGGAGACTCCACAACCTCTCTGGGCAACCTGTGCCAGTGCTCTGTCACTCTCACAGTGAAGAAATTCCCCCTCACGGTCAGGCAGAACTTCCTGTGCTTCAATTTCTGCACATTGCCTCTTGTCCTGTCACACGGGACAACTGAAAAGAGTTTATCCCCGTCCCCTTGACATCCTCTCTTCAGATACTTACAGACATTGATAAGATCCCCCCTCAGTCTTCTCTTCCCCAGGCTGAAGAGGCCCAGCTCCCGCAGCCGTTCCTCATAGGGCAGATGCTCCAGCCCTCTGATCATCTTCATAGCCCTACTCTGGACTCTCTCCAGTAGCTCCATGTCTCTCTTGTACTGGGGAGCCCAGAACTGGACGCAGCACTCGAGATGAGGCCTCCCCAGGGCTGAGTAGAGGGGCAGGATCACCTCCTTCCTCCTGCTGGCTACACTCTTCTGAATGCACCCCAGGAGACCCTTGGCTTTTGTGGCCACAAGGGCACACTGCTGGCTCATAGTCAACTTGTCATCCACCAGCACTCCCAGGTCCTTCTCTGCAGAGCTCTTCTCCAGAAGGTCAGCCCCCAGCTTGTACTGGTGCACAGGGTTATTTCTCCCTAGGTGCAGGACTCTGCACTTGCCTTTGTTGAACCTCAGGAGGTTCCTCTCCGCCCAGCTCTCCAGCCTGGCCAGGTCTCTCTGAATGGCAGCTCAGCCCTCGGGTGTATCAGCCACTCCTCCCAGCTTGGTGTCATCAGCAGACTTCCTGAGGAGGCATTCTGTCCTCTCATGTGGGCCATTGATGAAAAAGTTGAACAGGATGGGACCCAATACTGAGCCCTGGGGGACGCCACTAGCCACAGGCCTCCAGCTGGACTCTGTGCCACTGATGACAACCCTCTGAGCTCTGCCTTTCAGCCAGTTCTCAATCCACCTCACTGTCCACTCGTCTAACCCACACTTCCTGAGCTTGCCTAGAAGGATGTTATGGGAGACAGTGTCAAAAGCCTTGCTGAAGTCAAGGCACACAATGTCCACTGTTCTTCCCTCACCTACCCAGCCAGTCATGCCATCACAGAAGGCCATCAGATTGGTTAAGCAGGATTTCCCCTTGGTGAATCCAAGGGGAAATCAAAGAACTTAGCAGTTAAATAAAAATATATATTAAAAGAACAGTGTATCCTGAATGGAAGCTGAATTTTCTTTTTTCCAAGCTTCCCATTTCCTTTCAAAACTCCCCTGAAATTATAGCTATAAAAGTAACCAGGCAGCATTGTGGAGCCCTCTAGTAAGAGAAGAATAGGAGACCACTTGAGGGCAGCAAATACTTAGCTTCTCTCTTTCACAATCTAACAAAAAATCCTAAAGAGATAAGAAACTGTACTTTTCCCTATTTATTTATCATGTAGTTTTTGACTTGTCTTCAAAATTATGGTACTGGCAGAAAGAATTTTTTTTTTTTGATATCTGCAAATGTTAGGAATGATGTTCAGTTCTGGATATTTATTTTTTCTTTGGAATTCTGCAAAAATGAAAAGGTTCATGGAATTTTTTGAGGGCAGAAAAAGGGTTCTAACAGCAGTGGCTCATTTTCACCTAATGTCTGCTTCTGAAAGCTGTATGACAGAACTTGCATAAAATCTTTATACTAGAGTATGCAGGAAAGCATAGAAACCTGAAAAAAACCCTCTCAGTCAGTAAAAATGATAATATGAGTTCATATAATTTTCAGATCCATACAGGATGAAGACAATGTCAAAATAGATATGTGCAAGGATGGCAGATTAAGCCTGCACAACGACCTTTAATCCTACCATTCACTAAACTCCTAAAGCACTTGACTTTCCAACTATATCTCTTCCCATAAAATGCTCAGGTATAAAAAACAGCCAAAGGATGAAACAAAACCCATCATTTGAAACTAAATTTATGTCTTCCTGTTGCATTGGCAGGATTAAAATTTGGATGTAAATCAGACAATCTTTACTGTTTCAGGTAACAGAGTAACTGACCATGAGATTGTTTTGACAGTAATAGGAGAAGTACGTTTTGTTGGTGTGCTTCACCACCGTCTGATGATGATGAAGAAATAGTGGATTCCAGTCCAGGTTTGGATCTTCTGCCTGGTGCCATCTTCCCTCAGCCTAACCCATTTTGCCCATTCTCTTTTGCCGGTTGCTATCTTCTCTGTAGCTCCTTTGTCCTTGCTGAAGTTCTCTGTGCCTTCAGTGTGCGGCATGGCCTGGGCCAGCTCTGCCCCTCACTAGTATCTTGTCACTCTTTCCTTCTCCACCAGGCTGTCTTCTCCTCTGTGTGGCACAAGCACCAGGATGGGGGCAACCAGAGCGTATGGGCGAACTTCTGGTCTCAATTGCTCAGCACTATGCTGCACCATCCTTGGACTCCTGGAAGAAGTGACTAAGGGGGAATTCTCGCTCAGCCCCACCAGCTACAAGGTGCAGCGTGCTTAGTACGCATGAAAGCATGCCAAGTTTATATGACAGGCTCTCACATCTCTTGTGAGTGTGTGTGTGTAGCTTGGGACCTCAGGAGCCTCGCACAGCAGACATCGGGTGGACTTTCACGTGGGTTGTAAATACTGACACTTCATGCACATCTTTGCTGAATTTTTAGTCTCTGGCTGAATGCACAGAGTTACTGGAGAGTTTTTGTTTTATGGCTATACTTATTTTAATGTTGAAGTTAGAGAAAAGAATAAGCTGATTTACCATTTTCAGCAATGGATGATCTGTACCAGTTGAAACTAAAAATATATCTACATGCAAAAATGAGATTCCAATCCAGCTTAATGCAATTCAGCACTATAACAGACAATTTCAGTGCATGTGAACAAAGTTGTCAAGTCTTAGCTGAAGGCAGGCTCATGTAATGCAAAATGTAGAAGATAATCTTAATTGTAGGTATTGATACTTGTGCTACCTCTGTTCTGTTTCTCTTGGGCCTTTTATTGAGGGCCTTTGTCTTGTAAATATACATGAATATTGGAGGGTTATAAATTAAAGAATGTAGCTGTTTTAGAAGCAGCAAAACCCATACTTGGAGAGCATTGTCAATCAAAAATTTCGTGAGTTGGCATGTCTTTAAAATTTTAAAGCTTTCAGCTAGGTTATCCAACCTGAAAGAAAGAAGCTGTGTTTTCAGAGTGGCTTTACATTTACTTCTCACTGGAAGTAAACTAGGACTTCAGGTCCACCTTTCTTGTGAAGTTCGGGCCATTGGTGTTAGGCCTGCAAAAACTGGTCATTATTGAAATGTTGTTTTTTGCCCTATCTTGCACAGGAAATCTGTTGCAGAGCCAGAAATGCAGTTTGGATCTCAGGACTTCTACACCTTTGATTCAGCAACAAGACTATCTGTCACTTGTAATTCCTCCTATGAAAAAGACAATCTATTTAACTTTGCTGGAATAATTCTGAATTTAGAGGCTGCATTCTTCTGCTTTTTCCCTGTTTAGATTTTTCTCCCTGTATGCATTACAGAATTTCTCTCTGAAAGTTCAAGCTTAGGTGAAGGTAAATTCAAAATGAATAATCTGGTCTAAATCACTATTTCCCCAATGGACAGGATACAAAGATGCAAAACACATTAACCCATTTCAGCAAAATAGTCTTGACCTCAACTTCTGATTGGTGAGAATTCTGAAAACAGGTGAATTGTCTGTGATTTTAGATTTCATTAAGAATATGCAGAACTTTTGTTCTATTTTAAGCTAAAAAAATGTATTGGGAGGTAAAAACTACATAAGAAGGAGCTGGATATGTACTCAAATGTCTACATTTCAAGTGGCACCTGCATGTCAATACTTTTTCTCATACCACCGTTAAAAACATGGCTTGCTTATAATGAGCAAAGAAAACCAAGTTTCTTCTCCGGAGAGAACCAGATTCTTCTGGGTAAAGAATATGCCTTCTGAGATTGTAGTGTGTTCAGTCTTTAACATGTATGTTTCTGTGGCCTAAACTATAGATAAAATGCATGTGATAAAATTTCATCATTTCAGTGGCATTATTTTTCATGGCTCTAAGTGAGGAATATTTCAGGTAGCTCCTTCCATCAAGTTATTATCTTTCCCACCCATGTATACTTAAATACATTCCTGAGGCACAGACTCAGTTATGTTTGTATAGTTCAGAGCATGTTATCACTGTTAAATTTTAATAAAAATATGATTGAAATTCTGAGGATTAATGACTGGTTGGCAATAATTCAGCTGATATCTACTTTATCTGCATCAGTTCTTCCAACCTTCTTTTTACAATGAATAAGGAAAAAGCACTGAAGAACTGAAAGCTGTTTCTAGGATACGATGTACAGCACTTCCTACTCTTGGCTCACTCTAGCTTCAACCTCTCAGCTCTGTCATTTTTTTCTGTCTATGAATTTAGAATAGCTTTTTGCCAACACCTAGTTAGGTGAAAGCAATAGCATTTGTCCTAAACGTGGGTGGGATCACCTTGCTACCATGGTAAAACTGAAGGGATTGATCTTCACAAGGATTTTGCAGTAGAGTAATTTCCACACATTACTTATCCTGCTGTTTGAAGAAACACCTTTACTGCAGTAAATTCAGAGCCCTTGTATATGTATGCTGAGTGCATATAAGTCCATATGCAAAGCACGACTTCTCCACATTGGCATTCCAGCTGGCAGTTCCTGGAAAGCTGTCTGGAAAGTCACCATGTAACTACAAAAGCTACTGCAAAAAGAAAATCTCAAATGACATGGCCTTTGCATTGCTGTTTGTACTTGTACTGTTCTTGCTCAGTTCCAGTGCTTGTGCATGGGCAAGAATGGGCTTTTCCATAGCTCTTATTTGTGGAGAAAACAAATTGCTTTTAGGGTTGCTTTTTGGCAGGGGAGAGATGGGTGGGTGGGGAGGCATGGAGAAAAAGTCTTTAAACTGTGTTGCTACAGGTTGATCTGGATATAAACACGGTACATTGATCCATTGTAAACTCCTGGAACAGGAACAGGATGCAGGTATAACAGGCAATTATTATAAAACAATTGCTACTCTATAAACAGCCAGCTTACAGCTTTCTGGTGTCCCCAAGATATAGGTGTTGGTTTCACATTCTTGGCAGCCCTCCACTCTGTAAGTCAAGGTCCTTCTCTTTGACGAGCAGCTGGCAGAAGGCTTACAGGCCAGTGGTAAAGGGCTGCTGGGGAAAATCTGTCCTCAATCTGAGCCTAAGGCATGAAACACTGAAGAGATTTCTTGTCATTTAGGTTTGGGAGACAGATCCCCTTTCCAGGCATTTTGCACTTTCAGTACAAGGTTGCTATGAGATTTAGAAAGCAAACAGTAATCATTAAGAGCGGTATATTAAATGAAATAAAATTCTCTTTGTACTGTTGACTAAAGAGTGGGCAATTTAGAAGTTCTTAATTGTGGGGCTTTGTCTGGATTTTTCTAAACTGTAATGACAATTTTTATATACAATTTTTTGAGGTAGGCATGTTCTCTTCTAGGATTTTACACAAATGAGCTCTCTTACCTCTCCTCAGTCCACAGATGTAATGGTGTGCAAGCAACTGGAAATGGTGGTGTAAATCCCAGTGCTGCCTTTAGCCGCTTTCAGTGCTTCGAATACACGGGACATACCCGTAGACAGAGATCTGCCTTGTTGTTAAGTAGAGGGATGTTTTTTCTCAGCCAACTCAGGCAGGGCAGATGCACACATTCACTCCAGGCCTATGTTTGGGATGGTGAAATAAAATAGTTCCCATAGTTATTCCTAGAAGTTAATTAGCTGTGACAGTGGGAAAGTGACAACCTCATGATTCTTGGATATTTATAACAAGGCTGTCACTTGCTAGGTTAGTCAGGTCATATAGGAGACAAGTGTGTGAAGTCAGGTTTCTGGCAATACATAGAGCTGAACCTGCATCGCCGTGTTTCTTTGTTGACACTTAGATATTAGCAGAAAGCATCTCTTGGTGCCCCATCTGTAACAGTACACCAGTGTGTGATTCATATCTTCTGGGAAACATGGCCTCACTGTGCTGCAGAGCTCTGTAGGTGCACATGCACTGTCTTCTTCACATGCCTTTCTAGTTTCATCTGGGATTATTGAAATCAATGAATGTTTTCTGCTACTGCTTTAATGAGAGTAAGGTCAGGCTTCCAGGGGCAAAGCAAAGCTGTGGCATAGGAAGGTAATGAGAGAAGAAATGCTGCTGTGCCATCCCTTGGTGTGCAAGTTTGCTTACGTGGGTGCTCCAGTGCCTGTCGCCTCTGCACCATGGCTCCATTCTGCACCATGCCCCAGTCGCTCCAGCCCATCCCTCCTGACCACTACATGGTGATGTGGGCTCCTCATTTGGCATCGTCGGTCTTCTGCCTTTGCTTTGTATATTTAGCAAGCTGCACGGATACTATTGTGCTTTGGGACTCACTGTAACTATGGAGCTTCCTAATGCAGAAGGAGACATAAGACTTTGTCTGATTCTCCATTTTTACCATGTAATAAAAGTTTAATGTGCTAAATGTGTTCACTGTACACTGGTAGAATGTCAGATAAGCATGCCTTCTTTTTTTCACACCTGGAGAATTACCAGGTCCAGAAAGGCTACTGGGACTATTTCTGAGAGCCTTTCATGTATTTGTGAGTGTTAAATGAAAAAACGAGTTACTCTAGGGGGGAAAAAAACCTCTCAAATTTTGTATTTTGTACAAAACACGGGCTTTTTATTGGCAATGATAGGCTAGCTTGGAACAGATTATTTCTAAAACCTCCTCCATTCAGTGTATGTTCTATTAATGTTGCTACTGTTCAGAAAAAGAGTTATCTCACACTAAGAAATATGAATCACCACCATGATAAGGAGAGATCACAGAAGTTGGTTCATTTCTGTCTTTGTCATTCCAGTCCTTTGCTTGCCTGGCTTTTATTTGGAAAAACAAAACAAAACAAAAAAAAAACATACAACTTTAGAGTGATATCTAGAGCGTTATATCTCCGTGAAAATATCTCGTCCATAAATAGTGCACCAAATTTCGTGGTGGCTTTGTCGTCTGCCCAATATTCTTCAGAAAGAACAATTGAATGTTGGCTTTCCTATTTTTTTCCTTTTTTTTTTAGTATTGTTTCTTCAGAGATACTTTAAGGGGGGAAAAAAACCCACAAGCAACTAAACCCAGGCATTTTATTCAAAAGATGTAAAGCTTTGAGATGAACAAAAATAGTTTCATGCGAATGTATCTCTCAGAAATTCTTGCTTACTGGCAAGAATTCAGTAAGCATTTTGAGAAATATTTTCCTTCACTGAGATTTGGGACACTAGTTTTTTGCATTGCTGCAAACCCCCACAGGAGAGCAAAGCTGGGAAACCGCCAAACATCTTATACCTGCTGTGACAATGGGAAGCCATATCAGCACATACAAAGCCATATTTAACTAAATGAAATCTAATCTCTAGCTAATCACTAAGCTTAAAAAAACCCTCCCTATTCATGTTTTATTTCTGAAAAATACCTTTATGATGTAATGCAAATGAATGAATGGATGAGAGACTCAAGCACAATACACTATCTACAAAGCTAAATGAGGTACAAGGCTAATATTCTGCTAAATATTTGACCCGTGAAACTCTATGTTGAATAGCACCTATAAAAGGAGATTGTGAAGTCACTGAAGAGCTTTTCTTAGAGATCCTCAAGACAAAAGGTGATACAGAGATACGTTTTGGGGTTTGTGCTATGACATCCCAGTGAGAAAGCGTTCAAAGCCACTCCTCCAAAGCCTCTGAAAAGTATGAACCATCACTACTTTGTGTGCAATAGGTATACTTTGTATTTGAAAGAGAAATGCAGTCTCCTGAATGAAGCGTGTGTGTGTTATAAGGGATAGGGAGGCCTTTTGCCTTCCTTCTGCCTCCTCAAGACTATTAGGAAAAGAAGAGTGTGTGTCATCTCTGAGTCTTTGCCTCAGACTTGGGATCTCTTGTGTGAGTGCCAGTGTTCAAACTCATTTCTTTTCAGTATTTCTTTATATAAGACATTCTAAAAGTGAAAGGTGCTCCTCTTTTAACTTTTTCTGGGGGATATTTTGACATTAATAATGAGGGAAATGTAGAGTTAAAACATGCAGTCTGTAAGTCAGGGCTTGTAACCCAGGCTCTTGGTGTCATTTAAAAGGATGAAGGAGTACCCTGCCTGCATTTACCCAGGAAGTGCTAATGTTTCTAATACGAGCCAAGCCCCTGGAGAAGATGTCCAACCGTTACAGAACCAAAACACACAATAATCTCATGTGAACATGCTGTGGAGAAAGCGTGCAGAGCAAGACATTTGTGTCCAACCAGTTCTCAAGCACCACCCTCCCCCCACCAGGTCTTCCATACACGTGCAACAAAGAAAAGTATACCTTGGACCTTCTTGTTCAGTATCTGAGCTTGTCTTCTGCTTGCATTACCCACTCCTCCTTTTTACAGACCTGAACAGGGGTAGTCTGAGCTGTGCTAGTGTTTGGTTGGGACATCTAGCAAAAGTCTCTGAAAATTTCCCTTGCAGAGGCACCTTTCTGCTGCTTTTAAGAAATTCTTTGGAGGTGGCTCATTCTCATTCTGTTTTCCTATCCAGCACAGCAAGGCTGGGCGTATCCTTAATTTAGCCTGGCAGTGAGAAGTACTGGCATGTACTTTTAACTGAAATGACTCTTGATGACCCAGGTTTTATGCTTGTGTAGAGAACCTTTTGGTGAAAATAATTTTCCAGTGTCTTTCCATTCGTTCTGTTATAGTGTGTCTTCAAATCTCTACCTTTTCGGTGCAAACAGGCCAATGTGACCTTCCTACTAAATGATTATTGAAGATTACAGCTAACAAAGTGTTCTAGAGGGCTATCAAATGTCTCTTAGGTAAGGCATGCATAAAACATGAGCGCGTAGTCGTAAATAACCAGGCTCCTCTTCATTTATTTTAAAATAATGAAGGTTGTTTAACTGACTCAGAAGGGTTACTCTTTCACCCCTAGTTTGTTCTGAGCACCGTGGGAAAATGACATGAACACTGTTTAGTTTAAGGGAGGTAGTCATGCAAAACCTTTGCTATACTTGTGGAGGAAGCTGTAGTGTTTCAAGAAATAATGAAGGTGTGAATCATCACAATTCCTGGTTGTCTGATAAGAAAATCTTTTAATCTCTTGTAGTAATATAAGGACTCAAAGTACTGCAACTCTTTTTAAAAAATGTGCAATAAAATATGGAATAAATCATTGAAAAAGAATCCAAGATTATCAGCAGTCTCTTCCTTTGGTATCAGTATTTCTGAATGGTGTTCTTTGATGACTTTTGCTTGTTAGTTTGTATTCAGAAGACAAATAAACTAATTAGTTCATTTTTTTCACTTTATGGTCTGCTCTTGTCATGCTTACAAAACATTTGAGCCCAAATAGTCCTTTTTCAGTTGTGCCCATTAGTAGGAAAGATTTCCATTTTTTGAAAACAACTAAAGAAAACAGCTGGGAACAGATACTGCTTCATTAAAAGTAAAGGCAAAAGATGAGGGCTTCGAATATTTCCTTTATTTTTTTTTTTGAAATGCCATTCAAAATGCACCAAAAAAATCTTCAAGTTTATATGCCTGTGCATATGTTCAGTCAAAAAACCCTCAAGAGCTCCACTTTAAAAACTATTTTTATTTCTCATGGTTTCCAGAATTTGGCTCCATGTGGTTATATAGGATGAGATCTATGGTCTTTCACCAAGGTTTTATATTTTTATTTATACAAAAATCACACAATGCAGTAGGAAGCCGAGAAAAGTGAATAACGTGATAAGATTCAGGCTTTTGAGGTACCTTTTATGATCAGAAAAGTATAAAATCTTGCAAGTATTTCAGATTGGAAGCCCCAGAACCTAGCTTTTATATATGACTCTTGTCGTAATATACAGCTAGACTTTGACTACAACTTTATCATTTAAACTTCCAAAGAAGCAGCTGCCCATTGGCTAAAAAGGAAATCAAACGTTTATCCACTGCTGTCTTTGCCTGTGGACAATAAAAAGATATCTACAATGTACGACAAAGTCCTGCCATAAAAAGTTAGAATAATGGAGCTTAAAGGAGAAGATGAACAGCAGCAATAAAGAAGTAAGTTAAAAAGTGTTCGGGTCAGATGGTTTTGTGATTTGCCCATAAGCTCTGCAGGCTGCAGTGTGTGTCTCGTCACACACATAGTGCTCAGTGTAAGAGTGAGGTTGCAGCTCCTTACTGGCTGCTCATGGACATTTTCCATTCACACTGTTTTCACGAAGCTGTGCAAAAGTGGTGAAGCAGTTTTCAAAAATAGCATGCATGTCTGCATTTTGAATGATCTTGTTTTTTATCACTGCAATAAGTTTTATAAATATTTGATGAATGCCTGAAAAAATGTGAAAAGTCACATTAACGGGAAGATTGCTTACGACCAAGGTAATTGGTCTATTTACCTTCCTTAGAAAGTTATTAGGTAAAATACTTCTGTGCGCAGATTAAAGATACGTGCCATACTTTGGCTAATTGTCTAGATGTATAGCTCAGACAAGGGGAAGAAGCTGCCCAGCCCTTTCCCTGTCACCTCCCTCACTGTTTACACAGCTGTTTACAGCCAGTAATTGCTTGGGAAACAACATATAACAGAGCTACTGTTCTTTTGTCAAATATGAGTGATTTCTTTCCCTGTATAGCTCCCAATCTAGCTTACAAAGATGCCAAAATAAAGCTACTTGAGTGTTCATTTAGCCCCAGCTGCTTCCCTTCCTGGGTTTTGGACACTGATGGGAGGAAGACAAGTGAGTGTGAGTTACTGAGGGGACCAGTGGAAAGCAAGAGGGCTACTAGTGGTCCTGGGATGAGGCTGCCTCCACCAGAGCTCCTAGACATGTTTATGTCTCCAGGGCACGAGAAGTAGGGCCTGAGGCGGTCTGATGGTATATTATCTCTAGGGGGAGGAAAGAGGGCTCAAGGGCAAGCTCAGACCCTTTTGTAACTGAGTAAGGGGAACTCAATAGGTGATGGTGAAAGCACACTTCTTCAGCAACAGGAGACAGGTCTAAGGAGAAGAAGGAAATGAGTGAGAGACAGGTCCTAGCTGTTCTACAAGGTGCTCATAAACTGAACCCAGAGGACTTGATGGGCCTCAGCAACAGGAGACAGGTCTAAGGAGAAGAAGGAAATGAGTGAGAGACAGGTCCTAGCTGTTCTACAAGGTGCTCATAAACTGAACCCAGAGGACTTGATGGGCCTCAGCAACAGGAGACAGGTCCAAGGAAAAGAAGGAAATGAGTGAGAGACAGGTCCTAGCTGTTCTACAAGGTGCTCATAAACTGAACCCAGAGGTCTTGATGGGCCTCAGCTCTTCTCACAGCCTCCCAGCTGGCGACATGGAGAACAGTGCAGCTGGACGTGGGATCAGGGAGAGGTAGCTCCATGTTAGCCTCTGCGTAGATCTTGACTGCTCCCTGATGAGGCAACCTGACCCCATTTGGCACTGTGTAGTGCTGGTGCCAGAACATGAACCAAATAAATAGTGTGTTGTGGTCCCTCTAGCCCAAGCTAGTCAATGGCAGGAATTTAAAATGTCACATTGATTTATTTTTCATTTTCGTGGCCCTCTGTTTTCATGTGTCACCCTTTCTGTCCTCCACTTCTAGATACATTATTGAACATGTGGTCCCCACCATACAGAACAGTGAAGGAGTTGTGTTGCTGCACAACTGATATGAATATCCATGTGTGTGTGTGATCATATTCCAGCTATAATGAACTTCAAATATGTTATGATTTAGATATAATCTAATACAGAATTATGGACTGTATGTGAACTGCTTGATTTCCCCTTAGATTTCCTTAAATATGAGGCAATTGCACAGCAATCTAGAGATAACCTATTGTAGAAAAATAATAGAGATGCTTCTGTTGTTCCCTTGCTATTTTAACATCCTTTCTTTTTCTTGGAAGCCATCAGTTATTTCCCTGTAGAGCTATGCAGTAACAGGAAACAAGAACCCCCTAGCAAAGCAAAGACTTCTGTAGAACTGCAGGAGATCATGTCCTATGGAAAGGTTAAAGAGGAACTGAGGTCTGTGCATGTCAGGGTAAAGAAAATCACTCACTTTTTAGTGCACAAGAAATATTAGTGAAACATTTCAGGAAATGGCCTAATGTATTTTTAGTGTAAGATAAAGCTAGAAAAAGGTTGCAAAGTGCTGAACCATCAGACTTGGATTTGATATATCAGAAACTCAGCAACTCTATGTTCTTTGCTTCTTTATTTCATTGAAAACTAATGCAAAGGACTTTAGAAAACATACTTTTTTTTCTCATTTACTCATCAGACTCTCCCTAGATGATGCAGGCATCTCCCTAGATGAATGTCAGCCAACGTGTGTGAACCAAGTTGGTGCTGGAAGTGGGACACCAGGCAGAGAGTGCAGTGTGGCCCTTACTTATCCATGTATAGGATGATCTGTACTGCTCAGTGCCTGTTTCCGTTTCCCTGCCTCCCTCTCCTGCTCTATGGTGGCTGCTTCCGAAGCTGGTAATTTGTGCCTGTAGAGATTTTTTTTTTCAATCTCTACATTTTAATTACACCTCCTCCATTTCAAAAGGCTGAATGTTCTGAGGTAACAAAATGTTTCCACAAGTCATGCTGCTTTCTCTTCCTCTGGATGTGCTCGCTCACAAAGCTACTGGTTTCCGGAAGAAAATGTCTTGATTTCTTTATAGCTGAATCTGCTCTCACTGAAGCCATTGGCAAACCTTCTGTTTATTTTTCAGTGATACAAAACTAAGCCAAATGCCATCAGGCAGAGATTAGTGCATATATTGAACTGTGAGCAAGGCCTGGGGAGTCTAGTTAAGTCATTCATTAGAGCTACTTTGAAATTCCTCATTAAATAGATTTAGGTTTGTTTTTTGCCTAAAGTACTGACTCATTAAAATGGAAACACTTCATGGAAATGTATCAGTTTTTGTTATCCAGAAGGTTTTCTTGGGTCTCATTTTACGGGGAGCAAAGGAAGCAACAGGAGAAGGACTTATCTGTGACACAATACTGAGCAAATATAGCTACAGGGCTTCTGGGCTAGAATTGCTTGCAATTGTCTGAACACATCGGGTAGATGGACTTAATCCTTAAATTCAAGTGCTTAAAAATAGATGTGTGTGTGTTTGCAGTGTATAATTTTAAAAGGTTGCTATTTACATCTCAGTTCTGAAAAATAAAGTAGGACTCGAGAGGACCATCACCTTGTAGAAAGTAGAAGCAACAGTTAAGCTCATGCTTTTTGGAAGGAGTTGGCATTCCATGTCGTAATTAAGTGTCAAAGGGCGCAATGGATGCTCAAATCAACATTCAGAAAGCAGTTAGATGCATCATGGAAAAAAAGTTTGTCAAGTACTCTCAAGTAAAGACTATTTGGGGCTCAAGAAATTTCAGAAAGCTGGGAGAGCATGTTAAAGAAATAATCAGGTAACTTTGCTTTGTTGTTATACCGTTCCCTAGGCACATTGTCACTATCTGAGCCAGGTTACCAGGCTGGCTGAATCTTTAGTTCAATCTGGTATAGCAGTTCTTTTTATACTATGTTAAAGTAGATTTGCAAGATGGTACTAGAGAAAATCATTCCTGTCTCCTTTCAGCTGTGCCTGCTCTGCAGTTGGTCTACTGTGCCTGCAGCTTCATTGGCTTTTTCAGTTGAGATCTTCCACAAGGCTTTGATGTCTGCAGTGAAGGAAAAATGATGGAGATGTGAGAGGTGCTGAGGCTGGAAAAAGACCAAATACCCTTTGACATTCCACAAGGGCAGTTTCTGATCCATGGCTGTTGGTAAACTGAACTCAAGGATCCATATTGTTAAAGGCACTCAAATACCTAAAGCTCTCTGAAGTCTCTGGGAATTAAGTGTTCAAATACTTTTATAATCCGTGTCATATGAATAGTGTTTGTGCTAAATCAGAGGGGTGATTTGATTGACGCTTGACCCTGATGCAGAATAATGATTATTCTCAACATTTAGAAGAGTTCACATGAATATCTTGTATTCAAAATGTCACTATAAGCTTACTTCACTGTTGTGTTACATTGTGTTGGTGTCACTAGTAGTGCACAGGCATAAAAATGAGGTAACAAATGATGAACACATCCATGATTCTTGTACTCCTACAAAAAAACAGACCAAGATTTGTTTTGTACCTTGATTACAGTTTTCTTTATAAATAGGGCACATTCTAAATATTGTTAATATTAAACAAGCTAGTCTGTTCAGCACTATAAAGTTGTGGATTTTTACTTAAATCTTGAGTCCACATCAGTTGTATCCATGGTGATAGTAAGACTCTTGTTCTGATTTCTTTTCAAGTCAGTGCTGTGATTCTTAGTGATTTTGAAACTCCTTTTCAGTAATTTCAAAAATTAATGGTTAGGCAAATATTCTCAGCTCTAGCTCAGTCTTCAGGGTGCATGCACCAGTTATTAAGTAACCATCTACAGCATCAAACCCTTTCATTGTGGTTTGGGTTCTTGTGTTGTGTTTGTAGGGGAAGGATACTCTGTTCAAACAAAATATTATGATATTGCACCAAAGCTTGTTAGATGCTTTATTGGGAAAATAAAGGTCGAGACTGCTGACTTTATATAGTTTCAGTAGAAGTAGTTAAGAATGAGAATGAAGCAATGGGGAGATAAATCAGAGGAACACTTATTTCAGTAGATACATCTGTCTTCTTACAGTAATCTACTCTTGCTAAGATATTTAGGATTTATTTATCTTTGTTCCTTTTCTGTAGGTCTGCAGCCTGGAAAATCTGGAAAAATGCAAGGCAAAAAGATGGGACTATAGGGAGAAGGCAGGTTTTATAGGTAGGCTTGTCTATGTCTATGTTGGAGAGGAGAAGAGTAAGGAGTGCTGGTGAAGGTGCAGGAGATATAGTAGGATGTGCAGAGGCAATACCATGGAGAACAAGTGTGAAACACTAAACTTAGGAAATACTCTCAATTTTGGTAGCTCCAGGATAGGGGAATTTTGGTTGGCCAGCCCAAGAAAAGGGGCTATGGGGCATTGCCCCAAAATGTACCAACAAAGCCTAGGTAGCTCTAGTGGATTTGAAGACTGCTGGGAATGCCAGTGGGAAAGTGGGTGCATGACAGCTACCAATCTGGCTCCTGGTGATAGCTGGTGTGTAGAAACTCTTCCCAAAACTTGGACTGAACCAAAGTAATACACATCTCTCTGGAAGCTTGAAAATCTTCCTGGTATTCATCAGGAGCTGCAAGTTTCCACTCTGTGTTGCTGAGCTCAGCCTGAACAAAATATGGAAGTGCTCCAGAGGTTTGCTGTGCTGTGCCCTTGAACAAGGTGAAGCTTAAAAAAGCTTTAATTGACCTTTGTGCTTTTCAGTGCTTATCTGGAGCTTCAGCCTCCTCTTTTGCTGCATAGACTTGAGATGCACCAAGAGAAGAGCCGGCACCCTGATCATTCCCCTTTGATGAGGACACATGGACAGAATAGTTTTTGATAGGAAGAGCGCAGTGAAGGGTCTGTGCTGATGCTACCTGTATGCTTTGTCATTAATATACAGTAATAATGACTTACAGTTACTTGGAAGTCTTATTTGTTTCCATGATTATGCAGCACTTTTCAGAGTTCAAGTATACAGCTGAATGTTCTCTTTTTCCTCTTCAAGTGAATGTGCAAAATGTTCAGCCCCGGCAGTTGCTCACACTCGCTGTGAATGAACTCCCATTTAAGCCAATGATGACAGAACATAGTCCATTTTTTTAAATTGGGGATTTGCAAACTCGAACGCTTTGGCAAATCAGACTCAGTCAGAGATTCCTTACATTCTTGCCCTGAATGGTCTCCAGAATCTATGAAAAATATAACTTTTCTGCATGCCATATGACCACATTTCTTTTTTGTTTTGCTCATGGGAATATCTAAAGATAAATGCTGTCAGACAGTTTCACAAATGCCTAGAAATTCATTTCAAAAAAGAGAAGACAGTCAGTACCATCAAGCTAGATGGCATCTAACACATCTTATGGTACTTCCCGTGTAAAATGGATGCAAAGATGTCTCTCAGTTTTACAAACAATTTAACTGATGGGATAGATTCTTATAATATTTGACACTTAGTTGGTGGTGTTGCAGGATATTTTGAAGGACATGACCAGAGTTTGGAATGAACTTAATTAGACAGAGATGAATAGAGATAAACAAAAGGATGTTCAATGTATCAACTGTTACATTTAGGAGGGGGAAACGAATTGCCAAATGGAGTGTCTGCTAAACAACCATGTAGTAGAGAGAGATTCAGGGATGAGAGGGGAACAACAATATGTATTAGTAAGCAACATGATATTGTTGCAAAAAAATGGAAATATCTCTCCAGGATGATGCTGAGATTTGAATAATTCAGTAGACTTGGAGGCCTTTACAAGTAATTCTGTGACAAATGCCTCTTTTAGGTCTGATGGCCAATTATTCTTTGCACAGTTGCTCCATTTATTTTTACAAATTAAGCTCATTCATTATAGCTAACACTTATGTACTAAAGTAAGATGAAGCATTCAGCAAGGTAGGTTGGCTTCTGAAAGTCAGCTCAAAGACGTTCTCAAATTCTGTCTGATTCAGGCCAAATAGGCCCAAAGTAACAGCTCACAAAACCTATTTGTAGCATAGAGAACCTAGTTTCTTTAAATTTACTCTGTGAGAGTGAATTGTGCAGTGGAGAGAGGAACATTCTCCTACAGACGACTGCTCCGGGAGTTTTTGTATGATTCCCACAATCGACGGAGGAGCCCAAGGAAACCGACCCAGGCTAGGGTAATGTTTTATGGCTGCTTACATCCAAATGATTTGGCTAACATACAGATTGATTGTGAAGATGTCTTGTTTCAGATTCTTATGTTAAATTCTCCTAAATCTACACTCTATTAACAGTAATATGGACCACGTAAGAACAGACTTGCAGTAACTGATCCTAACTGATACATAAAGTCTTTTCTTAGAGTGCAACAAATACAGTTATCTCCCTTGGTTTCCCAGGTCTTTCCTTATCTGTATAGCACTCTTCAGCTGATACATACTTAAAGAGAAAAAGCTTCTTCTCTGTGTACCGTGTATTACACAGATCTGCCAGTAATTTATTTTTTCATTTTAGTTTCTCCGAATCTGGTTGAAACCTTTCCACATTAGCACTGCAATCTACTGAAAAACAAAAAGCTCCATCACAGCTACAGATGCACAAATTACTTGTCAGGCATGTCACATAGAAGGTGTGCTGATGTATCATTTGCCTCAAATGATGCTAGTGATGGAGCTGTATATCTGGTGTAAGTTATACAACTTTAAGAAAGTCAAACTGAACTTTGAGAAAGTCAAGGGGAGAACAGGAAGACTGGTGGGAGGATTAGCTAAAACGGCCTGTGAGAGAAGCTGAAACAACTGGCTTTATCTGGTCCGGAGGAGGAAAACCAGAAAGCAAGGGGCAGGAGAAGTTATAAAATTTGTAAAAACTTTCTATAAAGAGGATGGTGATCACTGATTCTCCATGACTACTGAGGAAAGAAGGACAGAAAAATAGCAGTTAGGTTTGCAGTGAAAGCAAACTTAAAGTGGATTTTGGTGGGGGCAGAACACATGCACAGTTAACAAGACATGAGAAAACAAGTGAAATAACTGAGATATGAAAAGCTAATGAAAAATCATTGCCCTCAGTATGGTTCTCTGTGAAGCTTTAAAAGCATGTTTAAGTGACTTTAGCTGACAAATCCCCCATTCATTCCAAATCTTGTTCCTGGTGCTTTTACCCTAGTAACCAGGAAGATGTTTCCCAGAGAGATTATTGTTCTTTTTTCTCCTACCAGTAGTGCACAGATTAAACAGACCTGCAACACTTCTGTTCTGAACAGTCACCCGAGGTCAGGAGCATAACCTAGTCCCCATTCCCCACAGACAGTCAAAGGCAGGAACAGCTAGCTCTTGAAACGTGTTGGGACCCTGGGCAGTGCCAGCACATCGGTTATGCCAGGGCTACTGCGCATGACTGGCGGCAAGGCTGTGCTGGGTGGTGGCTACGGGGTGACACCCGTGCCCAGCTGTGGGCAGGAAGTGAGCAAGCCTGGCAAGAGGAGCAGCTGAGGCTGATGTTCCTAGGCTGTCCGTGAGCCCCATCTCACACTGGACCGGCCAAATCCCCTGGAAACTGCAGTCATTTCCTGCCTCGGAGCCATTCCCAGAGCTTCCCCTCACACACCTTGGCTTTTCAAGGTATCAGAAATATGTCTTGTGGGGTTTTTTTTTTTTTTACCCTGCAAGAGAAATGTGAGATTTTTCTGAGAGCCTTTAGCACAAATTATTACTTCTCTGCAAAGTGCAACTGGTTGGAATATTCTTAGGGTCTGTGGTATATAGATTGATCCTCCCCAGATCAATCAAACCTCCTCTCTGCGATTCAACCCTTCCAGTCTGCAGACTCCTAGCCAATTAATTCTTGAGCTCTTTGCCATTACACTTGTCTGAGCACAATAGCCATGGAGAATTCTCTTGATATTTTGGATAAATTACAAGTACTTTTTCCTATATTTTGAAATAAGCATGAATTACCCCTAAAACCAAGACTTCTTTTGTTTTCCCCAAATGCAAGTTTAATATTTATTGAAATCTTCTGCTGATTAAATGCTCTGAATAGTGTATCCAGAAAACTAATCGATATTTTAAATGCACTCAGACATATTAGCTGCTTACTAGTTACACAGAGAAATAATGAACCTGCTATATGAGAAGGTAAAATGCATGAATAATTCATAGCTATTAATTTATTCAGTTTTGCCTTTTGAATTGATTTGGCAATTATTCTTGTACTGCACATCATTTACAAATGCTTAGATATAAATATTTACAGTTGCAAATTTGTGGTCGAATCACTTCTATTTGCTGTTTGAATGGCAACTGTGCCATTCACAACCATTTGCTGTGAATGGCAACCATTCACAGCAGTGCAAACTGTGAATTTTACTGTTAAATGTACAGCTTTGTAGAATGTAGGTGCTTGAATGATCAAAGAAAGCAGATATATAGTGACTGTAAATATCGTCAAACAAATGTGTTTCCAATCTGAATAAATATTTGCAGACAGGTTTTTCTTCATCACTTACTGTAGTAAAAATGAGGGAGAGATCTTGTGGGTCACAGTGCCACAGACAACGGTCACAGCCCACTGTCCTTTGGCACTGTTATTTTTGTTGTTTATTCAGCTCTTTTCTCTTTTTCCTTTGTTTGCAAATTCTTTCCAGCTGATTGTGTTCTACATATTTCAGGGATGATTACAACCTTCAGAAAAATAACAGTTCACCCAAAATGTGGAAGACTGGCCAAAAAGTCCTCTGTTTCCCTTAATCCCGCGGTGGGGCTGTGTAGCTAGAGGAGCCATAAGCACAATGTTACAGATCTTTGAGGGAATTGATGGTCTCAGTGAAAGGGGCAATTCACGGTGGCTTACTTCAGCCAAGGGAGCTGGCCTCCTAAACTCCCTCTCTAGTTACTGGAGAAGGAGAGACTTCTCTAGAGGGTGATTCAGAACAGGAACTGATTTTAAGTGCTCTGAATCACTCTGCTGGTTTGCTTATTTTGAATAGTGCTGTTTATCTTCCCTCCATTTCCTACTTGCTGCCCTGATTGATGAGTCAGGATTTATGCAGAATGAATGAATTTCACCTGTTATGAACAAAGCAGTTTAACATTGCATTGTAATCATTTAGAGCACTTGACTTCAGACTAAACTAGTGAAAGCATTAAGGTGTATTACATATATATTTCACCCTCTGAACAGTTAGAAGAATCTTGAAAAATTCCAGTTTTAAACATTTCAGTCATTTGATACTTAACAATAATTCAAAGTCACTTAATGTGATTTTGAGTTTTCTTGGAGCACTCTAGAAAATTATTTTCCCAAAGTTCCTGCACTCTGAAATGCTTCCACAGAAGCATTTGAGGCTCAAAGTAGCATTACATAGCGCATTCAGAAAAGTACAAGACCTATGAAACTACATACAGAATATATTTCAAAGAATAAAGATGAACTTGCATTAACATCCTAAGAAATCCTAGAGTAAAACCAGGTGTTTGGCCTAATCTTTCTAAGCAAAGTTGAGAAATAGGAGTGGATGCTTGGGCAACCTTAGGGCCAGGGGTTAAGGCACCTGTGTAGGTATGACAGGGATGCTCAAGGGAAATTTGTTCATTGTGTACAGCTTATAAACAGGAGTGAAGCCACATTCAAAGTTTGTGGCTATTCTCCTCCTAGGATGAAGTGCTGCTATTCAGAGCACTGTTTTGCCACTGCTGCAGAAACTACTGCAGCTCTGCTGTCACTGCATGAGAAGCCGCTGCTCTCTGCCCTTCATGGCCGCTCTCACAGGTGAGTAGCTTCATGGGCTGCCTGAGTGTTTCACACACCTGACTGAGTACCAGGCTGCCCTGTTAGCTGGAGCTGACACTCAAGAAGGCAAATCCTGACTGACAGCCTCCATGTAGACATAGTACCTGCTGAAACTTTTGTACACAGCCTTGCTGTTAGTGATGAATCGCTTCTCTTTCCCAGGGCAACACTGTGAACACACGGCCCTCTGGGCAGCGTTGTTCTAGTAGGTCAGTGCTTTGGGACAACCATGGTTAAGGGCTTTGAGTGCAATGAGATGACTAACAGATGCTCCTAAAGGTGTTGCAGCTAGGTAGAGTGGCCCATGCTGCCAGAGGCTGCTCTGCATTGACCGCCTCCTGCCCCAGGTACCTGCAGGAGGTCCTGCTTCCCATCCTTGCTGCCTGCTGCCATCTGATGGCTTTTTCCAGTGGCTTTTCTGTGCCTGTACTCTCTGGGAACACAACAGTATCCCCAATTGTCCTCCTGAATGGCATATCATAAAATGACGTCTTTGAATAAGACTTTGGTCATGTCCCAGGTTCATACATGGTTACTTCCAACGTAGAAACGTCACAAGAGGGGGAGCAGAGAATGAATGCCTTAAGGCTGTGTCAGGGGCCATTAACATACGTGCACTCCCTTCCTTGGCAAACATGAATCATGAGGAGTTGAGGCTGAGGGAGCAGTACACTGAAGAGAAAAATTCTGTGCTTAGGGACTATGAAGGATGTCTGAAGTTGGCTTCCTGCACATGCTGTTGTACATTGTGGGGTAGTGTGTCTGTGATTAACTCTTCCTCCCCTGGGTAAACAGATGGAAGTGATATGTGCTTCTTGGTGTGGTGATAAAACACTTATGTAGTCCCTTCACATTTTTATTCAAAAAGCAGGAACAAAATTCTTCTGTCAGTAAAATGAATTGCCAGAACAACTGCATGTACTGAGTTTAATTTCATTTAATATTTAATGACTAGCTAGCTTTTTCTGCAATAATGATTTCACAAGAAGAGAAAGATCAGAGCAGACCTCCTGCTACTGTAAGACAGCTACAGCAAGAACTGGAGTAATGCAGGGTCGATTCAGAGGAATGATATTCTGCCATCTGCATGTATGCTGAATATCGCCTTATTCCTTGAGCATCTGCACTTAGGTCAGTAGGACTGCTGTAGAGAGAGAGAGAGAAAAAAAAACATTCAGTGTGCATGAAGGCACAGATTTTGACCCTAACTGCAAAATGTTCCCTCCCTTGGTAAGAATAAGCAGGACAGTTTAGGACAATCCTTTACATTTTCCTACTTTTAATAAGAAAGGGGTGGGATGTTTGCTCCCAGATCTCACACGTCACAAGACTGCCCTTTCCACCGTCACTCAGCTGTGCCATGGTGATGTTATTTTATATAAAGCGATTTTTTCTGCAGTGATTTCCACAACAAATTTGGAACCACAGTCTGGCTACATTTCTGCATGGCAAACTCAATGTTAGTCACTTTTGACCATCCAACAGCATCTGTATGGACTTGACATGAATGTCAAAGCTAATGTTGCTATACTCAGCAGGTAGCAGATGTAGGTGTTCATGGACCACATGGCAGAATAGGCTGTAATTTGTTTTCTCACAGTTGTATTGGCTCTGCAGTGCTAACAGCCTTGTTAGTTCTTGTTTTTGGCATCCTCAGATGCAATCCTCCGAGTTTCCAGAGTTAGAAGAACTATTAGATACAAGGAACAAGAAGACCCACAGCATATGTTCAATCTGCAGGCGAAGAGTACTGCCTGTGCTACCCTTAATCCATGTGTATAAAGATGGTTTAGGAAGCTAATTATGACAGAGGAAAAAAAAAAAAAAAAAAAAAAAAAAAAAAAAAAAAAAAAGAAAGAAGGACCTGTAGGAATTTTCTCCAAATGACAGCAAATGTGGATGGCAGAATAACTGAAAGTCGGTCCCTGAGGAATCCCCCGAAGATGGGTAGCTTTCCTGATGCAAAATGAGTGGGCTTATTAGGGACAGTCAATCTTTAGAGTCATTTTCTACCCATGACTAGACTAATACCTCTAATTCTTCTCCCTACACATACTGGGTAGGGACCAGCTCTGTAGATCAGTTGGATTGTTTGTGTTTTTTTGATGGTAGATGAATTGACTAATAGTGTCTTCAGAGCCTTGTGAACCCAAGGATAAATTCACAGGCTCTTAACAAAAGAATTGTCTTGTGCCTGTCATCTCTGCTGAGCAGGCATTACTCCCTCCTCCCCAAATTCTCAGAAAGGCTTGAGGTTCCTTTTCCTTTAACGTGTTATCTTGCACTAAACTACACCCAGGGGTTAATTTTCCTTCTTAATTTGCAGCTTCTCCTCACCAACCTGAAGAGTTATGTGGATATATTCCATTTTCAGATCTCTCAGGTTACCAGGCTTAGTGTGTAGTGAGAAACAATGACACAGATTTTAGAGCATCTAACTACTTTCTCTCCCCTCTGCCACTGTCATTAAGGGATAAGTATGTGAGGATTGGTACCTGTTCATTTTAAATAAATCCCAGATGATTTGTGAGGAATCTTGCGAGGAAAACGATGTTTTCTGGGTTTTGCCCTTGCTTGCCTACTGGATGCCAACAGGGGGAGTTTCAGCTCTGTCTCAGATTTTCCTTCTAGCAGTATCTTGCCTTTAGTGATATTGATCATGAGGGATAAAAGTTATTTATTCTCCCACATTTCAGTAACATTTCTTAACGCCTCTTTCCTTTAAAGAAACACTTCTGTAGCTCTTCTGTAGATTGAAAATGAAGGCACAGTTCATATTGCTTGTTCAAATCCCTTTAAAGAGAGATCAGCGATGGAATAATTCTACACCTTGCATTGCTAGAGTGAAAGAAAACCAATTTGTCTCTAAAATGAATCAAAACCAGATTTTGGAAAACTATCTCCATTCTTCCCTTTCCCCCGAAAGCCCTGATGATTGAAGCATGGTTGAATTCTGTTACTCATTTTGTATAAACCAAGATCTGAATGATAAAATCTTAGAAAACCAAAAATCTGCCTCTGGCCTATCAGTTTAAATCAATTAATTCAGAGCCAGATAGAAAACAAATGTAGAAAAATTCTCTCCCTTTGGTTGGTTGGTTTGTTTGTTTGTTTAAGAAGGAAGTAAATGGGGAACAACTTCATTTGTGAGGAGGCAGAGTGAGATCTTAGGAAAATTAGGCTCTGTATTTAGAAGGGGGACATAAGTCACATGTTTGTAGTAATGAATGGAAGAAGTCGTTTTGGAGGGACATTTTGTATCCTTACAAATAGGACAGAATATGTCTGTGCAGTGCTGCAGTGCAATTCTGCCAGTTGCTGGTGATGGAACTGCAGTTTCTTTTCTTTTCCCCAGATTAATCATTTTATTTCTTAAGTAAAAAATTGTTTTTGAGGTTGTCTTCAAAGTACAAGGACTCCATCTTTTCTGTGGCATGAACTGCTATTTTCAATTACTGCTGGAAGAGGTACCTTCTGTATATTGAGCCTCTAGGGTTCACTCAAGTTGCATTTCAAGCATTTCATCACTACTAACCAGACTAGTCTTCAACTTCTGAATCTGCTTGCTCTTTGAAGGTGAAAATATGAACTGTTAAAGCCAGGTGCTAACACTCTTCAGAAGAAAAGTGAAATATTCTGAATCATCCATTGAGATACAGCATTAGTTTCCATTTTTCAAAATCTTATTGTTTCCCCTGACTCTAACCTTCAAAGCTTTAGCTGCTTTCAATGATGACATCTCAGGTGACAGGTCCAGAGCTGTGACTTAGCCATGAAGACAGGATGGAATAAATTTACCTTAAACAGTCTATCCTCTCTGGAGGAATCCTACAAAACTGACCTCTTCCCCATTTGCGGAAGGAGCATTTTTAAGGCATCAAAAATTCTTCGGCTTTCACTTGGAGTCTGAATCCTGTATTCAGAAGCTACATCATTCCTCCCATAACCACACATACACACAGGACAGCCATGCTCTACTCAACATACAAATACATATAATTATAATACAAAAATATAATTAAATATATACAAAATTTCTTCAGAAATCTGAGTGACAGTTTATGTCTATAGCAGTGATACTCATCATTCCTCTCAGTCCAGTTTGACAGACTGCTGAGAACCTTTTTAGTTACTAGGTATTAGCAAATCAGCGAGTGGGTTGCTGGAATGGAGCAGGTTAATGCTGTATCTGGGAGGTTAGTGCCATGTCTGCTATGTCAAGCTACTACAATAGAAAGTAGGACATTTTCCTTGATTTGTTGAAATCCTGTTGGAAAGGAATCGATTGTGTCTTGACATGGATGTAACTGTGTTGCATATGTGGCAACAGCTCACAGCTTGTTGTGACGAGCTGATCCTGAGCATGTACCAGAGGTCAAGGATGGCCTGGTATGGCATGCAGAGATGCTCTGTCTATTTACATGCCAGCAGCCCAACTTGAGGGAGTGAATGGCCCTAGGGGTATTACAAGGGGTGCCAATATCAATCAGGGCTGGAAGGTTTTGCTAGGACAGTTGCAATATTGCAATAATATCACTGCGCGGGCCTGGCTCTTGAGTAACAAACAGAGACTAAAAGTGATTCCCAAGGAAACTGAAGTAGGTCATCTCCATCACTGACAGCAATGACCCAAATATCCCTCAGTATGAAGCCTCATTTCACACTGTAGCTAAACTGTGTGGAGATGGTGCTGGAAACCCTTCTGTTTCTCCTGCATACGTACTTCTGTTTAAAGTCTGGATTCTTGCAGTTTAGACCAGTGGCAGTGAGCGAAACAGAGGAAGGACATGGGGATTTAAGGAAGATGTCTAGCTGAAGAACAGGATTAAGGGTGTTAGCACAAGCTACCATGAGTATTTCCACCTGTATTTTCCTCAAACCTCCTCTGAGAGAAGATTATTGTCCTAAACATAAGGACGGTATGTACATTGCAGAGTACATTGCAGTGTACCTCACAACCATAGCCCCTGGCTGCTACCATGCATGTTGGGACGTAACAGAGTTTGCACCATCCCAGTGTGTGCTCCACTTTCCTTTAGAAGGATACTTGTGTGCACATGGACAGAGGAGGAGCCGGGTGCAGTGCAGTAAATACGCTGCTCTGGGTGGCTGCAGGATCACAAGGTGCACCAAAGTTCATATGTCCTGTAGGTAGCATGCAGTTAGAGGTTTTACCTGGGGACCAGGGTTGTGGGTGCACCAATGGCACAGTGAACATTACTCAGAGGCAGTGCTATTATGGCTGTATGAATAGATCTTCCAAAATATAATTGCAGTTGTGGGATCTTGGCCCTGACCTGTGTTTGGGAAGTGTATAAAATGTTATGACTGCAGTAGGACATGGGATATGTTTTCTGTGCCTTTGACGATCAAAATATAACTGGTGGTGTTGTACTAGTAAACACTGTATAAAGCACTGAGGATCACGATGGTGTTTAAACAAGATAACTAAGTCGATGAGTAGGCCGCTGGGTACGTCATATGGATGACTTGCTTTTTATACAACAACATTCAAAGCCTCGTCAAAGACTAAGTAGGAAAACTAGAAGACTGAGATAACATATAGTATGGAGGTAGACATTTGAGGTGAAGTACATTAAAAACGTTTTACTGATAAATGAAATATCAGTGGGAAGTGACTTATATCTCTATCTGTGACTTCTAAATAGGCTTACATGGACATTAAATAAAAGTGTGCTTTCCTGGAGTAAAACCAAGATGCTTTCAAGGGTCATATATCCTTTAGCAAAATGTGGTGTAAGAGCTCCCTGTCTCTCAGGAGAAAAGGGCTCTGCAAGTTGTGGAGTGGAAATGTCCGTAAAATTGTTAGATCTAAGAGCTTTGTGTTTAAAACACAAAATCTCATGAAACAGCCTGGAATGGGAATGGAATGAGGGGCAATGCTTTAAAAAGCAATAACAAAAAAGAGGCAAATAAGAGTTGTGTCTACTATGTGATTAAGAATAATAGCACTGAGTCAAGACCTGCTGGACTCCATTGGGAAGGCTGTGGTTTAGCTAGCTCAACAGAGCTGAACTGGAATGCTCTTTTTGTCTTTCAGCAAGGCTGTGAAAGTTGGCAGAGATCTGATCAGCTGTTCGAGCCCTGCTGAACAGTCCTTAGAGTTTAGATATTATATCTTGTTAGCGGGCTCAGTAGAAAAATTAAGGGCTAAGCAGGTCTTAGGCTTAGCTGCCAGTTGTATCTGAGAGGTATATGGAATAAGACTTTTTTCCTGCATGGAATAAAAATGTTTGTTGACTCGGAAAGATGTGTGCCCTGCATTCTTCTTCTCCAAAGCAGGGGCTTACTATATAAACAGAAATGTGAGCAATAGCTTGGGGAGTTATTTCATACTTGTGGTCTTACACAAACCAGTTTAGCTCTTTTAGTCTAAGAATACGTTTCCAAGGCAGTTTAGGTCTATCTAAATCGGAATTATCATGTTCTGTCCTGCACCTTGCTCCCGCTCTCCTTGCCAGTACTGATATTTGTCTGATCCTGTCATGAGTCAGTTCAGGGAGCTCAACTGGTTGAAGACTAATGTCCTGTTCTGCAGAGTTACTTTTTACCTGGTTTAACTCCCTGAACCAGCTCACAGCAGGGTCATTGCAAGGCCTAGTGCTGGCATGCAAGAGCTAGCTGGAATTTGTGACTAGGGTGAGAAGGAAATGGCAGGACTGAAGCTGCCTATATGTAGATCAGTGGAGCTCTTGCGGAACATCCCCCTATGGCCATTTACCTGTCCTCCTGCCTCACTGCATCTGCTTGGTGACCTCTGATTCCCTTCAGCATTTTATATAATGAATCTTAATAACATCACTCTGGGCAAGGAAGGTTATGTAGTCTTTTCCATTTTATGTTAGGATAATGGCTATGTGAAAGAAAGTGATAGTGTTCAGTGTGGTAATGATTTGGCCCTGTCCTCTCCTTTAAGTGATCCAGAAGTATCCACAGAAATTTATACCTTGAGATTACTAGCAGGAAGCAGTACTTTAGAGCGCAGATTCTCAAACTGTGTTCCCCGGGAACTTGCTTGACCAAACACTGCTGACTCTTTCAGTTCAAAGAATGTAAAACTGTTTTCAGGATTTGGCATGTACGTAATAGCTGCAGTTGCTGCAGAGCTGTTGAGCAATTACAGATGAGCAAGAGAAGTGGCCTGTGAAATCATGAAAGGAGGGGAAAAGTCCCAAGAAACAATTTCTTTCCTAAGTGTGGGTTTCACATTTTGTAAAGTCCTGAGAGCCTGACTGCAATTTCACCTTCTCTAACAGTTTGACTTCTATTTCCACCTGCCAGTGTCATTTTAAGCCTCTGTCTTTGAACTGTTTGCTTTAGCAGTTGCTGATAAATCTAGACCAACCTACATGTTTTAGCTACTAACAGTTTCAGAGAGAGATACACAACGTTCCTTCCATAATGTTTTCTCAATATTCCTTTGTTGCTAGTTCGGGATGTGGGATCTATTTTTTTTTTCCTCCAGAATGAGACTGTAGTTACCTGAGGGTTGAAAAAAATGAACATTGTAATTCAAGGCTATAGCACATAGAACGTAAATGGTGATTTTCACTTAGCCTAGTTTCTTGCAATCTTGCACTCTTTCACCTGAAGCAGATAAATGAGTATTCCAATAATTAAAAGGAATACACCTAGAGAATTAGGTATATAATGAATGTCCCAGAAGCTGAAACTCCAGCTCTCTGATTGTACATTCAATCCCCACAGACCTAAAACAGAGAAGACAAATTCCAGTTAGAGCTACTGCTTTCAGATGACAGGCTAGGCTCTTGTATCAGCACCATGTAAGAACATCTTTTTCTTCAACAAAATATCCTTTTTTTTTTTTTTCTGCATACCTTAAAGTGACATTTCATGGGGGCGAGAACAGTGCATAAATAAATGCTAAAATGTTGTAACATGTATTTTATGTGGATTATCTATGGTCAGAAGAGGAAGTAAAGATCTGATAAGGGTTTCAAGTTCTAATACCTGCAAAAAAGGGAGAGGAAAACTCCCACAAGGGGGTTATCTATTGCTAATCTGGGGCATATGGGAAATACGTGGGTTCTGTGCCCATGTGCGGTAGGACAAAATCTAGTGTAGTTGTTCTCCTTTATATAGCTGTAGTTCCCTCTTATTTAGAAGATACTCATCTTGCTTTTTAAAATTAGAATATAACCAGGGTTGAGTCTCAGAGAAAATAGTTGAAGATCAGTAATTTTCTTTTTTCCTGTTTATATAGCTTTGGACAGCCTTTTGCGAATAAAACAATATGGCAATCTGTGAAGTAACAGAGGAATTGTAAGCAGTGGCCAGCACGTGGAAAGTCAAAGCTATGTACAGCTGAATACTGTTCTTATTAGAAATGAAGGGCAAACAGGGATATAATTGATTACTGCCCCTCTATGTGGCCTCAGAGATCACAAAATCCAAAGTAAGAAATGGCATTCATGTGTTCCCAAAGATATTCTTCAGAGTGGAGGGGCTATTTATCAAAACCTTATTTCCTGGTAATGAATTTTAAGTAAGTGCCCAGGGCATCAGGTCACTGATGTTTCCACTTTGCAGACTGGGTGGGCTACGAAAGCCCCTAGAGCCCTTCAAAGGCGCCTTAAAAAATCCCTAGCTTTAACTGACCAAACTTTTCAAGAAAAATACCTGAAACAATTAGGAGAATGAAAACCAGGAGGTCAGATTACTTGGCCCATGGCTGAGGATTTACATAAATAGGCCTAACCTTTGACTTGAAAATAAAAGGTAAGTACAGAGCCCTGACAGATCAGCAGGTCATTGGTATTTGCTCTGTAAAGTACTGCCTCTGATGCTATGACAAAAATGCCAGGAATTCCACTGATCACTGTGTGCTGATAGGGCTCAAAGGTATGCAGGCAGCTAACAGAAACCCAGCCTACCTGACTGATCGAAACTGCAATACTCCCACGCATTTATAACCTGCAATCTGTGAGCGTGGGAAAGTGTGCAAGGCCTTAGAATAATTCCTAAGGGAGGAAAAAAAAAGAAGAAGAAAGTTGCTTTCTTGAAGATTATTTTACATGCTTGCTGCTTGGGCACCATATAAGAAAATTAATAACAAGTCCCCAAGTTAGTATCTCAAGTAGTTTTCAGCATTTTCTATATTGCTCTTCAAGAGAATTTAGAATTGACATTGAACATGTAAGCTGAGATCAGTACCACATTCAGCATCATGCAGAAGTGAGACTTTGTCAAAGATGGTCTGTACTTGCAAGCAGTCTTCAGCTGTGGGAATGGTAACACACTGTAGTAGGATAGTAGCCTGGCTTGATTTTTATCTGATGAAACTCTAGGCAATAAACCTACAGGAAAAATCGTATGCTATGTGTTTGCGTTGCTTACACTTTGTCATGCAATGACTCTGTGCTCATCAGTCAAAGAGAGAAAGTGGCACCAAACAAAACAGTCTTTTGCATTTTTATGTCTAGCACAATAACAAAAAATATGTTAAGTAGTTTTTTCTTTTCTATTTGGATAACACTGTAAAGGTGGAAACAATAATTGTAAAAAGTTTTTTTGTTCATATTTTATAGAAAGAGAGATGCAGTTTCCTGTTTCACTTTGTGACACAAGCACACATAAAGTATCCTGCAGACTGTTTCAAACTTGTTTCTCTAATTAATCAAAAATGATCCATTATAGAAAACCTGCAGGAATGTCAAAGATGGATACTTCTGTTTGCTTGGCTTGTTGCAACAGAGGGGGAACTGTTAGTACCTGCCTAGTAAATTATTGAAGGATGGTGTAACAGGGCCTCCTACTTCTCTCTCCAAGGGCCAGGAAGCCTGGGGCTACCCAGGGCTGTGTTGTTCTCCCTGTCTGCTAGACCTGGACTGGGTTGTGGAGAGAGGTGAACTACCCTGCAACAGGGGACAGATGAGGGAAGAAGGCAGGCTGCCTCTGTGCCCTGGACACAGACTTACCAAGCTTCTCAGCTGGGCAGGCAAGCAGGCGATGGAGCAGCATAAGGAGCTGGAGGAGTGGCCATTGGAGAATGGTTGAGCAGTGTCTTGCGTCAAGGAGCCTGACGTCAGCCCCCACTGTACCTGGTGAGCTCGTATGCACTGCATGAAGCCCAGCCCAGTGCTCATGTCCAGCTGGCATGGGCTTCAAAGGACACCGCTTGGCATGAGTTCCTTCCCTCACCTACCCACAAGCATGAACCCACAGTAGATTTTTGAATGGAAAAGTGTCCAAAGTGGTGACATCTCTGAATGGTTCATGGTGACATCGACCCCTTTGGTACTAGTTCTGGTGTATCTCTCTGGTGTATCTCTTGCTGGACTCAGCCCCCTCATCCTTCTGTGACTGCTGACTGTCCCAGGTGTCCCTGGGTAGAATAGGTGGCCAAGTGTCCCCTCCTTTGGCTGGGCAGCTCTCTCCTGTGACATAGCTGGTGTCATTCTATATCTCTTTGCAAAATATAGGACAGTCTTCTTTTGCCTTCATTTTAGAGTGGTGCTGTACTATTCTGGCGCTGTTTCACCAATGCATCAGACTCAGGGTTAGCAGGGTAGAGTAGTCATACATCAAGTTGCAAACTGCACTATGAACTGCTCAAGTTCTTGCATGCTAAACTGTGTCTGTGTGCCCTACTCTGTCAGGCTGACTGCACCCAGCTAAAAGAACATGATATTTACAGATTTAGCTGTAATCTCAGGGAACTGAGGGCAAGAATTCATAAACAAGACACCTCCAGGAGGTCTGCAGTACAGGACAGAGTTAGGACCTGTCATTGGTAATAACAAAACCTTGCAAAACAAAGTATGTTAACACTCATCTCAGGACAAGTAAAGAGTCCTTCTGTCTTGCTTGTTGGTGTGGAGAGAAGGTTGGGAGGTCTAGACTATTTTCGGTGGTTTGTCTTGCTCAGGTCAATCAGCATTTTGTATATACTGTGAACCTTAAGAGCTCCTTCATTACTGATCTTCAACAAAACCCCTGTAAAATCCCCCTTTGGATCTTCTTCATGATTTTTTCAATCCTCAACCATTCTCACTGCTATTTAACTGTTTCTTTCCCTAATCACCACTCCATGTCTTTAAATACAGCCCTGGGTACTACTGAGTACTCTTCCTTAAATGGATAGGACTGCTCAGAGCATGCTGTCAAAGCCCTTGCACTAGCAGTCTGGATGGCTTTCTCCAAAGTCTTGTCCTCAGCAGATGGCATTAAATGTTATCTGTGTTTCCTTCTGAGGCTGAACAAGGTTTTTCTTTGTTTTCTTTTAAACCGCTATGTATATAATCTGGGTTGCAAAGGTTGCTTTGCTTTTGACAGAGCTGGAGGAAAGAGTTTCCCTAATGCAGTTTACATGAAGACTTCCTCCATAGACAAAGAATGATGTGCATCATATCAAAATGGTGACACAGATTTGACCATTTGCATGCAGAAGAGGAAATGTGCCTGCAACCCCTTTGACTCTCCCAAAATTATATCTGGACAGATAATTTTTTCTCTTTAATATATGATTTTGAGACAGTTCCAAAATAGTGCAGTTAGGTATTCTGTGCTTTAAAGAAAGTATTTGTGGCCAAAGGATATTTTGCAAGCTTCCATTTGTGATTCCTGTATCTATAGTTTCAGGAGAATACAACCGAGAAGAAGGTGATTTGCTGGGTTCTTTTAGTCAATAAGCAAGTCGTGCATAGTCAATTCATAAATCAGGGCTAATGCCCCCTTTTCTCCTTGAACATGTTGCTTATCAGTTTTTGTTAGCGAGTATGAGGTAGAAGATGTCACCTCCTAGTTTGTCTGTAAAATTGTGGGAATATGGAATTAATAATGTCCTTGAGGGGCATCTCTGTGAATAAATTAATGTCTTTATTGCCATTTTACCCCCAAGTTCCAGTGTCTTCATCTGCTTCTGTTTTTCAAAGAGTTTTTTAAGATTCGCACCCTTTGTTAACTGAACATCCCTGTACAGACTGCTCTCAGACTGCTCTTGAGAGTTCTCAGACTGAAATTTTGAGTGGTGAGATAGATTTTGTGGAATAGTGTACTTCATATACTGCCTTTGACTATTAGGGCAACGGCCTTTGGCTGTGCTTTTCTTCTGTTTCTCCTTTTATTAAACTATTCTGTATGTAAACCTCATTATACCATCAAAAGTTTGTCCTGGTTTCCTGTGAAATGATTTAAGGGCAATATTGACTGAATAATTACATAGTCTCTGATTGTAGAGGTGTTTTATTAATGGCATTTGTGAAAATGCCACTCTTGCAAAAGCACAGGAAAATACTTAATGTGAGAAGATGATACTGTGTTGAACATTTTCTTCCTTCACATGATTTTGGGGTTCTTTTTGATCCATCTACAACTGAAGAACTCCCCTACCTTCCTGTAGTAACAGGAAAGTTCACATACTCAGTAGTTTCTCCTACTGGCTCTGTAACTTATAGAGCAATGAGCCTGTCCAACTCTTTCAGCTTCTGCCTTAAAGGGACAATTAAATTTCCACTCCCCAGAAAGGCTAAATTTCTTTGAGGGAACTGTGTTGGGGTTGGGTTCTTTCACCACTACTCTTTGCTTGCTGGCTGTTTCTCTCCCTCCTGGAAGTCATCTTCAGTCTCTTCCATCTCCTCCAACATTCCCAGCCAATGTCTTCTGTGCCTCTTTCTCCAATAAAACCAAGAATTTGACACCGTTTTAACACCAGAGTGATTATTTTCTTCCTCAGCTTTCTACTGAGGGAGAAATCCATCCATTCATCCATTTATCAATATTATTTATCCATCCAGTTAATCTCTATATTGCCTAAGTGGGGTAAGACTGTTCCTGTAAAAACCCAGGTCAATCCAGTTCACCTTCTTTTGCCTATAGACTTTCTCTCAGATCTAATAAGACTGCAGCTGAGACCATACGTTCAGGTACCTATACGCAGTAGAAAATTAAGGTATCCCTTTTATTCTGGTAGACTGTGTGTTCATCTCTAGGAGCAGTGCTGTCCCCTGCTTTGTCAGGGAACTCTTTTGAGTAATAGTGTCCTCTAGGGTTGCTCTGGAAGCATTTTCAAACTCTCCCCAAGTGGCCTTGGGGAGCTTAGGCTTGTTAGGTTGTTTCTTATTGCATGAAAGACCTATTTCAGATATTCACAGATAGGTGGGAAATAGAGGCATTCAAAGGCAAAACATTACTCAAAGTCCTAAGGAAGGAAATTTGCCTTTGTAAAATTTTGTGCAGAGAAGCCCCTCTTCTCTCATGAAGAACTCTTAGGTACCATATCAAGCCTGCGTTTTGCTAAAGGAGGTATCAGTTGAAACTGCAGCAGCCAAAGGCTTTGATTTATTTCATTTATTTTTAACTTTCTATTTGAGACGTCATAGGAAAAAAATAATTGCTTCCTTTGAGAGCCCTTCAACTCTGAGAAAGACACCTGCTATAATCAGAAATGCTATAGGAAAGTTTATTTTGGGAGTATTTTTGGTCTATCTCAAATAAGAAACTGAGCTTGTGGCCTTAGAGGCAAAACCACTATCAATTGTCCAGCACGATTGTTAGCTCTAAACCAAATAGGCTTGTTCTGAGAACAGCCTGGCCAAGCACTACCCAGGGGGAGCTGTATTTTGTTCTTCCCTTTTTTTTTTTTTTTTTTTTTTTAATTATTTTACCTCCGAGCACATTCATGTCTTTTGAAGGCTGCTGCTGCCTGTTTTGGTGAGGACTTGAAGCTGGCTGGAAAGCTGCAGCTCCCAAGAGTGGAGCTCAGTGGTAGCTGGGAGAGTCCAGGAGACAGGAGCCCTGAGTGTGCAGGCAAGCCATCATGAGGTGCACATATCGTACGGTACTTTTCAAAAAAAGATCCCTTCCTTTCTGTCTCTGGTGGGTTCTCCATTAATGGGAGAACTTTGTCCTTCAAACAGAAACTTCAAAGGTTTTTTATCTCTGACTCTTTTTATGGTTTCGACAGAAATGCTATAGGAAAGTTTATTCTGGGAGTATTTTTGGTCTATCTCGAATAAGAAACTGAGCTTGTGGCCTTAGAGGCAAAACTACTATCAATTGTCCAGCGTGATTGTTAGCTCAAAACCACAATGATTTCAGGTTGCAGTTTACTTCTGATTTAAATTTAGAACTACCTTTGCCTCAAGAATTGGTGTTACGTATTTTTGGCAAAAATGAGAACAAAATCTTTATTCCAAAAAACTTCTATACCTAATAGAGGTAAGAAATTTATGTAAGAAGATTGCAAGTGAAAGAACAGTACTAATTATCATGGTGAAGCAGCTCTACTTTTTTTTATTATTATTATTATTGAATTATTTTTTCTAAGATAAGATTTCACTGGGGGCAGGAATAAAATTTCTAGGTTCACAGCTGGATAGTTTTCTAACAAGAAATGAATGTAAGACAGTGAAGGGATCAGGAAAAAAGCCTAAGTGAAAAGGGATCATCCGTAGGATGGTGTAGCAGTAAGAATGTGGAAAAAAGTACAAATTCAAAAAAGAAACAGGCAGCAGTAATTTGAATTTTTATCTAGCTGTTCAGTAACAAATACTTACAGCATCCACTACAGTGTATTAGCATGTATACAGTAATTAACAGCAGTCATGGTCACCATCCCAACTTCCCAGATGGAACAACAATTTCTTGTTTGTGGATATATTCTTCTTTAAAGGGAAATATTTTACACAGATTTAAAGACAGTAAGATGCATGGCAAGCTGGAACTAGACACAGCTTCCAGAAATAATGTTTAAAAACAAAGCAAAACTGAAAATGGAGAGAAGTACATATTTGTATTCTAGGATAATACTTGAGGTTGATAATGTTTAACTGGTGCAAAGTAAACTTGTTTATGAAAGTGAACTCTGTAAGAGAAATGATTTGGACTTGCAGATTAGTTAGCTTTGCTGTTGTTGGTCAACCAATAGGTCGCTTCCCTGGGTTAGGGGTAGTGCTCTACCAAGCAGTAGGTTTTTCTAGCTGGTCCTACATTGATAAGAAATAATTTTCTGTTTCTATATCATAGGTCATCAGTAAAATAAGAAATGATTACATACTTCAAAACTGCAAAATTGCTGCGTTCTCTACTATTAGATTTCTTATTTTTTAAAATAAACTGGTTCTTTTCAAGTATACTAAAAAGCCCACCTCAGCAACATGTTTTTGCAAGGGATTTTACAGAATTTAGCTTCCGAGTTACATATGAGGTGCTGTATACTAAGTATGCTAGTAGTTAATTTAAATTCAGTATCTAGAGTGTGATTTTGCCATAGCTAACTCCCTTCAGGGTCTGGCTGGGACACTCTGAAGTATGATGGCCACAAAGACTTTTTCCTCATATAGATGCAGTTATCTCTCCGATCTTTGTAGTCGTGTTTGCGTTGAGATCCATAACAGTGAAATAACTTGCCAGTTTTAAATATTGCGTGTGATGGACAAAAGTCAGCTCTAATAGTACTGGAGTTTCATGAATAAATCTGTATTACTGCCATGAATTAAATTAAACATTAGCAATACAAAAATGTTATTTCTGCAGTTTCTGGGGATTTTATTATTCCCTCTGAAGATAATAAGACACTAAATTCCTTATTTTGGAGGGAAAAGAAATGTTTTTACTTCTGAAATGTCCTCACTTCTCAGGAAGTAAGTAGCACAGTATAAAGTACCCAAAATTTAGTAAAATGACAGCCCTCTGCTCTACTTTCAGCCTCAGCAGAAACAGAATTTTGGCCAGCTACTGGTATTTTTTAGGAATTATGTCTGCTCAGTTCTTTATTTTTATATTGCTGCAACTTTTTATCCTCATTTCTGCAGAAACAAGGCTTATGCAATCATGATGCCAATGCCTGGATCTCCGTTAGTTCCACACCCGTGGTATCTTTTGAGCCTACTGACAAATTGCAACCAACTGATGCCTCAAAGAAAGTCAAGCTCCTACAAGCTTTGTGAAAAAAAATGCAGGACAGTCCTTTCACAGAGAGTTAGGCTGCAGTGTAAAGAGACACCATTTTAGACACCAGAGAATCCACTTCTAAGAAAGTGTTTGTAGAAGTCTGACCATGGGGAATTTTCAGGGAAAGCCTGTTCCTTCCTTGGTTTGAGGGCAATCAAGTCTGAGGCACAGACCTTTTGGGAGCTGGGCTTCGTAGAACTGATCTCCGTAGCACATAGGGTTGTTGTTTTGCAGCAATGATTTACTACTTTAACTAACTTTAAAGCAAATGTTTTTTATAGCCGATTAAATTTCCATTTCTTTTTTTTTTTCAAGGATCAACAGCTACCCAATAGCCTTTCCCTTAAGACCAAGACTTACTTTGTCCATCACCCTAGAAGTCAACTCTTGACCTTCATCACTGTCACTTTTCTCCATGGATTCTGTGGGTTTAAAGTTACAGGATTGTTGAAACAGATAACAAAGTGCAGCAGGCTGAAAAGTGGCTAGGACGAACCTTCAGGGACAAAGTTTATCTGTTGGAGCATTTCC
Source organism: Rhea pennata (assembly GCF_028389875.1). Classification (NCBI taxonomy): domain Eukaryota; kingdom Metazoa; phylum Chordata; class Aves; order Rheiformes; family Rheidae; genus Rhea; species Rhea pennata. Next base: position 122,759,539 of record NC_084663.1, read on the forward strand.
TGTGTGTACTTTGAAACCTCTCAATTTAACTTGATCAAAGCACGAGCCGACACATTTCAGCTACCTACTGAACAAACAAATTTGCTGCTTATCATTGTTGCCACCTCAGTCTTTAATTTACTTTACTTAGTAAGCCAGTACATGTTAAATGAACAACCTGCTCATTTCAAATGCTAGTTTCTGGTCTTAAAAATAGGCAATAGTTCACCTGACGTTAAAATACGCAGCATATCACAGGCCCTCTCCTTCCCCAGAATCCCTATGTAAAAGGAGGTTTAAGCCATATAGAGTTAGCGCGGAAAACAATTGGCCTCCTTCGGATCACTATATCCATCAGCATCCATTGGATTTATGTATATACATATATATATATATATATATATATATATATAAAAGACGTCTTCTTTCCTTTTCATTAGCTTCCGTAGGGCATATGAGGACTGAGAAATTAATGGTGGTGTTCTTAAAATGTGTTTGTTAACTCACATTAACACATTTCAAAACACAGCTTAGCACATATGGATTGACAGATCACTTTAAATATCGCTATCTTTGTCAACAGTAGTAACTAATACTTTTTTTAATGTTCTGGCAGTTTGGGAAAAATCATTTTTTCCCCATGAAAAAAGTGTTTACCTATATTAATAATAATAATAAAAAGACTATTATGAGGGGTTACATCAAAGAAGCATGGCCTGGCCTGTAGAAAATAGCAAAGTACAGTGACAGCCTTCCTTTTTATAAACCAAAACAATTTGACCAATGTTTTTAGTTGATGTTCTAAAATATTTTGATTGTTTCCCACTCAAAACAACTGGCACATATTTTCCAGCTCATGTGGTCTCCCTTATTCTCAGGGAAATCGAGTCCAAATATTTTGATTTTAATGGTAACCGCTCATCAGCGATAGTGTGTCGTCCCAGAACGAGAGCCTGCATGGTGCGCTTCGGGAGCCTGCTCCTGCCTCAGGAGGCACCTGCAAGGGAAGCTGAGTAGCTCTAGGCCTCCAGGCATGGGCCCTGCCCTGGCCCTGTGTGTCTAACGCAGCTCTGGGCAGCAGGGATGTGCTTCCTAGGCGAGGAAACTGCTACTATCCCTCCAACACATGTATTTCTGGGAAATTGCACTCCAGACAGCAGCAACAAAATGCCCTGGGTTAGGGAAAACAACAACCTCCCCAACCAGCTTTGCTGCCAGATCTTTACGTTATGGGTATTCTTACTCATAAAACAAAATGGAATGGACTGTTCGGTATCAGTAGATATAGACACAAGTTACTCTTCAGTACTTCGAACTATGATTTACTGTTGTACACTGGCAGCTTGTTTCCTTCTTTCAAGTAAAAATAACATCTCAAAACATTCTGTAAATTCAAATATTAAACATAATGAATTTTTATTCTACTTGTGTGTCCTCACTCATTGAAAATACAAAGTGCTTACACAAAATAATTTATGACGGAGATTAAAAAAAAAAAAAAAAAAGTGCAGAGGACGTAGCCACATGTCTCCTCTTTAAAATAATGGAAAATGCATGACTGTTCCCGTCACTGCTTTGTAAACTGCAATCAGGGACTTCAGAGAGTGTGTGTAAGAAATGACAGAACAGCCAGCTGCATATGATAGTGTCTATTGACACAGATTAACCTCCACATTCAATTCTACTAATAAATGTAATAAACGTACGATATCTTTCCCCAAAAAAACACAGAGTAGGGGTAGTAGAGTTTGAGGTTTTGTGAACCTTGCAGACTATATTTTTGCTAGCTTGCTAAACTATTCAAAATGCACAAAACTCTTGCCTTCACAGTTATTTTCCTTCTCTGATGTCATTAGTGTAAACAAGTAAGAAGGCTTATTCTTCTATTTAGATGAAGCCTGTACCAGATAAGAAAAATCTTGGCCTAAAAAGTAGATTAATGCAAGAGAATGTCCTGCAATTTTAACTGCAATGACAGCAATTATTGAGATTATTCAGGATTTACCATTACATCACCCTTATAAATTTACCAAAGGAAATACTAGTAGAATCATGTTGACATTTTCAAGAACAAATTTAGATGACAGAGCTGAATAGGAAATGTTCCTGTGCTGTACTAGGATGAAACAGACTTCTAGAGGTAGTCTCAGACAGGGAAAAGAGAAATATTGCTCTGAACTGTGTGGGAGCTTGCTGCTTGGACTTCACACCAGGGATATGGGAGAGGAGAGTTTAAGTCCTTCTTTTGCTTGAGCTAGTTCCTCACATACCAGGAGAGATTCCCTGGACACCTGTCTGTTGGCTGCTCTGTGATGGGTCTCTCTACATATTCCTGATCATATACGATTTGGTCGTTCTTCTCTGAGAGTGGTTGTCTGTTTGGGTGTGGGTTTGGACATTCCTCTGGGATGTGGGAGAACCAGATTTATGCTCTGGCTCCAGGTTTTTTTCATTTATTGAGAGTGAAACCAACCTAGTGGGCAGACTTGAGAAATGAAGCCTTTTCCCTCCCACTACACAGAATTTTGCTGGTAAGCAGCACACTTAAGATTGAAATCATCGGTTCACCTCTGGCAGAGTAATTAGGTTGCCTTGAGCAACAGAAGCTTTTGTTTTTACTTGAAAGTTTCATTCTAACAGGTGTATTTCCATAAAAACATCTGTTTTTAACAAATTAATGTTTTGTATCAAAAATTACTTTGTCAAAAATGTCTTACCAACTCTAGAGAGCAGGAGGAAGAAGGATGTGTTCCTGGAGCTGATTTGGACCTTCTCACTTAGTCCTGAGTAAAACTGTGTCCCTGCAGCTCCTCAGGCCAACTGCTTTTTGCAGCTGTCACATCAATGTCTTTCCTAGCCAGGCAGTCTTCCCTGTGCTTGCAGAATGGCAGCTTCTTCACTGAAACTCTAGTGAAAGCTGAGAAACCCCCAACCCCTGCTTTTTAATCCACTGAACAATTTTCCTTTTCCCTCCTTACCCATGTAAATCCACCTATATGTTAGCCTTTTTTCTTCTACTACCGCTCCACTACCACTGGAGCAGCTGGCCTGGAGCTCCAGGGAGCCGTCCCTACCAATGCCACCTCACTCGTAATCGCAGGAAACCAGAGCTGATGTTGTTGAGAGCATGTTGCTAATCATGGCAAACCCACTTTCAGGTCTCCCCAGCTGCGCTGAAGCAGCCAAACAATTTGAGCCCCATAAACAAGTAGAGCAGGTTGTGCGGCAAATAGCATCCTAGAGGCAACACGTCTGATGTGGGGAGCCCTCACGCTGTTTGTCTCTTTGTTCAGAGTGAAAACAAAATATTTCAAATCCCTCATAAAAAGGAGTGGCTGTCCGCTGCTGAGCGGCACTGAAGTCCTGTCTCCATGGCAGTCTGGTTGGACTGCTGGGAAGCACAGAAACCCTGCAGTCCCGCTTGCTAAAGGGGTGGGAGACTTCCACCCTCCTGAGTCCTCCTCTGCCTGCTGGATATTGCTTACACTTTTCTAGACAGTTTTATGGATGGGTAGAGACAAAAGAGAAAGTGGAGAAGGGAAAAAGTCTAGCTGTTTCTGTGATACAGCTACCTGCTATTCTCTTCGCAGGACGGCCACCTCATTGTGTGTACTATTCTTTTCCTCTACAGTAAGCCAAAGTTTTAGATGTTTTCAGTTTCCCAAGGACAAGTTATATTAAATTCAAACATCAGTTTCAGTTTTCAAAAATTAATCTTGCCAAAGCATCTATGTCAGGAAAACTGCTGTCCATTAGTAGGAAATTATTCAGAAAAATGAAGACAATTTGATTATTTATGTAAGAAACTGCTGTACAATTAAGCACAGATATAGGTCAGTAAAATAAGCGCTTTGATCTATTGCTACAAGGAATTCAATGTAAATACGTTTCTTGATAAGACTCACTACTGCGTAATTGCATTTTACAAACTACGTAGTGTGCTATTACTCAGGAAATGTGTTTACTGATATGCATGTCTCCACTCAGCCTCATGGTTGAAATGTTTGCTTTTTCTGATATTTATAGTTCTTGCGCATTTTTAAGTAAGGCGATTAAATTTGTGAAGGAATGGAAGAGTATACAACAGGGAAAATGATTCTAGAGCATACAAAACCACTATTGAAATAGAGACCAGCTGATTGTTTTTAAACAAATGTAGGTTAGTGGCATTTGAGAAAAAAATGCAAGACAAATATTAAGAAGGATTAATTTATACTGTCATCTCTGACTGTCCTGAGCTTCATCCTTTTCTTAAAGTAGATGGGAGTAAGTATAACTCCATCACAACTGTAAAAAGGCTTGCTTTTTGTGTAGTTTTGTCCTATTTTAGGGAGAATAATACTCCCAGTAGAATCTTAACCTCTTCAGAGCTTGCACAGGAGTTGCTAACTGAATGACTTGAATGCTTACTAGTTAGTTACCTAAGGATAGACTTGACCTGGGCTTTAGGAGGATTCCTTGTATATGGTGGGGGTCAACATAGTTCTGTTATAATTCTATCACAATTCCGTATTTTTTACAGATTCTGAATTATAATGAAGAATTCTAGATAATTCTTTCCAAGTGTGGGTTTTAATCACTGAGAACCTATCAAAGCAATGGCCTACTGGACAGAAGGTGTTCAGCTAGGCAGAGTTCAACTTATTAAACATTGCCTCTATGTGAAAATATGTATGTTAACATGTAGGTTGAACTAAGCCAGCTCAGTTTGGGAAAAGTGAAAAGACCATAGCATAGCTAAAAAGAAAGGTGAAAAATGTGTCCGTAATTTGTATTTCTTTGTTTTGAAGAATACATTATTGAAGCACTGCAAGCAGAAAACTGCTGCAGAATGAGAAAGCAGCCCCTGCAGAACAGGAGTGTGTCTCTGCACTCTGGCAGCAGAGACTATGATTTGACTAGTTGTGGGCTACTGAAAAATCTTTGTTTGTCAAAGCATGATATTCGTAACAGAGTAAATAATCCATTTAAGCCTGGAGTGGGATGTCTATCATTCTCATTGTCTGTAGTAGACAACAGAGGAAAAACAATGGATCGTTACTGAAAGAGAGGATGTGGTTTTGGATTAGCAGCCAGAGTGGGAGGCAGTTCCTGCATCCTGCACTATCTTTGGGTTCTGGAGCCAAGCGTGTTGCAGTGCACGTAATGTTTTTGCTAATAAAAAATGATTTATACAGCTCTCTTTGCTGCAATAGTTTCAGAATGAGGCCTTCCTGGGGAAGCCTCACTTGCTCTAAAGGGGAGCACAACATGCAGTCACATGAGAGATGGCCTGGGATTCCCTTTTCTTAGCAAACCCAGGATAAATACTGGACCAGGGAATAAAACTTGCCTCTTCTCATGATAAAAGACAGCCTCATTGGTGTGAAGATCTGTGAAATTACCTTGGAAATTGAAACTGAAATTGTCTTTGCTTCCCAGCTATGGGGGAGCAGTGGAAGTCTTCCCCACATTCTCTGTGGTAAATGTGTGGGAGAAAGAGGTGATGTGGTCAGAGCCATGCCTTGAGCATCCTCAGGAGCCCTCTGTGATGCCTTAGGCAGGGCTCTGCAGTCATGGGCTAAAGGTCCAGCTGGCAGGAGCTAAGTCAGAGCTATAAACTCTCAGAGTTTCATTGGTGGTGGTACCATTTCTTTTTAGTGATCTTGGCTGTGCTTTACCTGTAACTAAACTACATGGTGGAAGAAAACTGTTTGGGAAAGCAAAAGGTCTCCAACTTGCTCTTCTTGCTTTAACTAGCAGGGCAATAAGGTGCCCTCTGATGATGGAAAACACCATAGGAGGCAACATGATCCAGGGTGACACCACTGGGATGAGCTGGGATTTAGGTGCCCCAGGTGCTTTTCCATGATTTAACTGCATTTGACCTCTCTTCACAAGAGATCTCTCTTCATCTTTCTGGAAACCACTACCCTTTTATGCATGACAAATAGAGATGATAATACCTGTCTTTCATCTCACTTGGGACCTGCTAGTGGAAAGCATCTGGTGGGCCAGTCCAGGTTTCTGACGGCAGTTCAGAAGGTTAGAATTAGGTTCTATGAAAGCTAGAAATGGCTGTTGGTGGTGTCATTTTTGGGTAGTTACAATTCCCAGAGTGTGCAGAAGATCTCTCCTGCAGATGTCCAGAGGTGTGTAGGACTGGCATTGCCTAGTTGTTAGTCAAATCCTTTTCCGTTTTTTTTCCTTCTGCATCTTTATAATATTGAATAGAAGAGAGGAGAGAAAGAAACCTATAAAACAGTGCACTAGGAATGTATTTTAATCAAATATCAGGAAATAAAAATGTTCAGGTTGCACGTAAAGTCTGAATTTGTCTCCCTTGTGACTCCAGTCACTAATTCCATAAATAAATAGCATTTCCCAACTCAGAAAATATAAAAATATGGACTTTTTAATACCTTAGACAAACAGGAAAGTACCACCAATGATGTTAAACTACTGTTTTATTGTCAGTGGTCCACTTTATTTTTATTGTCATGTGGGTATGATTCTTATTTTCTACAAAGATTCACTGGCAGTACAAGGGGTCTGCAAGTGAGTGCAAATGTTCCTGTTAGAGGTGCTTTCTAAACTATGATAGACTTAAACAGATGTTAAAATACATTCATGATTCAGGCCCATGCAGACTGGCAGTAAGTGCACAGCTGGAAAGCAAGGAGTCTTGGCTGGGAGGAGGATGTCTCCTTCCTACCTACTGGAAGAAGAGGACTTACCTCTTTCAGGCTTCCGAAGAGAATCCTGAGAGACTAGTTTGGTCCAGAAGAAAAAATGTTTTCCTGATTTGTGGGAGGGATCTAACTTGACCCATCCTGCTTAGAGAAGAGAAGCTAGAGGAAAGGGTCCAGACACCAGAACAGGGTAAGACAACCAGTTATTGATTATATACATGAAAAGCACAGAAAGGAATTAGATAGCTACATTAGACAGCTGCATCAGGCTTCTCCCCTATCCTACTTAATCCTTCCCAGCAGCATTGCAAGGAGGAATTCTCCCCTCTGTACGAGCAGTTTTTCTAGTGGTTAGAGACATTAATAAATGCTGAGACCTTTACATCTTGTTTCCAGCCTACTGCTCACAGGCTGTATGGACTCAATCCCATTGTTTTAGTTTTCTATATTTCAATTTACTTATCTGCAAGATAGGTGTCCACATTATGTACTTCACATAGTTTCGTGAAGGCAGTTTTTTTGTAAAGTAAACAGGGATCTCTTGGGAAGAAACGTGGTGTAATCATGACATATTATAGTAATTATCAGTAACCATGAAAAGAACTGCAGTTTTCCATGTGAGAAGGGAAGAAGGAAAGATGTTCATTAGTGTCTTCCTTCCTATGGCTCTGAGTTTTTACAGGCTTCTCTCCGACATGTGTCTACAGCTGCAGACCCATAGCAGCCTGAGCTGATATAGCAGCTTGTTGCTGTGGTCACACTATCTGCTCCTCTCTCACAGTTCGCCTCCTTCCTTTATGTTGGCTCTGATGTTCTCTGATCCTTCCAAGAGCCATTTCAAAGCATTAACCTGCAAAAAAATTGCTCCTTACTTTTTTAGTGGGATTAGTTTCTGCTAGATGAGTGCTCTGAAGCATGACAGCATACCATTGGAGGAACCACCGAGCTCCTTCTGGAAAGGAGCAGGGTAGTGTAGCAGAGGACAGGGCAGAAGAGGTCACCATGATGGCCAGCAGATTGATGGATGGGGACTGAGACTATCATCACCTGTGTTGTCATACATGCCTACAAACACTGGTGCTACTGCAACTGATGGGGCAGTGCAAGAGTGAAGGTGTCATGGGGAAAGAAAGGGAGTGGGGATACTGTAAGGTGGTACTGCAGTCAAGAACAAATTCCAGAAAGAGACATGGAGAAGATATTGGCTTTTGACTCAGTGGGTCTCAAAAAAGCAAACAGACTGTTTTGGACTGTTACGAGAAGTCTTGAGAACAATCTATCATTATCCTGTAATAGCAAAAGCCTGGTTTGCTCACCTCCTAAACACTGTGTAAAGTGCATAGGTCCCTCCTCCCCACCTTAGAAAGGATATAATAGAATTTAAAAAAGGTTTGGAGAATGGTGGCAAAGATGAGCAAAGGTGTGGAGCACCTTCTAGTTGGGGAAATGCTAAAAAAAATAGCCCCCCTGCCTTAAGTTTGGAAAAGAGATAGCTGGCAAGAGCAGAGATGGATTGTTGGTTTATAGTGGTTTATAGCATGATCAATGGCATGGTGAATGGACAAGGAGAAACTGTGATTCATTATTTCTCTTTAGAAAAGGTTGAGGACACCCTGAGAAGTTACAGAAACACAAAATAATTTAGGTTAAAGGGGGCTTCTGGAGGGCATCTGGTCTAACTCCCTCTTAGAGCAAGGCCAACTCAGATCAGTGTCTTGTCTTTCCTAGTTTTAAATATCTCCAAGGATGCAGATCCCACAGCCTCTCTGGGCAACCTGTTCCAATGTTATCAGACAAGAGGCTTGATACAAACCAAAGAAAGTGTTTTATGCATTGTATGGCCATTAAATGCGTTGAACTCATTACTGCAGGATGTCATGGGATGAAAAGACCTTGATAAAGTGACTAGACAAACTTCTAGATCTTCAAGAGCTAATAAAATTGTGGACAAAACATCTGCCCTAAGAACACTGTAAGCAGCAGACTGCAGAAAGATGGGAATATACATAGGGAGAATTAGCATGGTTTACTTGTCCTCTTCTCTCCTGAAGCACTTATTGTTGGCCACTGTCAAAGATGAGGTACTGGATTTAATGGGCCTTTGGTCCACCCAACATGAAGGTCTTCAGTTTGATCAATAGGTACTTAAGCCTGGCAACACATCAAGTTGGGGTAAACATGCTGTGGAGCTCTTAATGCTGCTTTAAATTTCACAGGACAGCTGCCCAGACAGGCTTAGACCCAATCTCATGATACTTTAAAAGCTGGTTTCATAACGGGTGTTTTTCTGTCAAACTTTGTGAATAAAACAGTGCAGGAAGATGTCGTGACTAACATAAAGCTTTTTATTCAGGCAGCAGATGAAGTGGGTTAGTTTTAGAAAGGAGTAGGAGTCAGAAGAACATTCAGCTTAAGCAGACACACCAACCTTAGTTAAATTGAAGGGAAAAGCAGTGACACTGGGTCTTGCGTATCTAATATGAAAGAGTTGGAATACAATACTGGATTTATTGTTCAAGTTATACATTATCCTAGAATACTGCATTTTTATAGTGGTGAGATATGACCCCTTGCTATCAAGAGATAACTTAAAAGTGCCGCATGATAGAAGAGCTGTTCCTTTCTTGTTGCAGTTATTTTTATTGATGAGCTTTCAGACACTGTCAAAGAGTCCATGGGTACACAGCAGCAAATACCATGCAGAACCAGTCAGAGTAAGAGTGAAGGTACGAACAATAAAGCGAATGAATATCCTGCTGTTTCTCTGCACACATAGCTGCTTATTCAGCCTGCAAAAATAAGTAAATAAAATGCACAGATGTTTGGATTCAGAGATGACATGATCACATAATGCAGCGAGCTCTCACATTTTTTGGATACAATGTGGCATATCTTTGGGGAGAGGTGGATGTGAGCAACACTTCTTTTTGCAGTATGTCATTTGCAACATAACCCCCACATATTCACATGAGGTTTCTCCTTTCCCACTCAGGAGCTGATAACCTCCTTGTTGCAGAAACATTAATTACTTACTTGGAAAAAAAATATGACTTTGAGAAGGAATGCAATGCTTTATTTATAGGCTTGTTGTTACTTTTCCTTCTGTGAAGGGCTTTCACTTCTGGTGGTTGATTATTAAGGAGAGAAATGGTGTGTTCACACACCCTGGGCAAAGCCTTTCCAGTGTTTTTTTTTTTTTTGTTGTTGTTGTTGGGTTTTTTTTTTTTTTTTTTTTTCCAATTTGCCCTGTCCCACACAGAATTCAGCTGAAAAGAGGAGCTGTGCACCAGCTGCAGAGGTGCCTGGGGACAGGGCCTGAGCTCTGGATGCCACAGAGTGGGGTATTGTTGGGCAGACGGACTTGGTGGGCAGGTCCCAGGCAAGAGGTCTCCCAGGAGATCTGTGTCTGGAGCCATGCCTGTGTCTGCTCAGGCTCTGGGGCATACCCTTGCTGGGACCTGGTGGGTGGCCAAATGGACTACACTCAGCCAGGTGCCATCCCAGTTTGAAGTTCACCAGTTAAACTGGATGATGCAGTATCCAAGCCATTTATGAGCTTGCTAAAAGATTTATGAGGGTAAAAGATACCCTCATTCCTGCTCTCCATGTATTTCAGGGGGAAGGGAGAAAGCGTGTTCGGTGCCTGAAGGCTTACTGGAGCCAGCACCTTGTGCGGTAGCAAGAAAGGAGAGTAAGCTCACCACCCAAGCCAGCACATGGCAGGGATCAGGAGACATTGAACAGACACATTATGTTGTTTCTGAGGCCCATACCTTGCTCATGACTTTTTAGTGATCTAACTAAGAACAAGAGAAATGGCAAAGCTTTTAGTAAGATCAGTTTCTCTAATGACTCACCAAGTGCTACAAAGTCAAAACAGGTTGCTTATACTTGTATAAAACAACGATACCACTTTTATGGTTACTGTACAAAACAACATATATGCACACAAGGGAATATTTTAAAACCTTGTACAGCTTTTTTGCAGCTAGAGGCTCCTTTCTCCTCATTTTTATTCATGTGTCATTCTTTTTATTAAGGGTTATTGCTTTAGCAATTAAGCTAATTTCCTCACTGCAGTCTGCCAGTCAGAGTGCTACTCTTTTGTATTCCTAAAAGAAAGGAGAAATTAAGTGTAGGTACTAGTGACCCAAATCTGTCCCTGCTACAGTCCACTAAAATTCTCCTATTGACATTAGCAGGGTTAGTGAGTTTGGTGAGCACTGGGGAATGAGTAATAAATACATCTCACTTGCAGAAACATTCTACAAGTCCATCTACTTTCTGTTACATAAAATTATTTTCAACAACAACAAAAATACACCTACATTTCTGTAATGTCTTTCATTCCAAATGAAAGACCACCACCATAACATTTCAGGCAAATGGGCCTTTTTTGTAGTTACACATAATTTGACAAGAAAAATATCCCTTGCAGTGAAGTCTGACAGAAAAATGAAATTTCAGGGAAATAAAATATCTTGTAATGCAATTAGAGATTTTTACAAAAGAACTTTTTAGAAAGATAAATACTCTCATTTCCTCAGAACAAGACAGCCATCTTAAGCTTTTCCAGTAATTTCTCAATCTTTCTTCTGTAGTTCAAGAAGGAAGAGGAAGCACCCAGAAGTATTCAAGCCCCTAGAGGATATAACAGAATATAAACAGTATCATGTGATGTTTGCTTGGGTGGAAAATAATTCCTATATATTACATTCCTTCTGCATGTTAGGGTATGCCTCTGCTCCAGCACCTGGGTAGGTCCTGAGCTGGTTAATCGAGATCAAGCTCCCACTTCCACAGAAATCCTTCTACCCAGTCCCCAACTGCTGGTTTACAGCTTGCCCAGGCATGCTACAGCAAGTTGCAGGTAGAAGATGCTCTAGACATTCCCAGATTGTTTCTGGAGTCACCTGAAAAGGATTCTGAAGGGAGCTTTTCTGAAGAAATAAAACTGCGAGGCATATGGAAAAAAAAAATCAAATCCTTGCTTTGTTGTTGTGCAGAGCTACATTTTAAATCCCCACTAGGCCTGAGTTAAGGGGTAGTGTGCACTCTACAGTTAAAATTGTCTTTTCCTCCTCCTACTCCATACTGGCAAGTTAGCTGTGCCAGCCTTTTACGCAGTGGTACTTCTCCTTTCCATGCTGGTTGGTGGGTAATGATTGCTGTCCAGAGCATGGGGATGGAGTCAAAGTTTTAACCGCACTCTGCCATTTCAACACCGGCTTCACAAAGGCACCTCCGTCGCCAGTGCTGTGACCTGAGTAGGTGGTTTAAGAGAAGGCAGAGGCACATCGCTCCTGTATGGATATGTGGAGAAAGGCAGCTTCTGAGGCTTTTTCTCTGAATTGTTGCTCAGTCAGGAGCGTGTGAGCTGTCAGGAAAATGAGGGAAAGAGTTAAGTGTGAAGGCTCATGGGAGCACCTGCCCAGCTTGAGGCAGGTATTTCCTGCCCTACAGCTCAAAAACAGTAATTCACAGAACAGGATGCACATTTCTTTCTGTTTTCTGTTCATTAAAAACAGTCAATGATGTCAGGCACTATCTCCAGTGCAGCTGCTCTGTGCCATGCTGTGGGTCTTGTCTGCCCCAAGCACGGAGGCTGGCTATTGGGAGGTACCGCAGCAGGGCTATGGGGCCGCATTTGCTCTTGTCCCCAGCTATAGGCACAGTGGGCACATGTAGAAGCAGCTGGGATGGCTTTGGGGCCCATCAGTCTCCCACCTCTATTCACATTTTCCTGCAGTCACAGGACCCCTCAGCTAAGGAAGGCTTTGAGTTAAGGGAGAAACCTGCCAATCTGGGGCTCGCACAGTGTCATGGTGTGGGAGACATGGCCAGCAGGAAGCAATTGTAGAGGCAGGGCAATGGAGAGATGAGCTTGCCACCAGGAATGGCTGACCTGAGTACCAGTGTCATAGGACCATCCCAGTAACTGCTCTAGATGTTTGCATTTAGTACTTGTGGGTCCTCTTCCAGGACTCCTGAGCTGTTCCACTAATTTGGTCTTTTTAAATTTGGATTTCCCCACAGTCAGACCTTTCTCAAGCTGCCTAGCTTTTTTTTTTTTTTTCTAGTACACCCACATAATTACTCCAGCACAAAGAGTGGGCTCGTGAAGCAGCAGCATTTTAAAAAACCACAAACTCTGATCTCAAGGCAATCTTTTCCTCCCACTTCCTCCCCCTTCAAGCAGGGGTGTCAGCCGCGCTGTTTCTTTCAAACTTTCTGAGTCATCTCATCAGGCAGCTTGCAAATACTTGAATGCATCCATCAATGTCAAGTCAAAGTAAGTAAGTAGCAGCATATGCTGTGCAGTGGAGTTTCCCTCACTTGCATGTGTCTCTTTTTGTAGGTGCAGAGGATTTAGGGGTGGCCTGATCTCCCAGTATCATTAATATACATGTATAGATGTCATCAAAGATTCTTGTCATGAAAACCAGACGTAAGATGAGCTTTCTACAGCCAAGAAAACTTTCGCTCTCCTAAAACATCTATTATTGTATGATCAGGATTGGCATATCTTTATGCAACATGCTCTATTCTTTTCAAGCTTAAAAACTGAAAATTAGAGAGGCTGTTTGAAGAGCTGGAGTACTAGCAGCCCTTTAAGAAGGTACCTTTGCTAACCATTGCTGATCATCTGGTCAGAGCCTAATGAACTGTTGATAGAAAAATAATATCTTTTTGTTTTACAAGGATGTAATTTGCAGCGTCATCATTACATTTCAGCATTTAAAAAGCAGAATGTATGAGTGATTCAGCTGCTGTATGGAGAACAAACTATCTTTTCAGTATGCAAAAATCTCTGTTGAAGAGCAATAACATTTCCATGTATGACTGATAAGCATGTGATCTTCATCTTGAACTAAATGGCAAAATATGAAACATGCGTTAAGGCATTGCTCAGTATGTGGCAAAATTCACCAGTTCATCTGCTAAAAATATGGTTTATGGTAATGAAGTCATTACAGTGCAAAGAAAGGGAAAGTCTTGCAATATTCCTGAGTTATTCCCTCTGGACAGTTTGAAGGTGAAATCTGGCCATTGGGATATTGTCCTAGTAAATCTGAAGTGGTCTAAATTGATTTGAATTGATGGGTGCAGATGTGCCCCCCCCTTGCGCACCCCAAGTAGGTAAGTTGTCTATAAGAATTAAACTGGGAGCCAGGAACTTGCTGGTTCTCATGCTTAGTGCTACCTGAAGAAATTGTTCAGAGTAAACCAGCTCTTCTGTGCAATGGGAGAAAAGATGCCCTAAAAACTCTTCCTCCCCTCTGCTGTACCCCACAGTAAGAGCTTAGCAGAATTGATGGTATCCTGTGGTGTATTGGGAAGAGTGTTGCCAGCAGGCCGAGGCAGGTGATCCTGCCCCTCTACTCAGCCCTGGTGAGGCCTCATCTCAAGTACTGTGTCCAGTTCTGGGCTCCCCAGCACAAGAGAGACATAGAGCTGCTGGAGAGAGTCCAGCGCAGGGCTACAAAGATGATCAGAGGGCTGGAGCACCTGCCCTATGAGGAACGGCTGTGAGAACTGGGCCTCTTCAGACTGGGGAAGAGAAGAGTGAGGGGGGATCTTATCAACGTGTGTAAGTACCTGAAGGGAGGGTGTCAAGGCGATGGGGCCAAACTCTTTTCAGTGGTGCCATGCAACAGGACAAGAGGCAATGGGTACAGACTGAACCACAGGAAGTTCCCCCTGAATATGAGGAGGAATTTCTTCACGGTGAGTGTCAGAGCACTGGACCAGGTTGCCCGGAGAGGTTGTGGAGTCTCCTTCTCTGTAGATCTTCAAGGCCCGCCTGGACGCAACCTTGTCTAACATGCTATAGGTGATGCTGCTGGAGCAGGGAGGCTGGACTAGATGATCTCCAGAGGTCCCTTCCAATCTTACTGATTCTATGATTCTATGATGTCATGAGGATCATCTCATTCATATTTGTTACACTTTTAAAAAACATAAAGCACTGGGATGTCTCCGTTTGGATTTAGTGGGCCTCCTAGAGTAAGATACTGGCCAAGGTGAGTACCAATGGTAGAAATGATGCATAAGCAATTTTTTCCTACCATAACTGAGGTGCATTTCTAGTACTGCTCTATTCTCTTGTTTTTCAGGGAATACAAGTTGAGAATCAGGATAATCGCACTGCAAAAATGCTTTCCATCTCACTCCTTTATTTACTTTTTTTCATGATTTCCTTCCACTCCCAGGTGAAGGAATGTAGGCTGTTTGAAGAGCAGATCTGCTAGGGTGGGGCATGAACTTAATTTGAAACATTGCTGAATATTTAGTCATGTTCCGTAGGAGTATTAGAATTATAAAATTCTTGGATTCCTAACAAACTGTGCACGTGCACACTATCTCCAGAAAGAGAACAAGTGTTTAAAAACAAGACTCTATATACAATTCTAAAGTCATTTAAATACAAGATATATATAATTCAAGTTAAAAACATATTGCAGTACTACATTACTGACAGCTTAAAGTCAGATACCAACTGTGATAGCATAGAGCTGTAAGCTGCTTCAGGGAAAAAGTGCTAACTGCTATAAATCTGATTTTAAAATAAAGATAGTATAAAGGGGAGTTTGAATTCATTTAAATAGAAACATGTCATTCATAAATAAAAATCTTTTCCCAGAGTCAAATTGGTCAACGTATGGTGGTTTAGGAAGGTAGTTCTCTTCTTTTTAAAACCTTTAGCTTGTGCTGTGGCACATGGGACCTTACTTTTGTGACAAAAGTCTTCAAATTAGAATGTCTCCCCAAGTATGCCAAGGACTGTAGCTGGATCAAAGCCAAATTTCACCTTTCTCAAAGATTTTACGATTTCAAAAAGTTTTCCCGTATTTTACAAGGATGAACATAAGAGCTCAACTGTCTTATTCAGTGTTTATTGAAACGGTTTCGGTTAGAATCATTTCATCTCCCATTTTTACCTACCACAAAAATATGTTGCCATTCCACCATTCCGATGTGGAGTTCCTGTCTTTGCAGTGCTTATGTGACACCTATGGACAAACTCTTGGAGTCTGTGAAGGCCAACAGTAGCTCTATTTCACTAGATTTTTGTCTGCTCTGCCATCCAGGCCCCTCACTCCCTGAAAGAGGATCACTAGGAGAAAATTCTCTCAATTGTTCTCCGAGTAAGAAATGTATGTGTTTTCAGTAGCATGACTACTTGGTGGGGAATGATTTTATAAATCATGTGCCCATTTCTAATCCTACAGACTCAGACTATAAATCATATTCACATGAGCAGTATTGGAATGACGTGCAATCAGAACTGGGTCCATCATTCTCAGTGCAGGCTCCACTAACAGTTCACAAATCCTGGCTTTTGGCTCTGTCACTACCAGACTTCCGAGGAAGGCAGAAATTATTGTAAGGCACAAATATTTGTACGGTGAAAACACCTTTATTCTGAGAAAAATTATAACAAATCTGAATTGACTGGAATCTAGAATTGACTGGTTTATCCAACTTCCATCTATAGTTTTCCAGCTGCAACTCCTAAGCCATACTTAATGATATTTAGTCATCTAACTACTTCCTTGATGGGCATAATGAAGTAATCAGCTATCTAAATGTTGTCAGATATACTTGCCTCTGTGTGTCCACAAAACTGCTCCTTCAAAAGTCTAAATACAAAACTGGAAGTGACTTCAGACCTTAATGCTGTATTTACAGTAAAAGTGAGGCAAAGACAGCTACAGTATCAAAAATTACCCTGACTTCCATTGCCAAAGGTAAATTGGCTTGCAGATCTTGATTAAATATTACCAAATTCATAGTCATTCATAGAGATTGAGACCAGCTCTCCTGCAAAGCCGCATGAGCATCATTCACTGTTACATACCTTGTTGACTTCAATACTGAGGTACATCTCATGCCCTGACTTATCTTTGTACATGTCGTCTCTGAATAATTCAGAACATCTCCAGACAAGTTTACTGTTTCATTCCAAATGAATAAGCACTGGTAGCAAATCTGATGTGAAAGTATGCAACACACTACATAGCGAGTATAAAGCAAGTAAGGTTTCCATGGACACACTTTTGCTCTGATAGGCCATTTTAAGGGAGAAATATTGTATTATTGTAGCAGGTTAAGGACATAAAAGGAGACAGACTGCTCTAGTAGTGTGCATCAGTTGTGTTCGACCCGTTGGTCAGACAGGTGCATTTAATGAGTGTTGGAGGCAGTTGGTTATATAAAAGATGCACGATACGCCAGTGCCGGTAGTCCTGGGCTGCTCTGAGCTCCGCCAGCATGCTGTACCAGTTAATTGCTATAGGCTGATGACTCGTAAAACTCCTTCTGTGTTGTGCCCTGCACTCTTGGCATGGCAGGGGTACTGCAACTCAAGCTTTGGTGCCACGGCACTCTGTGCAGGACACAACCAGATACAGACAGACATATGTATATGCATATCCTTTGTGAGTGTAGATTCCATATTATGATTTTATATTGTTGTTGGATATTGATAGTTTGTTGAATTTTTTTTTTGTTGTTGTTGTAGCCAGAAATCATAGCAACCAGCTTAGAGGCTTTTGTTAGAAACAAGCAGAAGTTTTGTGACATGTGTTTGGCAAGGATAACACTCAACAGATTCCAAGGACATCTTGACAAGGAACTTTTGAGTTACATTGTCAGTGCTTTGAGGAGAAAGAATATCTGCCTGTTAACATGTATCTAGATTCTCTCCTTGATTGTCTGGTTAATGATCCCAGCCTTGGTAGATACTATTGAGGAAGATGCATGAGCTAGAGATTTGAGATGAAAATGATGAAGAATTGTAGATTTCTAACTTAGAAAAGCTCAAAGGTAGAAACAGATAATAAGGAAATGAGAAGAAAAATCTTTGTGATCATCATCCAAACTCTAGAGGGAAATAAAGAAATTTGCTGAGGATATGAGTTACACTCCACTCAGCCCTTCAGGTCAAAGGGCTTTCTGAAGCTTCCTTCTTTCATTCTTTCAATAAAGAAAATAAAAAACACAATTTAGGAGTATGGAGGAAAGCTCTAAATGCGAAATGGAAATGGCAAGATTTGGAAAGGCCATTGTATTTGGGTCCTAGTTAACCTTAATCAGGAGGGAGGCAAATGCAATCCTTTGGGCAGCATAACTTTACCCTGTCAAAACTTGTCATACCCTGACTACTTCTATTACATTTGTCCTCTCTACTAGCTGAATAACTAAAAGCCTGAGAATACTTTGTATGTGGATTTGTGATTTTATTTGGGGTTTGGATTTTTTTAACTTTTTCTTCTCATCTTTTTCAAAACAGTTTGCCTGTGTCTTCTTTCTGCTGTTTTCTTTGAGTTCTCCGAGCAAGGGTTATCTCCTACACTAATATATCCTCCCTGCTATGATGGGTCTTGCTCTGGGGCAGGGATGCCTCACTTGTACTGATGATAGCTAACTTTGTGTTTTTACAACCAACTTTTAAAGCACTTGCTGTCTTTTATCTGTTACTTAGATAGAGAATATACAGCAAAGAAGCCTATAAGTCTTCCCAGCTATATGCCATACTAATTGAAAAAAGACTCATTAATTTCTTTTGGGCCATTACTACATAGTGAATAATGCAGGAAGTCACTACAAGCTCCTGTATAATGTTTTCTTGCTTTATGGGTTGATTCCTACCGTGCCTACAGCTGAGCTGTTTATATTGTTTTCACTTTGTAATTTTGTGCATGAAGAACTACAATAAACATAATTAAAACCAAATTTCTTTATCTAGGCTTTTCTCCTACCTCTCTTCCCATGACTCTTCCCTTCTCTTAACCTTCTTCATTTTCTTGTTTCCCTTCTCTTAAATTTCTTTCTTTCTTTTCTTTTCTTTTCTCATTTTCTCTTTTGTTCTCTCTCCCTGCTTCCCAGATCATTTTTACCTTTTTTATGTTCTGTGTTTCACAGACCTCAAAGGGCCTGCACTTTGCATAAGGTGGAGTTTCCAGAGATGACAGGTCTGTGGGCAGAATCCAATAAGATTAGAGACTAAAATACAATCACATAAAACAGAACTACAGACTCTTGCAAAATTGGCTTGTAGAGACTCATACCCGTGAATGACATATGAGCAGACTGGCTACATTGCTCGTATTTTCCATTTAAGGTGATCGCTTGTAATCTTTCCACCATTCATCCACCTGTCCTGTTTTGTATCGATACAAATTGTTTATTTTTTTAGGAAATAGTTGTTATGATGTGGAAAGAAGAGCTGGAATTTGTTCCCCGAGATGTTCCTGGTAGGAATCTGGGCATACGACTCTCCAGGCTTTGCTGATGGGTAGACGTGAGTCAGTCAGTTCATCTTTGGTCCTCTGCCTTCCCGTTTGCGAGATGGAGATATTGATTCCTTTATAAAGTGCTCGGACATATACAGATGACAGATACCATTATTATAAAAATACTTTATTCTTTTATTTACGCTGAGAAAGCACCAAAAAGCTCTCGATGGGCATTCAGTCCCTGCACTCAGAACAGATGAAGGATGGCCAGTGTGGAGAGAAAGCTGAAGATTTTTCCATAAGATTTAGGAGTTAATCTGAGCAGTGTGACTGATGAGCATTACCTTTTCTCTCTCTCTCTCTCTCTCTTTTTTTTTTTTTTTTTTTTAATTACTTCACCTTCTACCACTCAGGAAACCCTGTCAAATCTCATTATGCAGTTTCTCTTCAGTAAATGAGAAAAAATTTGCTTCACGAATGACACTACCTCAGATAAGCACTGTCCATTACGCTGTATCAGAAAGGGTGTCTTGTCAGAAGGAGATGACATCTCGCCTGTACTTAACATCAATGCTAGTTTGCATTATGCTATCCTGGTAAAGTGTCTCTTTAGCACTAGCTTCAAAATTATGGCCATTGGTAAAGACAGCTGGACTCTGCCCTTAATGCAAATGATAAGAATTTCGCTGTGCCCTTTCAAAAGTGTCATTTTTCCTGTTTGGGAGGAGTGCTCCTGTTCAGTACAGGTTTTATTCTCGTGAATCCTTTTCTGACAGACACAACAAAACGTAGATTATCCTGTCATGCTAAAAGACTCATACGTCTTTGCTCATTTTGAGTTAAAAAAACATGATCCAAAGTTGTTGAACTGGGCCAAATTTTGTTCTCACAACTGCATAGCCTGCATGTTGCTTTAATTATTATTTACTAAAGAAAAAAAAAAAGTTTTTTTTTCCCGTATCTTCTACTCTTACACAATATCCCAAAGGAAAAAAATAAGCCTATCAGCCAAAAATGCTCAGCTG
This sequence comes from Rhea pennata, assembly GCF_028389875.1. Taxonomy (NCBI): domain Eukaryota; kingdom Metazoa; phylum Chordata; class Aves; order Rheiformes; family Rheidae; genus Rhea; species Rhea pennata. The sequence continues at coordinate 122,779,456 of NC_084663.1, forward strand.
CCGTTGAGGAGTTTAGTAGCTACCCATGGGAAAGCATTAGCCTGTTGTAAGCCCAGAAGAAGAAAGGACAGCCATTCGTCTGCCCCAGGCGACTGAGAGCAGCATGGGCATGGCGTATTTCTCTTCTTCTTGATGTTGTTCCTTAGTAGAGTACAACCTGAAAAGGAACTTATTGAGCACAGTGGTCAATTTAAATAACATTTTCCTAGATATTTTCCCAAACAATTAATTCAATCAAGAAGACAAGCAGCTCATCTTCTCCTCACAGATGCTTTTGGTTTTAAGTGCTAACTCCTGAATAAATCCATCTTGGATCATTGTAGCAAGCATTATATTTTAGAAAATGTGTAGCTATAGAATATACAGAAGTTCCAAGACTTCCTCGTTTTTCCAAATCAGAACAAATTGCTGGAATTCTCAGCAAGGCAAAAAAATCTGAAGAAATAAGAATACGAAAGAGCAGCTCAAGCACTTCATTTTCTCATTGTTGTTTTGACTGTTAAGCTTAAGATATTTTTATTAAGTTAATTTCTAAAATGAAAAACAGTTGTTGGAAATTTTAACAAAATACATACGCTTCCTCAAAATGTTTCATTTCTGTCACATCAGCATCTTCTGCCAAAAAATTGCTGGACAGCTATTGTGTTGCTAAGGAGCAAGAGAAACCCTCATTCAAGCTCCAATTTTTGCCAGGAACTCCTTAATAAATCCTCAGAAGCTAGAAGAAGTAGACATTTAGCCATCGCTCCTCCGGTATGGCAACCACCCTTTGGATGCAACTGAAAACTACAGCCCCAGTCTTTCAAAGTTCACCTCTTTGCTTAGGAAATGAGGCTAAAATTGATTGTATATCAGAGGGATACGATGAAGATAAATTAATAATTGGGGCTTTCAGACACAACTGTGAAGAGGACTTGGAAAGCACCTAGAGAGCTGGGAGAATTAAATCCTGTGTTTGCCAACAGTTTATTGAAATGGGCCCACTTACTTGGAATTACTACCATTAAAATACCTGTTTTTTTTCAAATATAGAGTATCTGTACTTGTAAATAACATGGTACAGGTGGCTTGGTGTAAATACAGATGCTGCTGTTTCTTAAAGATGCTATAGGCATTTAAAGACTTTCTTAACACCAAATATAGCAGCAATCTTCACATGACACACTTAATTGGAGTCACCTTGCTTGCTAGAAAGCAAGAGCTAGGGCTTGATCCAGAACCCATGGAAATCGGCAAACAGATTTCCTTTGACTTCACTGGCTCAGGGCCCAGGTGACGCGTACACGTGAGTTTTAATATGGACATTATGTCTCCGATCCAAACTGGGTAAGCTGGTTCTCCGTAGAGAGGCAGCCTGGTGGAGCGACCCAGCCTGGGTCTCACGCCGCACCGAGGGCAAGGCAGCTCGTTGTTTCCATTTTCATTGTGTTGCTGTTGAGCCAGAGCTTGTGTCTGCTTCCTCTCTCACCCCACAAAGGGAAAATGTGTGCCAAAACGCTTCCTGTTTTTCACTGCCAGTTAAGTCGTATGCTCTGGGTGAAGCTCATTAAGGCAGCGTGAGGCATTAAAAAAAGAAGTCAACCTCCAGTAGTGGAAACAGTGATATCCCAGCATCCCAATCCTGGCTGGAAACAAATGGAAATGAGGCTGTAGAGTACAGTCAATCCAGAGCAAAACCTGTCACCTCTTCTGAAAGAGGAAAGGCAGTCACATTTAGCGATCCCGACAAGCCAGAGAAAGCAGGCGTGTATTCTACATAAGCAACACAGTTGTTCTTTGCTTCAGCCAAAGTAGGAAAAAAGAGCTCAAAAGGAATTCCTAATAGTTCAAAATCGCTTATATGGGGGAGGGTTTCTCTACTTTCTCACAGTATGAAGGGACTGTTTCAACTCTTCTCTAGCTGATAGTGTCAACATGCATTATAAAAATATTTGCCTGTTCATTAACCTTCCTAGAAAAAAATCTATTTCTTGACAAAAGCACATATCTGTGTTCCTAGTACACTTCTATTTTTTCTCCCCCAGCTGTGATGTTTCTTCCTCCATCCCTTTTTCTCAGCTACCTTTTCCTATGACCATTCAGGCTACATTGTTTGAATAATCGCTGGTCATTCTGTCCTAAAAAGGTTTATTTTTCTCCCAGAGCAGGTTGCAGGGCTGTTATGTCTAACTCTGTTCTCACATGTGTAATAGAAGACAAAGGAAAGCTGTCTAGTGTTTCAGTCTTTCCCCCTTCTTGGTGCATAAAATAAGATTTCATAATAATGTTTATGTTTAGAATTTCTGCAGTAATAAGCAGATCAGTATCAGTGTATATGTAGTAAGTTTAAAGAACTGCTAACAGACAGTTGCATGGCTCAGGAATTCAAAGTCTTTGTTACTCTGTCATCAGTTCAACTCAGTCAACTCAGATTATCAGGGATCCCTGAAAGCATCAGTCTATCCTTCTAAGATGAAGCTGGAGTGCTTGCCCAAACTTGGGAATCCAATTCCCCAGTAAATTCAGAAGTTGCTGATTTTCCACTCCAAGCTTTCCTACAAAACAGCATTTTATAAAAATAGTCTTTGGTCTATTTCTTATTTCAGTTTTTCTGTTTATAATTTTATTCGATTTATGAAATATTTATTAAGAGTCAGGACTAAAATGTGGCAAAAAGTAAAATGACATAACAATAAAAATAACAAAAATATATTTTTCTTGAAGGAATATATTCTAAATATTTTCTTCAGTTATGGTCAAGAAAGAACTAATCTTATCAAAATTTGTCATTTTGATTATTCTCCCAAAGTGAGATCATGTTGAAAGGCTCTATTTTGATTTTTTATAGAAAAATATATCTATCAAAACGTCTCCTGTAAAATAGATCAAAAATTCAATACAGCAGTCAGCATAAAATGAGTTGATAGATTGCTTTAAAGTAGTTTCTCCCTCACAAACCACCTCTAGAGCAGGGGACTTGAACAGTTTCAGTGGAGCATCTGACCTAATGAACATAGCAGTGGAATCATCCCACTGCAAAAATGATGCAGCAAGGCCATGACTGGGGCAGTCTTATAGGAGAATTCATGTTGTTGCTTCTTTTCTCAGTCTGATTTTTACCTACACAAAGCCTTTAATATAGACATCCTATTCAAAGAGCCCCTTTCACAAGCACTACTGTACTTAAAAGCCAACATCTAACAATGCCTATCTATGGGAAACTTTGGAAAAGAAAGAATGTGGAGATGATTCCGGTTAGTGTGTTTTCACATCCTTCTGTTTTCACTTTTGTGCAAATTCTTTTGGATGAGGGGAAGGGAAAGAACTGGTTACCCAGACTATTTCACTTAGGATGTCCTAATAACCTGCTGGTGAACTTGTGGTCATTTTCCGCAGCCACCAGCTGTGATCTTACAAAAAAGACTAACAAATAAGCAAGTAAAACAAACAAACAAAGAAATATACCACACACTTTGGGTTTTTTTAGTCAAAACCCCAGGAAATGCAGCATGGTAATTGTCTATTACAGCCTGCTTTCTGGCCCAAATGCTCCATGAAGAGACAATGGGTCTTTAAAAATAGATAGTTTCATGTCTTAGATTTTTGTCTGTAGTGTCTCACCAAACAAAGCCAAAGGGTTGAAGTATAACATATCATTTTTCCTCTCATTTCCGCCACGGTTAGCTGAAGCCAAGAGTTATCTATAGGTGATCAGATTCTGCTGTCCAAAGGGAAGCGAAGAGTCCAAAGATGTCGATCCTTTTCTTGTCCTAGAAAAGTCACTTCACATTAGTCTCTGTTGCTTTCCCAAGGAAGGATTTTTTTATTAATTTGATTCTGATAGTGAGAATGGATGGGATAAGGGTGAGATGAGTCCAGTTTTCAGTTGAAAAAACGCTCAGTATAGTGGGAATGTTTATTCCTCTATCAAACAAGGAGACAAATTCGTTGTCTCCGACTCTACTGTTATCAGTTGGAATGTAGGTGCTAATCAAATATACATAATAATAAGGGACGCAATTTTCTAAAACCACAAAGTTTGAATATGGAAAATCTCCACTTTCATTCCTGACAAATGACTGCCTTTATCATTTTTTATTGAAAATTTCCTAAGCTTTGTATCTTTCATCTAGAGCAGTGGTTTTCAATTTGTTATTTGTGAATGCTTCATGTTTCAGAAACTATTCTAGGGTTCACCAAAAGGTAACTAAGTAAAGCAAGTTCAGAAATACTCTAGAGCTACCTATATAAATAGACATTTTGGAAAATGTTTAGAGATTTGTAAATCAATAAAATGTTCTTGAAATCACTGGGAAGTACAGGAATCCTGCATATGGATATCTGGGAATGATATGTTTCAGACCAAAAGACTTTCCCATAAACTACTTTGCAAAATAAATTGGGTTGATATAAGATTGTTTCATGATGCTTTTTAAAACTTACAGTGAAGCTTGTAAAGCAGGATGCACCTGCAATAAAGTACGTAGGAAAGTCAGACAAATCTGGAGTTTCATGAAAAGAACATGTAGGACTTGCTTGCCTTACACGAGAAGTTTTTACTTACATACTTTTGAGTAAGTATGGACAGAAAGAGTCTTTTCTTAGAAAATCTCATCATTAAAGAAAATACACAGTAAACCAATTCTCTTGTTAATATTCTTTCAAAACAAGAAGGTAGTGACACAAACGCTCCATCCCAGCCATCAGAGTGTAGCTTCCTATTTTTCCTTGTGTATTTTCCTGAACTACTATAGTGACATCTTTCTTTCTCCTCACAGGGAATCTGTCATCAGACTTAGCTGAATGCTCTGAATGCCTGGGAAGTCTGATGGGTTTTGGTCATCTTCTGATGTTCTTGTGTATCATGGAGTCAGAAGCGTGCCTCACCTCTTCCATGGTGTCACACCATACTGAAACAGGCACTAGCTGCTTCACATGCTTCTGTACAGTAACTGCCCTTTAATGAGATAGCTCTGTCCCATTGATGAAAGAGACTTTTCATAAAAATAGCAATTACTATTTTTCATTTTTTAAAAAAGAAAAACACCACACATTTTCTGTAAGTCTGCAATTTCAGTGCATCCTTGTACTAATGATTATGTAGTTTACTTGCAAACACACACACGCACATACACATACACACATGTAGATGTTGTTTTATTCATATTTAAGGTAAATATTGATGTACATAAGGATAAAATGACTCCCTTTCCCAGTGGAAATGAATGTCTTTCTTCTTATATTAAACAAGGAGACATCAGACTCTCTTTGGCTATACGATAGCAGTGGTAAATTGGATTTATAGTCTTATAGTTTACAGTCAATAGGTAAATTGGATTTATAGTCTGGATTTATAGTCTTAAATTCTTTATATTAAGTTACTGTATCTCCAATGATATAGTATATCTGACTGATTGGAATAATTTAGAGAATGTCTACCTTTCTTTGGAAAAGCCAGCAGTCAGATGTTGTTACTGAACAATGATTGAGTTTACTAACAGGAGGAGATAGCTCTCAAATGGGACATCATGATGAGGTGGAAGCTAATTCCCCATCACTAATTTTTAATGCATACTAAAGAAGGAAAAGAAGAAGCAAGGCGGCACATTTGCTTCCTCAGTGCAGAATGTTGCCTCTGCTGGACAGTTTAGCAATCTGCTGCAGTGTAACTTTAATGCAAAATCCCAGCTTTAACTTAAAATTTTTGGCCAAGATTTTCAAAATTTCAGATTGGCACCTGCATCAGCAGTCTGATAGTTAGAGATGCTAAGAAACAGAGATGTTGGAGTCAGTGAGAGTTACATGCACTAATCATCTCTGGAAATCAAATTACTTGGGCCTCCTTATCCTACAAAAAACACGTATATGTGCTTGATGCATGAGCAGTCTTGTTGACTGCATTGGGACAGCCTACATGCATACAATGAAATATGTAAGCCTTTGCAGGACTGAGATATTTATTTTATAATTTAAGTTTTTTGATCCTAATTTTAATGCACTGAGGCTTGAGAATATTGTCTTTTTTTCTTTTAAGAGGTGAGGCTCTAAAAAAAATCTTACTGAAGTTATTATTTATACTGTACAAATGTCTGAGTAATCTCAGGACAAGGTGAAACAGTTAAAGCATTCTTTAGAATGCTTAGAAGAAACCAAATACTGTAGCTGAACTATGAGTGTCAAGTGCAGCATCCTAGAATTTGCAAATTCCTTTAACTTCATCAGGACACAAGCTGAAGCTTGAGCTTTTGGCACCCTTAGATAATCTTTCTTTGACAAGGAGGTGATGATGTTTTTTAGACTGCAGCATTGTTTCACGTGCTTGTTATTTGCAGGTACACACAGGGAAAGCAGTGTGAGTCAGTTAGACCTAGGAGAATCACTCCAGTGTTTGTATTTCCAAAGCATTCACTTACTGATTGCAAATCATTGTGATTGTACAAGTATCTCTGCATTTCTTCTCACTTACAATTTTGTGAGGGCAAAAAGACTGAACTGGAAATCAGTCAAGATATGATTTGACACACACATTTAGAGAAAACGGCACTGTAAAATGGATAGAGAGGTTGTTGAGTGGTGCCACAGTTTGCATTTCAGACGCTTTAGTGCATTGTGCTTGGGAATCTCCACTGTGAGCAGGTCGGGAGTCCTCTGCCTGGCAGACTTGTACACAGAGATTTTGCGTGAGCTGTTGGTGTGAAACAACTGTACCCTAAATCCCTCCTATGAAGACTGAGGCTGGGAGGAGAGTGCTACTGATCATACTCTTTCCATTAAAACATTTGTTCCCAAAAAGTGAGAGCTCAGCTTTCCTGGGCAGAGAAATGATCTGTTTAAAGGCAACTCAGAGAAGATGGTATGAAATTCCTTGTTCCCCATTGACAAATCTCTTTGTCCCCAAGGGCCCCTTTAAGCTGTATGTACAGAAAAGAGCTTGTGTTGGTTATTTCAGTACTTGTACAATAGCAAATACATATCACAATGAGTTTTATGAAATGTTCTCTGGATAATATTTGGAAATTAACTTTGCAATATGAACACAGAAGTTCCCCTCATGTTTGGAGGATTTCGTGAAAAAATGGATCTCCCACTGACAACTTCAAAGACCAGTTTAAAGGATATCACCCTTTTGTTTGTTTATAGTAAGACTCCTGTCTAAACTTGAATATTCAGGGATGTTTTGCCCTGGAGTACTTTTCCTGGCGCTATTCATAATCTTTTAAATTCCAAGCTAGATTTTGGAGGAGAGTCAACGCATTACTTCATTTGAAAGCTATTATTCCATATGAATAATCAGCACTCCATTCTGCAGGATGGTGAAAGTGGTGCACAGTGCTGAGCTGCTGGTGGGAATGCTGACCGTGGCATGCATTTATAATTTGCAGTCCAGAATGAAATACACCATGGGCTTGGGCTGGCTGAACCATCGTGCCCAGGTCCGTCAGCTGCAAGCTGGGTGAGCGTACTTCAGAAGAAAGCTGATGGAAGCCCTTCTGTGCACGGGAATCTCTGCTCTCTTCAGCCGTTCTGTCCATAGCAGTGTCACTGCAGTTTATATCCATCCCCAAAGAGGGCAGAACCTAAAATAGCAAAGGCTGAGGGACAAGATCGAGACAGGACAGATTTGCTTAGACCATATGTTCCTGGTTGCCAACTCATAGATTTCTACGCCATGAGGTAATTTCTGGTCACAGTTAAAGCAGTGTCTTTGTATATTGACTAAAATTTAATTACACCTATTTTCTGAAATAATCTGTCATAATGATCTAAGAATATCAGTTGGTTGCCATAACCTATATAATACAGCCTAGCTACCTTTATAGATGATTAATTCTAATGTAAACCATTTACCCCAACACCAGGGAACTTGCATGTGAGACACTCAGTATTTGACTCTTCCCGGAGCATGGGACCGCAGAAAAGAGTTTAGCGCCAGCCCCTTGACACCCTCCCTTCAGGTACTTATACACATTGATAAGATCCCCCTGCAGTCTTCTCTTCTCCAAGCTAAACAGACACAGCTCTCACAGCTGTTCCTCATAGGGCAGGTGCTCCAGCCCTCGAATCATTTTCATAGCCCTACTCTGGACTCTCTCCAGTAGCTCCATGTCTCTCTTGTACTGAGGAGCCCAGAACTGGATGCAGTACTCGAGATGAGGCCTCACCAGGGCTGAGTAGAGGAGCAGGATCAACTTGTGAAGGTGATCCTGCCCCTCTACTCAGCCCTAGTGAGGCCTCATCTGGAGTGACATGTCCAGTTCTGAGCTTCCCAGTACAAGAGAGATATAGAACTACTAGAGAGAGTCCAGCGCAGGGCTACAAAGATGATCAGAGGGCTGGAGCACCTGCCCTGTGAGGAACGGCTGTGAGAGCTGGGCCTCTTCAGACTGGGGAAGAGAAGACTGAGGGGGGATCTGATCAATGTCTGTAAGTATCTGAAGAGAGGATGTCAAGGGGATGGGGCCAAACTCTTTTCAGTGGTGCCATGCAACAGGACAAGAGGCAATGGGTACAGACTGAACCACAGGAAGTTCCCCCTGAATATGAGGAGGAATTTCTTCACTGTGAGAGTGTCAGAGCACTGGACCAGGTTGCCCAGAGAGGTTGTGGAGTCTCCTTCTCTGTAGATCTTCAAGGCCCACCTGGACGCAACCTTGTCTAACATGCTGTAGGTGACCCTGCTTGAGCAGGGAGGTTGAATCAGATGATCTCCAGAGGTCCCCTCCAACCACAGCCATTCTATGATTCTGTGATTCTGTAGATCCCTCTGAAAGGTGACTGTAAAAATGGTACTGTGCAGTTTCACGTTTACAACTTTAATGATTTCTGTACAAAATATTTTGATTTACCAGTTAAAATACAGTGTGACTATTTGCCAAACCTTTCACTTTTATCATAGTCTCCAAGAGAAGTTGTGGCATTTGCATCCTATCCACCATCACAAGCAGTAAATGTGGATTAAATCAGAGCAGGAACTGAAGGCTGGTGCTGGGGTCCGTGGCCTACCTCCCCTTCTCTTCAGAGGAAAGATGCCACATGCCAGATGAGATCACACACTGCATGTCACACGATGTGGCTGTGAGGTTGCACAGCCTACCCTCTCCCCTCTGGCCTTCCTCATCCCCCCTTCCCTCAGGAGCTGCACCACACTGGCAGGCACACGAGGTCAGGCTGTACTGCTCCACATGGTGGAGTCTCCCACAGCCTTCGGTGGGTCTGCACCAAGGCAAGGGACACAAGATAGATGGCTCTGTTAATGAGTCGCAAGACCGAACAATGGTCGGAGCAAACTCCCTCAGCTGCATCTGTTCTCCATTGCTAGTATCAAGAAAAGAAGTACACTGCTCTCCAAAAAAATCAAACAGCCCTTAAGGCAAAATGGGGCCGTTCTGCTCAGTAAAAAGCTCTCACTTTTACATAGTCATTTTTCATAGCAAAAACACACTTTAAGCAAAAGAACTTTCCCCCTTGCCATGTTGCAGTTGGTAGGTGTAAGAAGGAGAAAATTTCCATACTTTAAAGGTAGGAGTTACAAAAGTAATGGATTAGGTTGATGACTACAGGGAGGAAAACCTAAATGGAGGGAAGGAAGCCTAAAAGAAGGGAAAGTAAAAAGGAAGAAGAAATTGAGGAAACTAAAAAATATGTTTGAGGGAAGAATACACAGTATTTCATTTTCTATTATTCTTTCTTCCCTCTGCTTCTTCTAATTCAAATCTTTCTTTTGGTTGTAGGCATCAATTCAGCAAACTATATGAAGCAAGTAATGAATGTTATGTATGGAAATAGTCTCATTAACTTATATGACCACAGTCAAGATCAGATTTCTCTTCTTTTTTTCTATAATGTACATGTAGAATTATGTTCCCTGTGATGGAATATTTCTTTTGCAATTTCTTAATTGCTTTTTTTATTATCAAGAGAGTTTGCACTTTGAGAGCTACAAGAGGGCATAAGGTGCCGGCAGCATTTAGAAACACAGTCAGATGTTCAAGAGGAAACAGAGAGGCTGAAATGATCCCCAGATGATTTCCTAGCCCAGAACACAACTACGAATGCCTTTCACCAAGTTAACTTCTCCCTAAATGAATCCTCAGTGTCAGACAGGTAAACCTCAGAATGTGCCCAGAGATCAGCAAATCCAGGTTTTCATGTAGGAGAGATGCAAGTGCCAGACTCAGAGGTGCGACAAACACATACAGCTTTCTTTTAACTGCTGGGGAGCTGGAGGCTCACTCTCCAGAAACCTCTGTGCAATTCCTGGGTTTGCCTCAGCTGGCAGGGTAACTGTTGCAACACCAATCCTGCTAGTCTGTAAAATGCTGTTAACCTCTTTCCTAAAACACTTGCAATTCAGGCTACAGTGAGATCCTGCATCAGGTGTATTCATCACAATCTTTCTTCTGCCCAATGTTTTTAATATATTGAAGAAATTCCCAACTAAATGTCATGATCTGTGTCCTTGCCATTATCATTAATGATATTTAATTCCTGAAGATGTTTGTAATACATGTCTGCTTAAATATTTAGTATAGATAAGTCTGTATTATAGACTTATAGTTAATTTTAAAATGCAGATCTCCAGAAAAGAGATTTAATACAGATCTTTTGTAATATTTATCAATTACAACTAGTTTCAAAGATTCAGAGTTGCATAATGATTTATAAATAAAAAATAATACTGGAAGATGTGTTTCATTTGAACTTTTTATTTTTGTAATTCAGCCATATCCAATATTTTTGTAGTTAAACTGAAATCCAGCTATATAATTTACATCCAAGAACATAAATTAACATATAATTTAATTTCATCTTATTTAGAATAAATACAAATTATATTCTGTAGATGCTTAGGAACATTGTATTTGTGGAATTCAGTATAATTTCGCTTACCACAGTACAGTACAAGAAATGCAGGTATAGTAGTCATTAGCAATGACCATGATTGAAATCTTGGAAAGAGATCAAGACTCTTATGGGTTTCTTACTAAGAAAAAAAGGACAGGTCATCTGTATTCTCTCTTACATGACCTCTCCCTGCTCTAGGCAGTGTAATGCCCTCACTGACATTCATGTATGCTATTTTCTGAAAGCTCTTAGTATTTGTTGCAAGTCTTGGCCAGACTCGGCCTACGTGAGTTCTAACACAATTTGGGTGTCAAGCTGCAGTGTTTTGAATGAAAATAGCAGTTTCTTTCTTTCTGCAGATGTCTGAAACGTTTGCAGAGTTGACATAGCCAGGCTAAACAGAAAAAAAAATCTCATAGGATTTACCTTCCTGTCCATATTAATTGGAAAGTTTTATATTTATTAGTTTTTTGTTTGCTTTGTTAATTATTTTTTCCAGAAAAAAAAATTAAAAGGTTGATATTGATATATAGAATTCATAGGATATTTGGAACTTTGTTGAACTTTCAGGGAATCATTATATCATAGATCTATCTACAGATCCAGAATTATGCCCTGGTGTTATCCTGTACTTCAGTTTGCTCTTGTTCCTGGGTCCCTCTGTCATTTCTTATCTCAGTTTTACATTGAAAACTCTTTAAGGCACAGACCACCTTCTGCTTCTGATACTGTGTCCATAGTAACACAGTCATGCCTCATGAAGGTGACTCATGAGCATTATGATAATATAGATAATCATAGCAGAGGGCTATTTTGATCATCTGTTCAGATTTTCTGTAGTAAAATAGATCTTAAGACTCCCTTGAATTAATTCCTGTTTGAATCAAAATGAGTCTTTTGGAAAAAAGGACCCAGTTGTGCATTAAATATTTCCAGTGATGGAGATTCCATCACGATCCTCAGCTACCGATATATGTTAATTATCAACAACAGCAAAAGCTGTGCTGTATGTTTACTCAGAATTACTGGTGAAAAAGAAACGACAAGATGAAGGTACCTTTATGTTATATTTCTTCATCCTGGAGAATATCCTATTTCTCTTCATTTAACCCAGGAAGCATCGGAGGCTCCTTGGGAAGATCACTTTTCTTCTGTAAACAGACAGCAAACCATAGGACTGAACAAACAACTTTCAGGGAAATAATCTACACTGTGGATTTCACTTTTTCCTCCTGCAAAACGTCGATGAGCAGCTCATCCATTATTTAACATGGGCTTTCCAAATTACTCCATGGAACTGTACATTTGTGTGTGTTTGAGAAAAAGAGAGCAGAATTACTATTCTTTCTCTATGAATTGCTTTGGAAGTTCCCTGTAAACATTTGAGTCTTGAGAAATATTAACAGTGAAGGAGCATGTTGGTATTATTTCTGGACTTGACGGGTGCTTCTTTTATCATTAGGAGGAATGTATTTGGACTTTGGCTCTGCCAAGCAAAGATAGCAGACAAACACGAGCAGAAAATTCAAAAAAAAAAAAAAAAAAAAAAAAAAAAAAAAAAAAGACCCAAAACAAAACAAATCTCCTCTTCCTGGGCCAGTCAGGCCTTAACCGAGACATCATTATTATAAATCTTCTGTTTACTAGTGAAACCTGTGGACGAACCATAAAATGTACATGCATTCCTGGAGACAGGCTCAGCCTGAGCATCAGCAGCATGTAGCGGTGTGTCACCTCAGGGAGCTGAGAGTGAGCTGCCGAGAAACTGCGCTGGGATGGAAGAGCAGGTGACAGGTTTGTGCGTCACCTCTCCTCTTACCCTTCATGTATATATGCACACCCCACAGCGTCACAGCCTTCAGTGACCAGTGAAACCCCAAGTGGGCAGTAGAGCAGAGCAATCCCTCCAGGTTGTCTTGGACCATCCAACACCTTCACCTAGCAGGGATGGGTCTGGGAGCTCCTCGGGAACAGGAACCTGCCCTGGATTCTTGCTAGGGACACAAGATGAGATTTAAAGGTGTTAAAGGAAAGACAAATAATCCTTTGCAAAATTATATGCTACTTCTTTTTTTAATTGTTTATTTGTATGTTAGTTAGTACCTGAGACTGAAATGCAGCTAGTAGCCGCTCTCGGTGTGGCTCGATATAGCAAATCATTTTAATTGCTTTAGCAATTCCCTTCCCATAGCTGTAAACATGATGTGTTATTATATGAAGACTGCACTTAAGTTTTCGTCTTCTCAGTGCTTATTCATGATACTGTAGTTAACTAATGCTTGTAACTTACGAGCTTAAGAAGTCTGTATTATTCACAAATAAGTTCTGTTCTGAGCCTGTGATAACTTCTTCATTTATTTACCATTCAGGTAAAAAAAAAGTATAAGATGAGGAGAGATTTTATAAGACATTTCTTGGCATAGAGATGACAACATTAGGACTGTTTTTTTTTTTTTAATTCATAATTTTCTGTCAGCTACACTCGACCAATATACAGCTTAAATAGAATAAGTAACAAATAGATACCATTTAAGGGCTGCTGTAAGGTTCTAGGTACTGAGAGAAGTATGTGTTTCTCCTTAATGTATGTGTCTTGCATGACATCAGTGGAATTGCAGAGGGGTAGAGGAAAATTGACCCCGGTCTGAATTTGCTCATAAACCTAAGAAATCCTTTGATAGTATTACATACACTTACTAATTAGGCAAAAAAAAAGAAATACCTTCGAACTGATTTGTGTAGTAGATGATACAGCAAAACTAAACAAGATACTTCTCAAAAATGCATGGTGAATATCCTTGAATTTGATGTCAAATGTTACTGACAATGCAGAACAAGCTGGAACCCTGCAAACTAAGAACTCTTTAAAAGGTACCTTTTAAGTAAGGTACCCCTTACTTGGGTAATTTGCAATATTTCCCTAGGCAAAATCTTAGCAGCAGCAGCAGTTGGGATATAATATTGGTTTACTGTGATGGCTGTGCTTATTTATCCTGAGATAAGGCAGAAGAGCTGTTCTTTGTAATAACTTCTTCCATGCAACTTGTAGCCTGTACTCTTCTCCCCCAGGGATAAGCATCTAGCAGTCCACATATTTCAAGTTACTAATCATTCAGACACTAATGTGGGCTTTTGTCCCATAATCAATAATGATCCATCCTTCATTTTTATTGCTATTTAGCATAAATAGATATGGTGAGAAGTATATACCATTGCCACCACTAAAACAGCTTTAGTCAACATCCTGCCCATGACACTGTCTTTTTCTTATCCTTTGAAAAATTGTTTGAAAAGATTAAGTGGATTTGCCCTTAAAAGCCTGCAAACTGTGGTGGGAAATCGCATGCAACTAGTTTAGAGGAAATCTTTTCACTTGCTCTTTTCCTAATTGCTTATAAATCACAGGCCAAAATCTGGGCTCTAGATCTGCACAAATGCAGACTCCAGAGGCTTATGATCTAAACTGAAGTTTGGATCAGATTCTGAATTATGCAAAGGAGTCTTAAAATTCTGAATCCAAACATGCTCATATTTAGAAAGTTCCAAATTATGTGGTACAAATCCACCTCTAATCAAAAGCAAGAACTTGGAGTTAATTAGAGCTAGAGCACAAGAGTCAAGAAAATTAGAGTTAATTATTCAATTATTAACTATGTTTGGTTCAGATTATTAGCCTTTACTTTCTGTTTTTCAATTGTTTGCATACCTATTCAGCTTATTTAATTGGCCATGTAGATTGAATAGGATTGATTTTCTTTATTTGGATTGCCTGATGCTTTTAAAACAGGAAAATTATAAGCAAAACACTTTGACTTTGAATTTGCTGGTACATGATCAGTTTATCTAAAATTTGTAAGACTCTAGAGGTTTGTGAATACTTAAAAACCACTCTGCACTTTTGAATACTTGTGGCATTAAATAATAAGATCTTGTGATTAACATTACTCCAAAGCAAATGGAAAATGTTTTTCCAAATATACCAATCTTCTATGGAAAATAAAATGCCATATTAATAATTTTGCTAATTTCTAGTTGGTGACCAATAGTAGGAAACCATAACTATTTAGAATTACTCTGTTTTTATATTCAGATTGTTTATTATGAGTTCAGAGCTTAAAAGTTGTGCATGAATATTTTCTTGGTTTTAATATGAATATGTGAATAATTAATATGTGTTCCACCTTCTGAATTCTGTTCAGATTTCTGAAGACCATTTGCTCCTTCAAGTTGAATTCATCCAAAAGCAGGGACTGGATTACATGTGAATAATGCGGAGATCAAATCTTGACCTTAAATTTTGGGTTTGTTCAAAAACAAAACCCAGCAGAAAACACTAGGTTTCCTAGCTTTCTGTCAAAAATGAGCACTATTGAGGAATCTAAGCTACTTGGGTGCTTTCGAGAAGTTCACAGTGCTGTCAAGGAAGATAATGTAGTTTTCAGGTTTGCAGGTTTGAACTCAGGAAATTTAAAGGAGATTAAACTGATGATCTTTTAAGGAACGCTCAGTGGCATCTCCCAAATAAAGATTTAGATGGTGTATCAGATTTTTCTGTAATTATCCATCTGCAGACCAAGAAGCAAAGTCCCTTCCTCAGCCCACAGTTGGGGCAAGTTTAGCTCAGTTGGTTAGAGCGTGGTGCTACTAATGCCAAGGTCACGGGTTCAGTCCCCATACAGGCTATGCTGAGGGTTGGGCTAGATGATCTCCAGAGGTCCCTTCCAACCTTTCCTTTCTATGATATAGAGTAAACTGATAGTAGGGAAAGGTTGAGAAAGGTTTGTACTTTGGTTGTACTGGGGATGGTTGCCTCCAAGCAGTTCTCAGCAGGTCTGTGTTGCAGCAGTTCCCAGGCTCTTAAAAATTATTATCACAGCCAATTGCATTGCAAACACTCAAAGCACTGAGGAGATTGTCACTGAACTTTATCCCTTAACTTGCTAGAATCTGAGCCTTAAAATCTTGGAACTTTAATACAATGGATAAGATGAAATTATTCAAACATGCTAGGGAAATGGAGATTCATTATAGCTCGGTTCACTACAACGAACTCTGCCCAGCACTGTGCAGATTGGATTAGTACTTCCTATTTACTTTCTGACCATGGTCTCAACTTCTACAATAAAATTCTGCATTTGGAACAAAATTCTCTATCTCATTTAAAATAACATGTAAGTGATCAAATTAAAATCTTATGGGTATACCTCACATTTTGACCTGGTCTATTCAGCACTCAGTTTTCAGATAATCATGCACACCAGAGGACTTATACATCATTTCAAATATGACAGGAAAAACACCAGCTCTTGAGTTACCCAAACCACCCCAGTGAGGTATCCCTTCCTTTAAGGTTCAAAGTATCAAGTTGCTACATAAAGAACAACATCCGTCCTGGAATGCTCCCCCTTAGGGGGAACAACAAGGGAAAAAGAAGAGGGAATTTGTACGTGAGGCACCGGTATGTCTTTGATTCACTGATCCTAGTAACAACACTGAAACATCCACAAGAATTTAATGGCTTTGGAACCTGAGTTCAAGCTTGTCAGTGTTTTTACCAACCTAAGAATTAAAAGGGAAGACTTTTTTGCTAATATTTTTGGGAAAAGTTGGAGAGTTTTTTTTTCTTTTCTTATTTTCTGGCATTGGAAGTACTGGTTTAATGTTTTTCTCCTGAGCTGGAAGGATAAATATTAGGCCTTCTCTTGATGGTCTTGTGTTCAGCTACACTATATCACTGTGAAGACAGTTAATAATGTTGGTACTAAAACAAAAAACAAAAAACAAACAAAAAACACAGTTGACTATCAGCTACCTTTTCCTTTCCTCTATTTGAACCCTCTGTGGATTATATCCTTGCAGCTGCACTGAGCACCAAAATGTCCATAAAGGTCTACTTAGTGTTTCCACCATAAGTTCGATTGCACCAAGGGGTTAAGTGTAAATATATTAAAAAGAAGGTTTCTAAGAGCATGGCCTATCACTCTTTCCAGCAAATGTAGAAGATAGCCAGAGTCTTCTTTCATTTCATCAGCTGTACTGACATAATCTAGGATTTATTTTATTTTGAGAATAAAATAGATCTTAAATGCTTAAATTCATGAAATGCTCTTTGTTTATTAATGAATAGTGCTATAAAACAAGTGATATTTTAGTTTGAAATATACTTAAGCATCTTGAAATTAAGTGGTAAGATCCTATTCAAGCAGTCTCTACTTTCCTTCAGTTCATTCAAAAACAGAGTCTAAGACTTCCAAATACAAACAGAAATGCATGTTAAATTCATTGAAAACATCCAAACAGCTCACGGAATTTTTGCCTTGGGGAAGCATTTGCTTCTCCTGTTTGGTCAATTAAACACCGCGTTTCCTAAAACAGGGTGTGTTGTAACACCAGGTGCAATAAAAACCAGAAGCACCAATGGATTGTTGCAAACAGTTTGGGTTGATCTCCATGTTCCAGTGATGCATTTGGAGAGTTCAGGCACTCAAGGGAGAGAAACAGAAAATGAGGAATCTCCTCCATATTTTTCCATGAGATTATTCATAAAGAGGAGCTCCATACACCTAAGAAACAGCTTTCTTATGAAGACAATGGTGCTCTAATCACAAAGAGCAACAAAATTAAGCTACATATTATTTTTTCAATGTAAATAAAGTGAATTTTAGAAATGTTACAAAAAAGCTTTTGTAGTGCCATTGAAAACATTAAGAAAGCTTTCCTAATGATAAGGATATAAAGAACATACAAAGTCTTAAATTAGATGAACACATACAAGTGCTCTTCCAACATAAAAATGGATGAATTTGACAGAACAAACTGTTTTCAGCCATGTCTTCATGACAACATTAATGTTTCATTTCAGTACAGTTGATGCCTCATATTCAATTTTATGTTTTTATTTTCATATTTTATGTTTGTCTTTATAAATTTTTTACATTACAATAGGCAAGTCAAAATAATTTGAGGCTGCAGTGAGACATATCTGTAAATCTGAAGTGAACCAGCAATTTTAATTTATTTGAATTTCACACAAATTTTGAAATCTCGGAATTTCCTGTGAAGTGGGTATGAGAATGGAAATCATCTCCGTTCTGGGCAGCATTTAAGCCCATGTTCAGTTGCTTGTCCTGGAGAGGGAGACAGGCAGCATGTACGTAAATGCTGTACTTACCTGAATGCTCGGACTGGTGAGTAGAAGGCATTGCGAAGGGAGCTCAGCCTCTGAGAAAGGCACCACAGGAACCATCTCGCCTTGCTTTAAGCCTGTGCAATTTAAGTGTCTCCAGTTCTTTCTCACCTACTGGGAGAGGAAGGACAATTTACCTATTGGAAACCACTATGTCAGAGTGAGCTGAGCTGCACACAAGAGGAGCCTCACTGTTTTCTAAATTTTACACATGAAAAGTCCATCCACAAGGGAAGTCTGCCATGTAGTACATCATCTATTTATAAAAAAAGGTCCTCTAAAGTTTTGGAGGCATATAATTTCAGGCTGCATATTTCCTTTCTTTGGTATCATTTACAGATATTCCCTTTGGTCACAAACACCCAAAGTCAATCCAGCACTTGCTCCTGCCAAGAGATCTGGGTGAGGAAGTGCTTTTAAGGTGATCTGTCCTATTTCTCTGTCTTTACTTGAGCAGATTGTTGAGTGATTTCAAACAAGATATAACGCGTATTCCTTACAGATTCAATATAGTCACCAGTGAGCTGCTGCTCTTGATTTTCTACCTCCATTCCTCCCCACCCCCAGTTCATTACATTAAGGATGACAGTGGAGTCAGAGGTGCCTGGAAAATCAGCCAGGTAAATGCTCCCTCCTTCTCTCCCTCCCATCACTGGGGTGGTGAGAACTTGCCGAAGGCCTGACCCACCATCCCTGGCAGGTCTGTGGCATGTGATAAGTAAGCCCTGGTAACTGTAGCTCTCTCACAGCCTCCTTATTAGGCTAAGGACAGATTTTACACTCATTCTTCCTCCAGGTTGCTGTGGGAGTGTAACTGATGCGCCCTGTTATAGACCGAGTAGCTTGTGTGAGTAATCCTATTGTTTTCCTCACTCTGTGTAAAGTGTGTATAATCACCCAGCTTCCTCCCGGTGCTATGAGTAACCTCATTTTA
Organism: Rhea pennata; assembly: GCF_028389875.1. Taxonomy (NCBI): domain Eukaryota; kingdom Metazoa; phylum Chordata; class Aves; order Rheiformes; family Rheidae; genus Rhea; species Rhea pennata. Next base: position 122,798,400 of record NC_084663.1, read on the forward strand.
TAACAGTTTTTTTTTTTTCCATATTCCCTACTTCTCTTCTTTAAGCTGTGATTCTGCTTCTGTAACTTGGGATTGATACAGATGCGGGAGGGGGCTGGGAGGTGGGAAGGTGGAGGGATACCAAGGGAAAACAAAAGCACGTTTTGCTTCCTCACCTGCAACTCTTACAGTTCAGTTTGACTGTGGGCTAGAGATCTGACGATAAGCAGGAGGAAATCACATAGACAAAATTCACGTGGCTCAGCCTGCGTTCCTGCCAAGAGCAACGCGTTGCCTCTCTGCTGCTGCAGGAGCAGAGTTTGGGTTTTTGTCCTGCTGGGGGCCTGGATTGGGTCTCCTGCTGCACGTGCCCTGGAGGAGCCTGTGTGAGATAATTTGCTCCCTTTTTCAATAGGAGTCCAGGGCAAATTGGACTCAGCACCACCCAGGAGACCAAGGAGGTATAAGCAGCAATGTAGCCCATGCACTCTGGCAGGCGCTCTTGTGAGTGCTGGGGAGGGGATGGAGAGCCTCACGCTCAGCAGTCCCTCCCTCTCCTGCGGGGATGTGAGAAATACGCTGAAGGTCCACTCCTGGGTGCCCTCAGCGCACTGCTCAGTTGATCTGGGGTGGCCAGGGAGGGAACCCCAGCCACTCTGATGCAGCCCAGTCCTCCCTTTCTGGTTCATTGGAGAGTAAGGGAGAAGGCAGAGTTACACAAATGTTTCTCTGAGCTCCTTTTCAATGCCAGGGCAGCACCACCTGGCTTGCAGGGACAAGAGTCTGCTTAGGTGATGGGTTCTTCACACACTGTCTTCAAGATCTGTTTTTCTGTTCACTGCTGTTAGTTGGGAAAACGCATGTAAACCTCCCCCTAAGAAGAAACACTCCTCGAAACACACTCCTTTCTGACCAGTACCATTCTTATGAACTTCTCTCCTACCCCCAGTCTTTTTCAATCAACAACAAAGAGGGGCATGCTAGCACCGAGGGGGATCCAAGCGGCTGTTTGCAGCAGAGGTATCTTGCCCCATTTACAGCAAATGGAAGTGGTTATTTGGTGAAGGTATCACCACCCTAAGGGCCTTAAGTATGCTAGTTCTGCCCATGTTGACTCCTGCTAGTGGTGATAAACTGCTGAAATGGGAAACTTGGGGCCAAGAAGTCAAGTGTCAGCAAAGTCTTGAGTTTGTTTACAGCTAGTTTGCTACCTAGATGAATCACAGTACCCGTTATTACCCACTAATAGGGTATATAAATCCAGTCACTAACTGACCATTATCCTGATGTCCTGGCTAATTCCAATTTAAGTGATTATATGACTCTGTCTGAGTCCCTTGCACAGTTAACGATGCTATGCCTTACTTCTTATCCTCAGCTACCAGGCAAAGTTGCTCTGCTCAATCCAACATCTTCCATGATTCCCCTTGCAGGTGACTCTATTTTGTATACAGATGCTGTTTCCCTTTTGAAGTTCTTTGAGGTTCTCCATGATAAAGACTCTGAAAAACAACTGGCCTGGTATTGAGCAATGGGATTGTGTTGCTCTTTACTAATGCCTAGCAAGTATTCAACAGCATTGGACATGTATTTAACTTAACTTCACTATTTCAGATGACATGTTCATCTTCCTCTTGCTGCATGTGCCCTGTTCTTGCTGCTGTTCAGTTTTCAGTAATGCCAGCACATCCAGCACACTGTGTTCAGTATCAGTGCATTCCTTGTGTTCACTTCCTCCAGCCAGAGAAAGTCATATTTGATGCTACAGTCATATGTCCTTTTCAGTATCCCTCTGACAGTAGTTTCCATCAGTACTGCGTCCGTCTCTGCTGTAATGTTTCACCACAGGAGATGGGCAGTTTTGCTCAGAACATTTCCCAAGTGCTCAATAAGCCTTCTTGTTCCTGCAATTTAAAGTTTGTTATATTTCCTGGGGATGACACAGTTCACAGTTTCTCGTAAGCGCAGGAGAAGCAGGCTTACACAAGTTTATGTGAGAAAGGAGGCAAAGCATCAGCCACTGGATGGATAGATAGGTTTGCTTTGCTTCTTTCATAATACATGGTCATAAAACAAAATCTTATGTTTTGCACTTCTGATATTGCTGGTAAATGTGAAATACAGACCAACACAAAAACAGGAGCTCATACTAGGAGTCAGTCCCACAAAATCAACTTTTTCTTACTTTGCTGTCGCAAAGTCCTAATCCCCACCTCTCTTCTTTCCTCCTTACAACCCATCCCACTTGATAGCAGGTCCACTTCTTTTTATATTGTATTTGGGACACCATTTTTATCTGAAGGATGAGAAGGGGGGAGGTCCTCTGGTGACTTTCCTGTCACTGTGATGCAGAAGTTGCTCAGAGGCTATAATGATGGGCATCTGGGCATTTTTGTGTTCTATAGTACCTGACATGAAAGAGTCTTGATCCTTGTTTTGCCACAGTCATGTATTTGGCACTTGTCATTAGCAACATATCACCACTTAGTTGATCTTAAATGATTGTTGCTGCTACTAGCTGGATAACAGAACAAGTGGTAGGTGAAGTGTTCCCTGGGAAAATATCTATTGCTGTTGCAAGATATTGCCACAAATGAGATACACAATAACTACACTAAAACATTACAGTAGAAGTTGGTGAGGACAGCATGTTCTGAACTATTTTCAACTTTGTCTAGAATATTATTGATGATCTATATCCAAGGAGAGTTGATTTCCTAAGTGTTTTTGTTATAGTTTCTGGCTTGCCTACAAGCACAATAAACAGTATACCTTGTCTCAAGAACCACTTATGGTCTCTGGTCTGCCTTGCCCTTGAATTAAAACCACCTTCTCAGAGACTTCCTAGGCCCCAATGTCATCAGTAGACAACAGAGTTGTGTTAGAAGCAGAAGGGAATATTAGGTCATGGAAACTAAGTGAAGGGACTTAATCTAGTCCCTCCATTCCTAGATTTTTTCTTTTTTTAATCTTGGTAAATTAATACTATTTACTGCAGGAAGAAAACAGTATCATTTATATTAGTTTCAGGCTCATGATGTCTTTGCCTTATATTCTACTTTTTCCTACTGATGTGATTTTAATATGCACAGTGTATATTTACTTCAGAATATATCCTACTCTGTTTTTCATGGACCTGTGAGTTATTGACAGCACTGGAATGAAACAGTTTAGAAACTCCTGGTAAAAAGGATGGTGCTGAATATGATGATGGGCTGACGAGATGATCCGAGAATAGTAGTGATGATCTGTGATCTCAGCATTTTGGAAGACTACAGTCTAAGAGCAGAACTGATTGAGGCAGCTGTAAAAAATTAGAGCTTTTATTTTAATTGTTAATGAGAGATGATATAAGGCTTTCATTGCAAACTGGGGTTTATCAAAACATTGGTCATGTAGCAGTTCTCATACACTGGCACTGGCTGCACAAACAGAGCATCTCCGAGTCTGAGGATGGATTGGGGTAGTTTCCCAGCTGCCCTCAGACAGATGGATGAATGGACGGATGCCAGATCTGTGTGTGTTTTTTCTACAGGCTTTATGTGACCCAGCAGAGCATTACTGAAACAGCAGGTCCTGTACCACTCATGTAGTAAACGCTAACGGTTTTGTTGCTGAAATTCTTAGGTTTTCTGGGTGCAGCTGTAAGCATCTCATTTATCTAACAGCTGTCCTGTTGTTCTTTGTGACCACTGACTTGAATGAGTTAACAGGAGCTGTGTTCAGAAGGGGCTCTCTGCTGCCTCTGGCTGCTTTTATCTGTACTCTTGTGTCCCTCAAAAAAAGATAGACCTGAAAAAGGTGTGAGTCAGCACAGTTGTGGCATGTCATTTAGGATTTCTTGTTGAGAATCTTGGGCATTACCTCAGTAAAATTAAGAAACAGAGCCTTATTTTGGCTAGTTGGGTATACAAATAAAGTGAAGAGTAGTCCTGTTACAGATCTAACAGTATAATGAGAAATCTCAGCTATAGACAGCAAAAAGAGTGCAGAAAAAACAGATAATATTGTAGCCATAAGTGGTTGATTACTGTGCAACTGTCACAGATGAAAGACAGGATTTCTAGTCTGCAAAAAGCTCCTTAAAAATGCTCCCATCCCAAACCTTATATGGTATAGATGAGTCAAATAGAAACAAAAGTTTTGAAAAGTATGTTTTCAGAATGAATGAAATTGAGAACTAGAAAATCTTAATTTGCTTCTCACAATCCTTGCTGCTGAGGAAAAGGTCATTTTCCCTCCCTGGATACTTGTGCCCCCAGGCCTGTGCTCCCCTGGCAGCACACATCTGCATGACATGGTCAGCCTGAGCATCCCGAGCCTATGATTTGGTACACAGAGCATCTAATTTTGTTTTCTTAGATTGAAAGGAAGCAACTAAGGGCCTGAGCATTAATATCAGCAGGCAGGTTTCCATCGACTTCCATGGCCATATCTGAGATGCTTCTTATCTCTAGAAGAAGAACATGGTATATATTCAGGTCTGATCGTCCTGTCATCCTTCTTGTCTCTGTTTTCCTTTGCCAAACTCCAGCAAGGTAAAACGCAAAAGCCTTGCCCAAGTCAGGACTGAAAGAAAAACGGAAAGAAAAGTCCATTTCAATCCTGCCCTGCAGAGCTATACTTGATATAAAAGTGCTGACTACTTCTAATTATATTTTAGGTAGCTATTAATTTTGCCATTTGCAGCTATTGTAGCTATTTACATTGTCAAATCACTGGAAATTTAGGAGATATAGGATCTTGAAAGCAAAGCAGAATGATTTTTGAATCTTCAGATTGAGGTAAATGGGAAGCATTCCTCACAAATAAATATCACAAAGTAGAGAAAATATAGCAATGGAAGACAATATTTCATTGGGGTTGAGAAAATTTGTATCCTTTCTTGGAGCCAAGAAAATGAATGGAGATAAGAGCGAAGTGTAGCAAAATAACAACTCTCCTCCTCCCTTGTGCCCCCCATCAAAATCAACTTTAAAAGGGAAGGGTGGGGAACAGGAAAGGTGTGATAAGGAAAATAGGCATTGGAGAGGCATTTAGATAAAACAGCTCATTGCTCACTGCAATGAACTACATACGGAAAATTTCCAAGGAAATGGGGTTGTGTGTAGCAGGCAGAGTTAAGGCTTGGTTGGGAGGACCCTAGTAGGGTCCATCAGGAGGTGCGAACACTGAATCTACACTTTTTGCTAATTCTTTGCCAGTTAAAGATAGCCTTGCCTCATAGCACAAAAGGGTATTTCTTTGGTGACTGCTCCCCTGCAGCAGCTGACTGGTTGAAAAGGCACTTCGTCACTTATTTAATACAATTAAATAACCCCTGACTTCCTCAGAAGGAAGAGATGAGGTCCTCTTTGTAGCAGTGTGTACGACCACAGGCTGCCATCCCCTGGCTGGGAGCCATATACAGTCCCCTGCACATACCATAAATTTGTAGCCACTCTGCCGCATCTTTTAATTCACGTTCTTAAAGAAAGGAGGCCTGCATGTGTGTGCTGTGAGTAACCAGTGAACTGAGTTCACGGTTATCAGCAGCAGAGGAAAGGGTGGTTTTGCCACCTGAGGGATGAGGGGCTAGGACATGGCAGCAGGGTAGCCAGCCATGGTCTGCCATGGGAGGAAATCATCCTGGACACCTTGGTCCTTCTCTGGGCAGCTACAACCACCATGGCCAGTGGTGGTCTCCTCCACCTACTTGTTTTTACTGGCTTACCTCTCTGTCAGACTGGTGAGTGGAATTGCCTTTCTGAGGGGTCACCCAAGCCGCAGAGCCAAGACAAGGAAAGCAGCAGCTAGCACAATTAGGAGCTAGGACTACTTTTTTTGAACTGTAAAGGTACTTGTATCATTAAATGGCTGTCAGCAATTTGGAATTTGAATGCATTTAACTGAAACCATAAAATCTGAATAGAGCTGGTCAAAGAAGAAAAAGAAAAAGGATGTGAAAGAGAACATTACAAAGATAACTGGGAGGAAGGAGAATAGAAGAAGCAAAAGAAAGTAGGAGAAAGGCTTAGTCAGTTGTACAATGTATTCTGAACACCTAAGAACAACTGTGAGCTCGCAAAAGCACACAGCTTATTGGTAATACCTGGGGTGAGGGGGATGTATGAGAGATGACTGTCAAAGCTGATGATGTGATGATGTTAGTGACACCTGAAACAGGATAAAGTGCGGTGTACTGTGATCAGCCATTAACAAAAAACATAGAAATAATGAATTAGAGTTTTGATTAATAAGTGGGAGGAGATGCTCAAATCTGTCATTTTTTACATCTCATCATGGTATAACACTCTTTCATATTGATCTGAGAAATCAAAGAGCTTCCCAGCAAACAAATTTTTCCCTGTTGTTACCGCTTGCTTCTTTACAGTCCTCTTCTCAGATGTTCACAGGACCAGCTCCTGCTGCTGCTGTATAAAGCTGTTCAATTAAAGTCTGGGAGGCCATGCCAAGCCGTAGCAACCGAGTATCTGTCCCGCAGGTTGTCTTTTCCCTGACGAGCAGCTTGGCCCAGTTCTTTGCCCCGCACACCCCTGTAGCTGCCAGGAAGGCTGCACGTGTGAGCCAGGCAGGCAGAAGTCTGGCCAGGAGAGCCCTGCTCCTGTGTCACGTTTGCTTCTGTTCGGTATGTGTCTACCACAGTAGTAGGCTCTGCTGGAAGCAAACTGCACTGCTTTGCAATAATAATGTTTTTAAACGGAACATTAGGAGGCATAAAACAACCTTGCTAGTACTTTCAGAAAAGCATGAAGCTCTCTTTTTTACATCTTTCCCACTCTAGGAGAAAATGCCCAACATATTTCTTGCTCCACACGGCCTGTTTTCAGGGATGCAACAGCGTGGCCGCAAGGCTAACGGCAGCAGCCCTGCTCTCGGGGAAGCTCTGCTGCTGAGCTCCCGTGGCCCCAGAGCTCAGCCTGGAGCTCGTGCATCTGCTCAGGACTCTTCTCAAGGCAATCAGCCCTATGATGCCCCTGCCCACCTCCGAGCCACCACACTGCATCCTACTGCTTCTGTCACTCTTCCCTTGCTATTGATGGCACAAGCTAATGGACATAGCCTGATTTGCCAAGATACCGCATTTTCCACATCTTTGCTGCATGCTCCAGGAGACTGAATTTGAACTAGTGCTCAGAAGCACACATTTTCTATTCCCTGTTCACTTTTTGGAGTTGCATTTGTGCCATTCCCTCTGGCTTCCAGCTGCAAAAGCAGTAGGAGCAAAAAAAAATTTTTTTTTTTTTTTTTGCTCATCAAGATGAGCTTGCATGTTTGTTAGGGAAATGATTCAGTGATATTTAGGAGTTAATCTTCTGAAGTCACATATCGGATCTATGTAACAGCACCCCAGTTCCTCATGAACAGTTTGAAATGACATAGAACAGCTCTACAGTACATTCAGCTGGAGAGGTTGCAAAATGAAGATGTAATTTTGCAGCTCTTCCCTCAGTGAAGCAGTTCTTTTTGAAAATAGGAATTACAGTTTTGCTATCAATCAATGAAGTATGAGTTGGTGACTTCTCTGCTGACTACAGCTTCTGAGCCACAGCAGGGCTTGGAAGAAAGTCAATGGTTTCCAGGCCAAGAGAAAGGTCACGGTAGGGAGGCAGGTCACCACAGGAATGTGTACAAGCTGAAAACTGATGCTCATTTTCCAAGTAGCATCCTGAACTGAGCATGCAACAGATTTTCTATGGTCAGTTATGCAGTGCCAGAATGTGTATTAACCTGGGAATAAGGGGACATGCGAAGATGGAGGAGGAGATGTAATTATTCTGATGTGAAGAAATATAGTGTTTGCAGGTAAGTTCAATTCACAGAATTTTAGGAAACAATGTTAATTTTGGGGGTCAAGGAGTTTGTAGTTTTGTAATGTTCGTCATAAAAATGACAGGAGTCTCAGAGGGATTCTACCCCAGTGACGTAAGCAAGCTCTTCTTCTGAGTGAGCAGTGCAGAGGTTTTCATGCTGAGTGGCTACTCTGGGAGTCTGAAGATGCCAAGAGTCTAGACTCTTTCCTCTCCAGGAGTTTATACATTCACAGTTGTCCAATCAAATACTATAATACGAAATTAGTAGCATTTTAAAATTAGACTCATCAATAAGAGCATGTAATTCATGTTATGAAAAAAATTGTTTCAGATAATTTAGCAACTGGCACCTGTGTCTTTGCCAGCTGCAACTGGATCTTGATGGTATCCCAGCTGGGGATTTTCCTTTCAATTGGCGCTGTCTTTGAAATTGCTGAGACACTCTCAGCTCGGCTCCAGACATCTTAACTTTCTGGGTTTTGCTTATTTTAATGGTGACTGATTCTCCTGGATTCCCTACTCTCATTATTAATTATACATTGAAAAGATAACAAAATATTACGAAGTAGTGTCATTTCTGTGGAATCCAGCATATTGGTTTTTTTTGCCTGGAGTGTCAAGCAAGATTAATTATTCTGATAATAGTTGGATTATTCCATTTATCATATACAGTAAAAAGACACTGTTAACATTCAGACTGAGTTATTCTTGGTCTTAAGAGGCACAAATGGCAGACCTGGCATCCAGAGGGCATTTGTGTCGTTGAAAAAACCCCATTCCCCTGTTACCTTCTCCTGATCCTTGGGCCAAATTCTTGCCGCAGGGCTGGCTGTTACCATGGTGGCAGAAGGCAGTCCTGCAGTGAGTTGTGTAGGTATGAATTTTTGGCAGAGCTTGAGGATTTTAGGTAGACAGTATAATTGCTCTGTCATTCAACACAAAAATGTGATTTTGTTTTTCTCTGATTGCTTTAGTTCCTGCTTTCCTACTGTGAGATTGTCAAGATCTGTTGCACAGCTTCTGAAAGCTAATTTGAGGTCAGCCCGTGAGTCAAAATCGATTCTTGATTTTTGTCAACTGTGAGCTGCAGACGCAGGGGTTCATTTGGGAAGGGAGGGAGCAGGCGCACTTCCTTGCTGACCTCGGTGGGAGCCGCAGCCCTCAGCAGCACCAGAGCTGGGTCTTCTGCTCTTGCTCTTCATTGATGAAAGGAGTTGAAAAGGGGCAGGATCCTTTCAGCTTAAATCTCTCCTGTTCCAAAATTTCTGCTATTTTGGTATTACTACAAACGGAGAGGGAAGGAAGTTTAGATCTCGGGAATGCACCCTCATCAAAAAGAGGCTGGTAACCAGCCCACAGCGAGGCCAGAGCCATGTCAGCTCCTGCATTTGTAACTGAAACACCTCAAGTTTCCTTCCGGAAGACTCTAAATGGATTGCTTTCAGTTAGAGCACTACAGACATTATAAAAACTGCAATTACTTTTACTGTAGGGCCATAAAATATATATCTGTTGAAGTCTTGGGGTAGGACGCATGGGCGCCCCACAGTTCCAACCGGCACAGATGAGAGTCTATTAGAGATGATGAAAACAAGGCACTAGAAAATCCATTAGAGCTATTTGTTGCCACTTGCAATGATATTCCCTGTAACCACATTAAATCAAAGCATCTCTGGGGCTTCATTACAATTTTTTTATATCAATACTGTATGCTGATATAAATAATAGTGCTAACAAAATCAGGGAGAAGAAATTATATGATATTGTATAAATTAGGGATTTGTGGTCAGTTATTTAGCATTTATATCAGAGAAGCACTTAATTTTTCAATTGGGATGGGATACTATTGTACTACAGACTGCACACACATTAGGCAAATGAGAATCACTGGTCCAAAATGCTGTGACCATCTAAATTTCATTAAGGACAAAGAGTGTAAAATGAGAGAGTAAAAATGATTCAACTTCTCTCTAGATACCATTGTTCTGGGATTGAAACCATACTCATATCCAATAAGAGAATGGAAAGAAACATCTGCTTTTGAACTCTAGGAAACAGCAAAAAGAGACTGACAGAAACCTGCGGTCACCATTTGTAACACTGCTCTTTTCCCTTGCTCTTCAAAGCCCCCTGCTTTTCTCATATGCCATCTACAAACAGAAACACAGCCGGCCTCTACCTCTTCTGGAAACAGCCAGAGTAGTTCACTAGAAGAAGCAAGAACAGTACATTTTCTTGGTAATAAATGACACAAGACTGTCATCACACTTCAGACAAGTGTCTAGAGGGGAAACTAGCCTTGTTCTTCCTGATTCCTTCAGAGTTTTGCATTTGAGTTTCCAGGGTCTATAAACACAAAACATAAAAAGGAGATACAAATAAAACATGCCAGTAAAGTTCAGTGAAAGCAATATAAAGCCAAAACAACGATTCTCCCCCCCCCACACACACACACAGCTCTGTTTGCAGTATGTATGTAATTATCACAAGTTGGTTGGCAGTCCTGCAATAATTAGGCACAACAGCATGAGTTAAGAATGTTTCATCAATCTTAGCCTAGGATTTCTTCTCTTTTGTTGGTTTATGCTAACCTCATCATACTTAAATAGTGGTAAGTATCTTTGTAAAAGAATCTTTTTAATGAAAGAGCCTAATTTAAAATAAGCAAAAATGGATTCCTCCATTTCTGGTGCAAATACATCATTTTTTAGAAAGTTTTAGAAAACTAAGACTTACACAATCCCAAATTATAACCATACAAACAATGAATTTTTGGCTTTGATGAGCAGAAATACCTGCATTATAATTCATGGATTTCAGAATATTTTTGAATAACAAATACGAAACCCAGTCTTGCAAAATTCCATGTTTGTAGTGACTGCCTTCGTGGGGACAGCTAAGACTATGAGAGCAGAGAACTGAAGTACCTAAAGGATGTGAAAATCTGATTCTTACCCAGACTGGCTTTGTAAATCTCAAATCTCAGTAAACACTCAACCTATTTACTTCCATGCATCTGTCTCTGTGAAACAGATGCGCCAGGGGAACACATGTTCCTGTTCAAAAGAGTGGTATTGCTGGTTAGGAAGTAGTTAGGAAGACAGATTTTCAGGGATTTTCTCTAAGGATGCATTTATGGGAGATAGAGCCATGCTCTGATCTTCCGTGAACCTCAATGGGCAGCTTTGTCCTACTGCAGGGCAAAAGCCCCAGAGCCCTTGTGCAAACTCTGGGCAGCTGGAGTTAGTGCCATCCTGTTGGTGCCTGGACAGGAGCAACACCCTTGTTAGTGTGAGCAGGATCTGCTCCCCACTCAAGTCCGCAGCCTTTCCATTGGCTACATACAATGCCAGTTTGTCAGCCCAGAGATAGTCAGCACCAAAGGATGCTCTGCCATTCCTTGGAGCTTGGGATCCGCTCTGTCATCCTTATCCTTTAAAAAGAAAACTGGAGGCAAGTGCCCTAAGGAAACAGAGCTTTGGGGCAGTTGCTATTTCTGTTTTGCTCCCTAACCAGTCGGATCTCGCAGAGGTGCTAAATACAGCCTGTCTGCGTTTTTGGCATATGTATGGAATGTGAGAGACTCCACAGGTGCATGCTTCAGTGTGAAGGCTGTGTTGCCCCTTTGTTTTTTCCACTATAGAGTGGTACCAGAAAAAGCGGATCTATTGATTACTTACCAATAAGCTAAAGATTAAACAAACATACAACTCCCCACTGCACCAGCTGGTCACTGTGGGTATTCCAAACTTTTTGACCATATGCCATGTAACAAAGTCAACAGTCAAGAAATCTTTCTTTCCTCACACTGTTGGCATTGCACAGCTAATGCTCCTAATCTCAAGTATCCCCCAAAAGAAAAATAATGATGTACTCATCCGTTAGCTAACAGTCTTGAGAACAATGCTTGACACGGCTTCTGGAAACCTCGAAGTTACAGCTTTTGTATGTGTGTGTGTGTATGTGCGTGTGTATGTGTGTGTGTGCATGTACGTATATATAAACATAAAAGTTGTTAATAATCCAATTCACCTTCCATTCCTGGCAAGTGGAGTATTTCCATTGGGTTTAATAGGAGAATAGAATCAAATCCCAATTCAGGGAAACACTTTAGTTGAGCTTAAAGGAGGTGACTCGTCCCAGAAACTTCAATTAGGCATGTCAGCAAATGCTTTGCTGACTAAGGACTTTCATAGCTCAGCTGGTGTAGAGGGTAGCTTCCAAGCTGGATGCTATAGGATGTTGACCTCTCTTGAGAGCCCCTTGCAGCAGCCAACCATCTGCAAAACACACTGAGTAATCATAATAATTCCCTTGGCAGCCTCTTTCAGGGAGGAAAGGGAAAAGAAAGAGTAGAGAAAAGAAGGAAATACATTTTGTTTAGCATTAAAATACTCTCATGATTATTGTCTTTGCATTTTTGATTTGGGAGTACATGTTAGAACTTTTCTACCTTTGTCACACAAATGTTATAGCAAGGTCCTCAGTGCTAATGACTGGTAATAGGGAGGAAGAAAATGTATTTTACTAGTTTTGTATTCTTACCCACTGACAAATGTAAATCTTGAGCCTAAGAGGATGTATCATTTTAGGGGTAGTTAGCACTGTTTATCGGTTGCAGCTCACTTAAGCCGAATAGTTTTTGTATCTTATTGTAGGAATGGCTAACGTCCCTAATTCTATGAGCAATATACCTAAATCTTCATATGCCTGAGAGCCTGTTGTCATAGAATTTATGCAAATCCCAAATTAGGAAGGTAACATATATTAGGGTCATGTCTGTCTTCCTTGCAGGTAGCTTTAGTAAAGCTTTTGTTTGTTTCAATGAGGAAAGATGGAGGGGAAAAAAGGCCGTGTTTTTCCTTTTCCTTTCGATGTCCTGGTATATGTGCTACACTGCAATACTTCATGCTGATACAGTGATATATATGATACTGCTCTACCTGATACCCTGAACCCATTTGCTCCTCTGGAAGCTCTGATAATGGTGATCATTGTTTTATTGAATAGCTGCCTCTGGTTAGTGACTACTGAGTAATGAGCTGTGTGATCAGGCCCAAATTATTTAGTGTGGGAGGCCTATTTACACAGGAGAGGCCATAGTGCGGTGTTGTTCCCCATATGGAAGTAAGTTTGTGAGTCAGTGAGGCTAATTTTTAAGCAAGATGCACTTTAGCAGGTTCAGTTCTGAACTACATTGGACTTAAAAATGGAGGAACAGAGAGTAAAATGAAAATATTTTAAGTATGATATGTAATAATGTTTTAACTACTTTGTGAGCCCTCTAGTGGTGCTCAGCATGTCCTGGAAACCTCCAGGAACCTTGGCTGGAGCCAGGTGGCCCTTTTGCCCATCTCATTAATATAAACACAATTTCTCGGGGTTCAGTATGTTCATCTCCTTATTTCAGATCCTTATAAAATCATAGAGATGAGAATTTTATTTCTACCTACCCATGATAAAACACTATTCAGAACGTAAGAAGGAACTCACTGAAACAGTTTTCTCTATTTAATTGTCCCTTTATAACAGCCTGTTAGCCTGCAAGGGATTCCTGCTCCTACGCATGTGCTGGGGAGGTCCACAGCTCCCACCGCACGTTCCCGTGGCAGGGTTTAAATCTTGAGGTGCTCATGCTGTGCTTCTGCAGAAATGGCATTTTAATGAGCATCTGCACTGTTGTCTCTACGGAGTGGAAACCACATCTGAGCTCCTGCCCCGTGCTTGGTGCTGGCGAGGCAAGCTGAGGCTGAGCAAGGGCTCTGCTCGCACACGGGCTCTTGGCTGCCAGAGCCCTAGCAGCCGTGGCAGATGATTAAGACAACATACTGCCTACCACGGTAGCTGCAGGTCTATTCTTCAGCATGCCAGACTGTCTGGGATGTGCCAAAGCAGCACGGTAAGGATATAGTGCCGCAAACAAGGATTCTCTGGAAAGGAATGATTTGGCCAGAAAAATCCTGAATGTACTTCAGAAAGAGCTCAGCTCTGGGATTTTGCTGCGGTGAAATGCATCGTTCTGCTTCTCTTGTAAACACATTTCCGAACGCTCCTTTATTCTTTAGAATTGGCTAATAAAGCCTACAGGAGGGCACCGATAAGTGAAATAAGCCTATAACATTCAGTGCAGTGATTGCCATAGGATCGCTGTTTAACAGCCTCCTTGCTAATCAATTCTCTTCAGTCAGCTAAATGCCATAGATGTTATGTAAATAAATGCAAGTTTGAGGGTGTTCTTCACTGAATGGTTAAAGCTATGTTCCTTCGACTCCACTGTAAAATCAGCATGCATGTTAACAGATATCAACTCCACCTCATACAAATGACTTTCCTTGTTCATTTTACTGCTGCAGCTTGGTAAAAACAGAAACAAGGAATAACGATAAACTGCCTGTTTTTCTTGAGTATCATTTAAAAAAATCTGATCCCTCTGCAGAGACCCAGCCATAGAACAAAGATGCTTATTTTAGACTTGTAATGACATCTGCTATTTAAGTTGTTATAGAACTTCCATTGTAAATTTTAAGCCAGACTGCCACTCTCCAGCTTTCTGGATAAAAGGTCTGACTCTCCCAGCCTTCCTCATGAATAGTATTCACCCAGAGGAGGCTTTCTGCCCTACAAGTTGATGTTTTGGTGACATAGTAAGTAAGAAAATGTGGGGTGCAGAACCCTATTAAAGACAAAAGGATCCCAAATCCATCAAGGACAACAGCAACAAACACAATGTCCTTGATGAAACTAGAATTTCACTCCTAACGTCTGAGATGTGGGTGAGCAGCACCCTTTCACTAACGAAACCTTTATTTCCTAGCCAGGGCTACCAAAAGCTGGACAACGGTGTGTATTTGCCATTTATCTTCTGCTTAGTCCTGAGGCAAGAGCAGTGATACTCAAGAAGCGATAATCAAACATTTAATACCTAGCTCTTAGCTTATGCTTTCAGTGCTACATTCCAGTATCCTGCAACAAAGAGATCAGTGTGTTATCTCCAGGAGGAAATGAAGACACAAGAAAATGGAGTAACTTGCCCCAAGTTACCCAGCAGAACTTGAAACCAAGTCCAAGTCTTACATGTTTATGGAACTAAGCAGAGATTCAATATAAATTAAATAAGCTGATGCCCTGTCCTGCAAATTTCACTGACTTTCTCATATACCATTCTCCTTTCTGTCTTCTATACTGATGTAAGACAATAAATTGTGAATAAATAAAATATTTTGCTTGAATGTCTAGCAGTTAAAATTTTTGAAAAGCTATAAAGTTCCATTATCTTGCCTGTGTAGGGAAATGCATCCTTTCCTCTTTTTTTTTTTTTTCATGTGGGCTTTTTTATTGTTTCCTATGATGCTGTGTGATACATACCACAAGCAACTTCAAACACTCATTGTTTTACAGATAAACAATCTTAATTGTCTAAGTTCCTTTTGTATAAAAGAATGTTTAAATCTATTAATGCTTTATACATTAATATTAATTAATTTGCATGTATATTATTTATCAACATTTTAGCACATGGGACAGATGATAAACTTTCCCCTCTGATTTAAAAGGTGAGTAAACTGAGGTAAGCCATTCTGACAGACTGAAGCTACCTGAGATAAGACTGTTGAAATCCAGGAATTTGACAAAGCAGAAATGAGTGCTCTACTTCTGTTGCTCCCCAAATTTTACCAGTTTAGGAGCAACTGCTGATTTGCTCCTATACACATAAACACACAAAACTTTCAGCATTTTATTCGATATAGAGAACTGAACCTAACAACATATTGCACATCCAAAGCAATCTTGAAATCTCTGGTTTAACTGATAGGCAGCTAAATGAATTCAGAATACATTTACAAGATTGCTTAAAGAGCAATCTTTCTAAATTCTGTAATGTAGGAGATGACCCTATGACTATAGTCAAATGCAAACAGGTGGACACAGGACTGGTTATGTGAAAACCTAGAACTGAACAGAATTCAGTGAGGCCTGGTAAATTCCATGATAGCAAAATATAATAATCTCTTTGAAGACTATTTGAGAGATTTTTTTAACTTATTTTCAATTTTATTTTTAGCATCAGTTGCTTAGAACTTTGATTTTTTTTCTCAACTTATAGACTTATCTAGACCCTTTTCATTGGGGGCTTTCTCTCTACTTTGCATTGAACTGAAAATAATACAAATGTCTAGTATAAAAATAGTCTTCAAGTATGTAGCACATTTTCATGCCAAAGCCCATGTCTGTAGTTGTTACGGATAGCAGTCTGTCATAATAAAACATACCAATTGTCATGGGGAAAGGCAAAGGCGAGTGTAGTAAAAAGCCATGGATTATATTATTTAAAACCAGTTATCCTTTATTTTTAAATGCAAACATTCAAAAAAAAGCAACTTTGATTCCATTTACCTTAAGTTCAATGGCAGCAATCGTGTATTACTACATGGGCAAGCAAGAGCCATTATTGTTCCTTCTTAGTTTCTGCTGTCCTACCTGTGCTGAAGGAACTGCATAGGTAGTTTTACGGGGTAGTAGGTCTCTGTCTGTGGTCCACAGACTCATGAGTTCATGGATGACTTCTGTGGGGCCCTGCAGCAGGCAGGTGAGCCAAGCAGGCCCTGGTCAGTAGGCTAAAACTCATTTTACTGGGCTTCAGGCCTCCTTTCAAAACTCTTGGGATCTGCAATGAAATGAGCTGAAAATCATTGCTACAGAAAATTTTCATAAAGGCTGCTTTCTTCCTAAAGGAGCTAGTGTCTCCAGGCTCACTCCATGGTCAAAGCTGAGTGAAAGGTGCCTGGAATCACTCACCCATAGGAGTCTATCTCTCTTCATTAATTAGAGGGTCAGTCTGGGTAGGTGACCCTCCAGGGGTCAAAATTTGCCTCTATAAATTTTGCCCCTAGTTGAGCTCCCCTGCATGGAAACTGAAGGCATCACAGAGCTGGAGGGGTAGCTTCACATTAACTGCAGCTCCGTCAGTCTAACACCCACCATGTACTGAAAAAAGAGGTCCTGCTTCTTCTCCCCAGCCCTTTCCCCAGCTGCAGGTACCCTCCTCCCTCATGTTGGGTTTGGCAATTGCATGGCCTTTGGGTGAATTGATTCAGTTGACAGGTTGACACATCTGGCAGCAAATTGTTCTTTTATTTGCATATTTATTTATGTGCATTTGGTAGGTTTCCTTTGGGTCAGTTCTCTGAACTGATTTGCTCCAGGGCTATCCGACTGCTAGAGCCACCCCAAGGGGAACGGGGCAGGAGTGTGTGGCTGGGGAAGGAGAAAGGATGAGAAACGGGATCCCCTCCTTCTCTTGAGACAGGACTCAGCGGGACGTGAAATTGTACCCAGAAGGTGAAGCTCGGTGGCAGGTTAAGTTGATCTGAGCTGGCGCTGCTGCTGCTGCCCTCCCCACTCCCTCGCTCCCGTCATGCACTACCAGCTTGTCCTGGCACCAGCACTGGTGCTCAGCCGCGTGGGCAGTGAGCTGGACATGGGAGCTGACTTTGCAGAAAGCTCAGTGCTTCTTTGCAGTGTTCACTGGCTGAAATGTATTTTCCCGCGTAGTCTTGCTGCACATGCAGACAAGCGCCCATCCTGGCAGAGGGGAGCATGGGGCCACAACCTCCAGGACATGGATTAGCTTGAGCTAATTTGGAAGTGCCCCTGAAATGCCCATAAGAAATGATTAGCTCCCCGATCTAGCTTATGAAGAGGGCCCAGCATTCAAGGTCTCACTTGACTGCTATGAGCTGTTTCCATTTATGTTGCTCCGACTGTGTCCTATCTCTTTCTGCTCTTTAGAAACAGAAGTCTCCTATGGCAGAAGTTGTGGATAGATTTGAAAACACATAAAGCCAGCTGAATGCAAAATGCTTGTGACAGCTATCACGAAACTGCAGCTTTAACAACTATCACTGATGACAGCCTAGATGTCAAAAGAGCACGGAAAAAGTCAGATGCACTGCAGCAGCAGTAGTCAAAATCAGACATGATGAGAGGTACTCTTTCGATATGTACAAACATGCATGTCAGAAGCCAGAACGGTCTTTGTGCATCTGGGCTATATAAAAAAAAATCTCACTTCATGTTCTGCACATATCAGTTCA
This sequence comes from Rhea pennata, assembly GCF_028389875.1. NCBI lineage: Eukaryota > Metazoa > Chordata > Aves > Rheiformes > Rheidae > Rhea > Rhea pennata. The sequence continues at coordinate 122,816,287 of NC_084663.1, forward strand.
GTTTCTGTTTGCTCCTACACGATGAGCAAATTTGAGCACTTGGGTATAGTGCTCACAGCTGTGAGATATCTTTGATCAGGAACTTGCAAAAACAAATTCCCCAGTTTGATGAGCATTCTCAAAATGAAGCCAATTCCTGGTTTCTGTAAACTGCAAGAAAAACACCAAAATAGTGGTAAATTGCATAGATTTTCACAAGGTGTAAAAGACTGAGGAACCAGGACAGTAATTATAACTAAAAAGTCAAAAACAACTATGAGAGAAACTATGAGAGCAACTAAAAGTAGCTGTAAAAAAACAGAAAGGAACTCTGCCTTCTTGAGATGTGAAGGATTAGATATCACTGGCCTGATTTATCACTGTGTTGTACCATTTCATGCCAGTGTAAAACCAGGATGATAGAGTTGTGTTGAATCCCACTAAGTAGCATCCCTTCAGTTCTGTCACGCATTCTCACAGGCACAAAAACAAACAAGAGTTGGGTGAATCAAAGAAAAACCTACTGAAAATAAAACGGTAGAGATGTCAGATGCCGGGAATGATAATCATTATACTCCATTATCAATGTAGTTTTATTGTGGCAGTCTGGCCTAAGGTGCAACAGGAATTTATTGAAAAGATAATTTTCAGTAAGATAAAGACCTCTTGCAAAGCAGCGTTAATTTGTCTTTAATAAGTCATTAAATCTGACTGAAAGTTTCCAAAACACTCCAGAGTTCTATACATGCCTTAGGTGCTTGACTGTCTCCATCTTACTATGCTGTTTAATGCTTACAGCTCTTAGAGTCATATTCTGAAATTGTTGAGCTTGTTGTGTTGTACATTATTACTTGAGGAGACCCTTTGATTCATGGTGACTTACTCACAGCATAATATTCTATTCGAGAAGAGTAACAGCACCCCCTATAACAGCACCACATTCTAAGCGGGCACTATGCCACACATGGCAAAATTTGTTTTCTTCATCTGGATAAAGTTTCATGTTGGGGGAATTTGTATTTCTTCTTTAAAAATACACATAAGGTTCTACCAGGCGCAAAAGACATGAGGGATTGCATTTAAAAAATTAGGATTTGCACTCTAAAGTTCTGAAAGTGCTGAATAACCTGATTTCTAAGTATGTCTATTTGAACAAAATGTTCAATACGCACAGTGATTGATAGGCTGGAACAATACAGGAAAAGAACTTGCAAGATGGGGTCTAGTATGGCTGGGATAAGCATATTGTGAGAAAAGTACACCTTGTGTGGTAGCAGGACGTTTTAATAATGCAGTAACAAATGGCTTGGTTTAATTATATCTGTGATCTGTTACTTTTAGCTATTTAAAATATTTCAGATGTATTCCTTATGTGATTGTTTCCAAATAAATGTTTCAGAGGATTATTTGGTTTACATTCAGTCAGTAATAATCAGTGGCAATGTTACTTTTACAGTAAATGTACGTGAAGTTTATGAGCAACTGCACAGTGGGAAATAAAGATATCTATTTGGCATTTCCAAGTTTACGAGCTTTCTTCACAAGAAACTTCTGAGAAGCTTATTTACCCATGTGCATATCTGTATACAGTCATTTACCATAAGTGAAGGCAGATTTGTGTCATCTGTTACATTTATTTGGTTGACTATAGATTGTTTGCCCTTTGATTGCTGCTTATGTTCTGTGAGGCCGTTTGTTTTCCTGCAGAGTAAATGATATTAAAGGAAAAAAAATATTAATTTCTTTTTTGTTTAAATTTTGTTCAAAGGAGGAGAAAAAAAGAACGGGTTGCTCATTCTCTCACCTGTCCACTTCAGGAGTGTTCAGACACACAGACTCCTGGGACACAGAGCTTATGACAGATTGCGGGAAAATATGTTTGTGAGAACCCTTTTGTTAAATTATTGGCAACACATCATCTGTCCCTCAGGACACACAGCACTTAGGTTTCTACTGGCAAAAGCTGGAGGGAACCTGCTCTAAATTTGCGTATTATTTATCCTGAAAAGTTTTAGTAAAGGCTTAATTGTGAAAGGGTTTCCAAGTATTGAATTGTGATTGGTGAAAGTATTCCAGTCTAGGGAAAATAATTATTCTATTGCATATTTCAGAATCTTTGGGATTAAGAATTTAGCCTTGTGGGATTCACAGAAAGAAAGATAAACAAACACATCAAGACGCGATCAGTCAAAGATCGTCCGTGGCTTTTCACAGTGGCGCCCTCCCCTCCTGCAAGTGAAAACCTCGCTCTCCTCGGTGGCGCGGCCCCTCCTGCGAGGAGGCTGCAAAGGCAGCTCGGGGAGCCGCCGGGTGATGCCACCTCCGGCTGCTGCCTCAGCCCTGGCGAAGGGTCGGACCCGGCTCTTCCCACCTGGAGTCCTCCAAGGGCTGCCGACCTGGGGCCTCCCAGGGCTCGGAGTGGCCACAGAGGGGACCTGTCATGAGGACCCTCCCAACCAGCCTTCGTGGGGCAAAGGCAGTAATGAGCACGCCGTGTTTTGTTGTCAGCATTAAGAGAAGAGAGGTGTCCCACCTGACATGGGCATCGAAGAGCGGGGCCTTCCCGTGCTCCGTTGCCCATTGCCTGATAGGGCTGTTTGGGCTTCCTTCTTTTGCTCTCCATGGAGGACTTCGGTGACAATCTTTTATTCCAGTTGAACGATGGAAACGGCTCTGCTATTCATGTCGCCCACTGGAACTTTTCAGCAGCAAATGTGCACAGGAGAGTTTGAAGAGCCCACTGCTCTCATATCACAGATACAGAGAAAGGCATGTGGGCTTGAAAAGCCTTCTAAGAAAACCTTGAACCTCCACTTCATTGCCTTTGGGCCCTTTCTGAATGAAAGTGAAGAGCTAACCAGTCTTAATGAGACTGGTATTAGGGCACAGGGAATTTAAATCCTAAGCATGCTTTTTGCTTCCAGATTATGCAGATTTTCCCGTTTGGTCACTGGTCTTTTTATTGCAGAGCTGTTCTAGGAATGTAAATTCGGAGTAACAATGAGCGAAATTGCTTCTGTGCCTGACTAGGTGCTAAAGTTATGGCCATCAGATGCAAGTTTTAATTATCATTGAGGGACTAGAATAGTAACATTTCTTCTTTTGTTTCAGGCTATAATTATCTAATTTTACACCTTTATGGTCACTGCTTGTTTGCTTGTTTTCATGGACAGACTTTGTGCAGCCCTTCATGCAGTGACAAAAAAAAAAAAAAAAAAGAAAAAAAAAAAAGAATCAGAAAATACTAGCACCATAATTAGGACTGAAGCTAGGAGAAAGCTCTTCCTAATAATTGCAGATATGATGAGCAATTACAATGTACAGTGGCTTTTTGTGTCCCCCTGGGTTCTACAAAAAGCAAGCAAACAAAAACAAGTGGAGAAGCCTCTCCTTCCTTTTGCCTGATCTCCCCCTTTCCCTCCTGGTTTCTGTGAACTGTGGCCACTCTAAGGGATAGCTATGGGCAGAGCATAGCTGTGTACCAGGTATTGCTAGACCTCTCCAGAACGTAATGTAGGCATGAACCCATTTGGAGCTCATTTCTCATACACCCTCCTCACCCTGTGCTGCATCCTCAAGCAGTGTCCTGAGACAGGAAGAAAACTACAGGTCTAAGGAAAAGAAGTAGTGCTCTTCTTCTTTACCTGGGTAAAGTTGAGCTCTTTGCTTTTTTTCCTGCTCTCTCGACATGGGCAGGAAAACCTGCAAAGCAGACAGGTGCAGCTTTTAAAATAATTATTTCCAAGTAAAACTGAAAAGTGCAAACAGTCTGAGATGTCTTCCTTGGAAGGTCTGGGCTCCTTCTCTTCCTGCTTTCTGCCATCTCCTGTCCTGAAAAGTGGCTTTCCCTGGCTCTGTCCCTTGTTGCCTCTGCCTGCCTGGCTGCCTGGCACGGGGAAAAGGAGCCGTAGGTTTCTGCCTGGTTCACGGGGAAAAGGAGCCGTAGGTTTCTGCCTGGCAGCCAGCAGGGATGGAACAGCTGTGCTAGCCAGAGCCAGAGGGCCCTGGGAGCGGGAGCCCACAACGCTAAGGATATCGTGGAGCTACAAGATGCCAATGCAGCACCACTTTCCGCCAAATACTCCCGCAAAGTATGTCCCTGGGCAAGGAGCCAACACAGCCTCCCTGATTCAAGGCAGCACTGGAGTAGTTTCAGCAATTAAAAAATTATGAGAATGTGTCAAAAATAAGGGTTTCCACTGGGGAGGGGTGCAAGCCTGCTGTGTCTTTTAGGGGCAAATATCTAACAAAATACGTGTTTCACATTTTGATCACTTAGTGTACAATTTGAGGTCTGGTGCCACACTCAGGCATAGAGGTTTGGGACCAGCTGATAGATCAAGTAATACTTGTTATCACTCTATCCTTTCAGTGATGACTCAGACATCAAGAATTTCCCACTTTTACGATTTTTCTTTCTATTTGGGTTTACATGACATGTTAACATACCAATAAAAAAGTAAAAAGTTAACAGAAATATGTGCTTATCATTAATATCAGTGTTGAATGATTTATTTAAGTAAGGCAAGAGTACTTTTTCTCTTTCTTTCTCTCCTCCTCTGCATTTCTGTGGAATAAGAATTTGGTAATATGCCTGAAAACCTTCTTTTAAAATGTTGCTTCAGAATCAGTGACTAGAAAGATCAGAACATTTCCTGAAAGCCTGTGGTTTGCATAAGGTCATGGTAAAGATCAAATGGAAAAATTACAGTGTGTGTCAGCTGAGATGTCTTTTGACCACTAAATTTGGTCCTTTGTCATTTTGATTATTTCCTGGGAAAAGAACATAATTAAGACACTTCTCTATATTTTAACATGCATATATGTGCATACTCATGTAAATAGTATGTGTAAAGATTTCTTTTATTTCACCTGCAACTACAAAAAATGAAGTTACTTTGGAAAATTAATATGTAATAAAATGTGATTTTTGTGAAAGACAAGAAATGGTGAATAAAGTTTGGATTTTGAAAAACAAAAATTCATCATTCTGTGTTTCAGTTCTGCTGGATAGTTACCTACAGCTATGGACATGTGGCAGTTGTCCTTTTATACTACTAAGTTTTGAAAGCTACCAAGGTTTGGTGCATTAATGGCTCATGCATTTTTCAAACAAGTTAATTGAAATATACAAGGAGATAGATTAAATAAAGGGAATATAAAAGTACTGCTCAATAATACTTTGGAAGCTGGCACGCTACAGTTTGTTGTCTGCCTTGTAGTGTATCTGAAGTTCATCTGAAAGTTGGAAGGGACCTCAGGAAGTCATTTAATATACTTAATAGATAACAATGTAAATCAGTTTTTGTGGCAATTAAGATGTGTGTGGTGAAAGCAGAGGCAGATGTGTGTTTAGATTAGTGAGTTAGGCTAACTATTGTAGGTGTTGAAACTTCAAGATCTCATTGCCAAATTTATTTTTATTTACATTATGGGCAAATGCTTAGGACTATGAGGAGAGTCATTAAAAGCACTTCTCTCAACACGTATCAGTGTAATGATTAGCAAAACATCTGAAAGCATGCTATGCATTCCTCTGAAAGCTGGCTGCTTCTTTGACCCAGTAATTTTGTCTTACATTTTGGCATATATTTTCCGCTCCTCCACTCAAATTCTCCTGGTCTCTTAGAATGACTTTTCCTCCTCTTCTTTGTCCTAAAACTGGGGACTCAAATGATGGAGCCTTCAATTCTTTGGATCAGGAGGGATAGTCACTTGGTTAGAGTTAATTAAACAGGAGAGTTTTGTATTTTGTATTGCCATTTTAACTAACACCTTTGCACATACCAAAGAAAATGGTTTTGGCAAGGATCAGTGTCACTCACAATGATATCTTTTCTGCTTTGTTTATGGCAAGAACCTATGAATATAATTTATCATAGTTCAATTCTGAAGTCTGGACTTGTGATGTAAAGCCAAACAGAGCAGATGCTGTTATGATGACAGTGATTAACATTATTATTGATGTTATTTTTAATCTGAAGCCTGTTCAGGAAAACACTTACATACATGCTTTAGTCTCATAACGCTGAAGGGAACTCTTGAGTTATCCAATGCTTGTTTAAATGCTATTCTAGATAGGGATGGACCTGAACATATGTGAAAGTGCTTCACTGAGCTGAAGCCTATTAGAGATGAACTTCTCATTTTCTTCATGGGGTGGATCTTTGTTCATTCCACCTGGACTATGCAGGCATAAATCATACTGAACTACCAAAGAAGTACTTTCCTGCATAAATTCCTGAATTGCTTAAACTTAACACCTAATTACAGAGCTGGTGAACCTGGATATGAAGGCGGTTTGAACGGCTGCCTGAAACATCAAGAGCTGAGATGCCTTTGTTGAGAGCATTGTGCAGTGATGTGCAACGTGGGTAGATTCCTGTGGGATGTTGACAGTTTGTGGGAAATGCATGTAGGAGGAAAGGGGTTACTAAGACCAGAGCTTTTAAAATACATATTTTTTCTCTCTCATTGTACTGCTTGTGGGCTTGGGGATTTTGGGGGGTTGTTTGGTTTTGTTCTCTTTTTAATGTAGGGGGAAGGAAGAGCTTCTGTTTTTTTTTTTTTTGAAAAATCTGGCCAATAAATGTAGTATGTAGTGAGTCACTTGTTCCTGGAGATTCGAAACTACTCGGGTGCTTCCCTCCCCAAAGGACACTTGTTGATGCACCTGAAAGCTGTAATGTTCCTTTTTTTGTGCATGTAATTTATATGGAATGACAATCACTTGATAAGCCATGGATTTATGTAATAAATTAATTAGCTGTGCAGCATTTCCTCAACTCTTTGCCTGCCAGTCTGTGTCCATTGGGATTTGTTTGGCTTTTCCAAAGAGTTACAAATAGCTATCGGTATTATTATTTTCCTTTAAATCAGTTGATAGGAAAGTGCTTTCTTCTCTTCACAACAGAAGTGCAATTTTCCCGTGGGGCTTTTCTGGCCTCTGAGGCATAGGATGGACAGGATTCAGTTCAGCATCAGCAGCGGGATTTCTGCATGCAAACATATGGAGTTTAAAGTTCAGTAGTTTATAGCAGTGCAAAGATAGGGTCAGAAGCTTTTGCCATTGGAAGAGGGTGAATCTTAGCTTCATGAAAAACTTGTGACTCTTGCATTTAGTATCAGCAGGGCATGAGACATCATATTTGAAGTTTTAATGCCTTTAGGTACAGCAAAACTATTTTCATGCTTCTCTTCGGATATCAGATCAGGATCTGTTTATTCCAAGGACAGTGTATATAACTTTTAGAAAAATATTGTTAAACTTAATGAATTCGCATATTCTAATTTTCTTTAGAAACTTTGAGTCCATTTTTAATCCTGCTAGAACAGAGTTCCAGAGAGTAATTTTTTATTTGTGTTGCTTGAAAAAAGGCAGTCTTTTATCATTCCTTATGGATTTTTATCATTTAATGTTTCCACTTTTTGAATGAGGGAAATGTTGAATAGGAGCACAAGATTTTTCATTTCTATTAGAGTCATCATATTGCAAACCCTAATATATTCCTCCTTATTTTGTCCTTAAATTAAATGGTCCTAATCCCTTTTATCTTTTTATAAAGAAAATTCTTCATTCCTTTACTTGTTTTAATTACCTTTTATCTGAACCCCCTCTATTACTGTACTACCTGCTATAAACGCAGTGACCAAAACTGAACACAGCATCCCAGTTGGCAGGGTATTATTCACTTACCTATCACATTATGCTACTTATAATATATTTTCCCACCCTGTTTTTTATGTCTCATAATATGCCATTTGCCTTTTTTGGTCCAGATGATATACTGTGCAGAAGGGTTTTTGCTGCACTGCCATCAGGAGTCGCCCAGCCCTTTTGCAGCCTGTCACAGTTCAGAACTCAGCACAATGTGCACTGCTTGCAGATCACTCTTGATAGGGCTCTTCACTTCTTATTCATCAGTATGTTAATCGGGACTGAGTTGCCATTCACCTGGCTTTGCTAGGTGTCGTACTTTTCTTCTACTTTAGTCACTTCTTCTTCTTCTTTTTTTTTTTTTTTTTTTTTTTTTTGGGGGGGGGGTATATTCTGTGGATTTTCCACTTCACCACTTAGCCCTTTTTCAGGTTCATTCCCATCAACAGCACTGCTAGAGGACAGGGGGTTTCCCGTCTCAATTTCTGCCAAACCATCAGCGCTGTTTGTTCTTACTCCCCGCTTTGGGCCTCTATACAGCGCTCCTGTTGCTTTGCAGAGCGGTTGCTGTAGCTCATGCAGGCACATCTGAGCTTGCCTTTGAACTTGCTAGCTCTGGTACAGCTGGCCACGGTGGGCAGCGTGGGAGTTGTGGGCAGCGTGGGAGTTGTGCAGACCCTGGGCAGGCAGCTTGCAACAGTCTCTGTGCCCATACCCTACCCTCCTGCTCGATGGGAGTAGCTGGTCAGAAGTGACTTGTGTAAAGCTCCTCGACCTTCAGCCAGACCTCTGAGTGCAACATATTCATAGCCATTGTATCCGAATTACCAGCAGGGCTTCTCCTCCCTGCCCTCCCCCCCCCCCCCCCCCCCCCCCCCGGTAGCTGCATGTGTTAAACAGCCTCTGGGCAAGCACTTTACTACAGGCTTATTGACAGCTCCTGTGCTTATATCAGCGGGTGTAACTCCACTCATTCCAGCTTTAATAGGCCTCCATCTAACAAAACTTGTAACTGATTGCTTAATACTAAGCATTTGAATAGTCCTGCTACTGACAGTGGGGTTTCTCCCATGCTTAAACATAAATGCATGCTTCTGTTCTGCACTCTGCCAAAGCTCTGCTCAGGTGCTTGGTTGAAGAATTAGGCTGTTTTATTGGGACACAAGTCTTTGCACTTTAATTTCTAAAAAGCTCCTTTCTGTAGTGTAAATAGAAGATACAGATTCCACCGTACTGTGTTAGGAAGCCTACCAATAGCTGGAAATACTTGCTGTACTATCTTTATACAGTCAAGCCAAAAGAGCATTCATGTTAAGCAATAATTTGAGCAAGATTAAGAGGAAGAGAGACAACACATGGCCAGTTAGTCACAAAGGTACACACATATACATAACATAAATCCCCAAACTGTTATAGTAATGTACTTAGTTACTGGAAATGCAATACGAGCCCACTTTCATGAGCAGGGATGAATGAACTCGTTTAACCTTTGTACAGTGTTTTCCACCCACACAAAAAGTGACATCAGATGCTTCATATAGTTGAAAAACAAGTCAGCACTTTGGAGCCTCCAGAAGAAGAGACAAAGGTATCTCCTTACCATTATTAAGATTTGGTCACTTAATTGGCTACCTGTTTACTGTGGGTCACTCCAAACTCCTCATTAGTTATTCGTCGTTCCTAATGACTCTGATGTAGAAAGACAGCCCTTCAGCGCTGTTCGTGAAGTTCTTGCTGCAAGCTATTTTACCTTTGTGTGTGTAGTATACTGTAAGGCTTTTGCAGTAAATGAGGATTATTTTACCATCCAGTATGCCACGGAGAGAAGCAGTGGCACTGAAGAAGGCTTTGCATAAGGTTGCAAGTCTTGCTGCCATTGTGGTTAGGTTAGAAAGTGTTTCTGAGTCAGGCAAGCAGGCACTAGTTGGCCTTCAAGTAAAAGCTTAAAGCTTTGAAGAAAGATTTTAAATGGGCATTACTGAAACTGCTAAGTAAAATGCAAGCTGGACCTATCTACCTTTGTGCCACAGCCTGGGTGGATTTCAGCCCATTTCAGCATCACCTAAAAAGTACTGCAGGTTTTCTAAAGTTCAGGGTTTATAATCTTTGCAGGGCATCTCAGTGCTAGTAATTTTGTGCTACTTTCAAGATAGCTTGGGCTTAGTGCCTGCCTGTCCCAGCGTACAACACAAAGGGACTTGGTTTGAATCAGCTTTTTTGGCCTCTGCAAACACACTTATTCCTCTTTCCTCCCTCCCACCCCCAAAATTGTTAGAGAAATACTCTTTGAAGTCCTGGGAGAACTAGCAAATGTCTGCAAAGGGAGAAGGTGGGGGTGGTGGAGGTGGTGGAAGGAGTTCAGTTTGTCAACACGACAGCCAGGAAGCAAGTTATTTTTAATGCTTGTGGTGGAGAGGGGGGCAGCCCACATGCTTTTGAAAAAGAGTTTAACTAATTGCATGGTACAGCTTCTTCTGTTATTTGTCAATATGTTTAATTTTCAATCTTGGCTGGCAGGAGGAGTGTGAAAAGAGAATCGTGGCACCAGGCTCCTGAGCTAGCCGGTGAGGCACAGTGAGTCTGCGCCTAGGGCGTGCCACTGTCCCCCCAGGTCACCCTCCAGCTTCCTCTGACTTAAGCAATGATCGTAAAAGGGACTTTGCTGTCCCTAGAGAAGTCATGAGCAGAGGCACCAAGGAAATGACTCTTTTTCAGAATTCAAGAATTGTTTATTTTAAAAATGGCTCTGACAGTGCACAGCCTAAATTTTGAACTAGTTCTTAACCCACAGAATATCTCATTTTTACCTTAGCTTCATAACTCTATCAACAAGGAGAGGCATATGACTATGAGACTGTACTTGACTGGACTTCCTTCAGAAGAAGTGAATTTTGGACACACAACATTTTTTTGAAATCACTATTTCAGTACAGTCATATTTAGATTTTTTTTCTTCTGCGTAGTTCATACAGTGAACAGTTCTTCAAAATCTCTGCACCCTGTTGATTGAATGAAGCTCTCTAGGTCCCGTAACGTATGCATGACACAGGCTTGACACTGCTGCTAGATTCTCTCAGTTCAACAGCAGTGTGAAGTCTATATTATCCCAAGCTAAAAATGTCAAAAAATAGCTCTATCCCTCAAGAAATCTAGCCTGTAATTTAATGTGTGGCCATGCAGACTCTGATTATGTATGTGTACACACATATATGTGTGCATGCATGTATGTGTGTATACACACACACACACACAGAAATATATTCCTGTATTTATATTATTTATTACAGTTATATATAAATTCCATTTTCATACAGTTAAAAAAAAAGAAGTGCAAGCTAGTCCTTCTCTCTTTTTCTTAAAGAGTAATGAAAGACCTAATCATGTAACATAGCATGCAGACTGAATCCTGGGGAATATGCAGGTATTTGTTCCTTGTGTTTGAAAACAAGTAATTAGATAGAAGATACATTTTAAAATAAAAAATAAAGAGCTAGAGATCCATAGTAAAGTCCAGCTTGTTCAAGAAGAGCAAGAGAAAAGATAGATGTGACAAGAGGTATTGCTGCATCAGCATCCCTGGTTTACATACATTTATCAGGTAGGAAATTAAAATTAGTTAATGCTCTGCCCTTCTTGCTCCGGAAGTTCTCCTGCAGGGATCCAGTACACCTCTGACAGTGCGGCAATGAGAGGGCCACCTCTGGAAATACTTAGGCACACCAATACCAAAGCTTCGCAGGTAGTCCTGGGTGAAGTTCTGGCCCCGTTGAAGTCAGCAAGTGTTTTGCTACTGGCTACCATGGAGTTTAATTCTCTTTCTGCAGAACAGAGGCTAGGAATGAGAATTAATATCTGTGTACAGAAGTGTATGTGTTTTGAGTTTATAGTATCACAGACCTGCTCTTAGCTCAGAAGATTACTGGATGAACTGAGAACAGGAATAATGGAACAAAAATCAGTGCTTATTTTATTGATTTCTTGGTGCTTCAGAGAAAGCAGGAAATCATGACCAGTGGTAATTTGTATGTAACTTGTTGGCAAGATTTACTAGAGCTTTCCCACATAGGAGACTGAGAAAATGCTTTTGACCACTTTTGCTCTCATTAAAACAAGACCAAAAAAAAACAAAACAGAACAGTCCATAATCAAACTTGGAAAGCTGCCTTTTGAATGGAAAAGTCTGAAAAGTGACAAACAAATGGATAAGATTTCTGTGGGATTTTGCCCATGTTTTGGACCATGCTCAACATATGATAAGTTCACATCATCGGCAGATCCTATTAGTCTAGTATGTCATAGTAGCTGCACCTAATTATTTAAATTTATTGCAAATAATTTTATAAGGCTTATTTTTCATGAGTTTAATTTTAAATGATGCACAATTAAACTAGGAAAAGTGTGAAAACTGAAAAGTAAACTAACCGAGACAAATGTCTCAAAACAACAATCTTCTTCCTGGGAGAGGAAACGCTGTAGTAAGATTGGCAGTGGATGAAAATTTATAAGATTTGTAGAGTTCATTTACTTTTACCCACAACCCATAATACTTTTGCCAGCATTACACCATTTCAAGCTGGCATGTCCTTTCTGCAGTGGGGATAGATCCAAACCAGAAATCTTTTCTCAGTTCTTCCTTAATTTCAGAAATGTTTGTTCTCAAAATTCCAGTTCTATATCTATCTCATGGCGTTTGAGCAGAACTGGATGAAAAAATTCCAAATAGAACAGTTTTTACATCGATGATTCATATACGAAGTTGCGTACTAGCATTGATCAGGCTGCATTGCAAGTATTGTGCAACTGGAATATTTGTCTTTAAAAGGTACAGCTCCCGAAGCTGGAAAGTCTCAGCGCTTTTTTTTTTTTTTTTTTTTCCCAATTAACAGATTATTTCTAGCACTAATGCACCAACTTATTTTTTTCTGTACAAAATGTGAGCTCGACTTCTTAATGGAAAAGTATGAATAGAGAGCTTCAAATACATATTTTCTGATTTGTATAGTGGTAGAGCCAGAAGAGACACTTAAGGGGAACAGGAGGCACCCTGAGTTTTTCATTCTCAGCCTACGAACCCATGACACTGTCTGGCTGCCCTACCTAATTCTCTGTCCTATCTGCCAAGCACCAGGTAATAACCACCAAGCCCATTAAACAGCTCTTTCTGCTAAAATGACCAGCTGTGTAACAGTTAATCCTGACTTTTGAAGAAGAACCTACAATTCAACAGTACCTTCAACAGCTGTGAGAGAGTTCATTATGCCAAGGGACTGTACTTACAATGTACACTGGAAGTGAATTTAGGAGGCATTTGAATAAAAAGGAGACTGTTCTGCGTAGAGCGGCAATATGGAAGAACGAATGGAGTTTGGAGCGTGAAGGCTGTCTTGATGTAAATCTGAACATATGAAAAGAGATTATGGATGAGAATGAATCTCACCAGGGAAGTGGTCTCCCTGCACACAGGCACTGCAGGCTAAGCTTTGCTCTCTAACTTAAATTTTGCCAAAGCACAGCACAAAGTGAGGAAATTTCAGGCAGGCAGAGCTATGGTACAGAGAAGCAACTCAGGAGGCCAAATAAATTAAGACAGTATTAGACACCTAAAGAGAGCACAACTCTCTCTTTTTTTCCCTTCCATTTTATAGGTCCTAGAAGACAAACCCTCTGTTCCAGGCAATCTATCAAAGCAGATTTGAGCCGTGCTGTGCTGGCATCTTCAGAAAGTGCTTACTTGGATATTAGTTGATTCTTAATATCATAAAATGTGGGCACCCAGTAGTGGGCTGCAGGACATAGTCTTAAAGCCATAATTCAGAACTCTATAAGACAGTGTGTATATATAAGCTATTGGACAAGATATACGGTATCCTTGTGGTGCATGACCTAGCCTAACCAGAGATGCATGCAAACAAAACATGCAGGTAGAGTCCTTAGAAGGCAAAGAGCACATGAAACCACATCAAGGCCTTTGTGAGCTTATTCTAAAACATTAACAAGCAGCGTGTTTAAAGAACAGTGGTAGTGCAAAAAGGGAGAGAGTAAATGTAACTGAATGAAAATAGTTTTACTGCTGAAGTGTTCTTTTAAACTGCTTAGGATAAGTTCATAACAAGTTATTTGTAATTTCAGACTGTGTTTAGCGAAGTTTCATTTGAAGCAGGAAAGTAACAGCATACATAATCCCATATGTCTGGTAGCCAGGCAGAACTAGCTGATGAGTGGAAAACGTGACTGGACCAGTAGTGTTACTAACTTGTGTTCTTTTGGAAAAGCTTGGAATGGATGAGATGAGATGGAGGGTGTGAAAAGGTGTCTCATGGTGGGTTACTGAATGTGTGGGGGTTTTTTTTTCTGCTGTAGTCATTTTTTAATTTTAATTGTATTAATAAAATGACTGCAAGCATGACTCATATACAAGTGACCTCCTTCCTGAGCTGAAAAGAGGAAGGCGAGTGAGTCTCACCTGCAGCCCATGAGCTCCCATTGGGGTCATAGTAGAGGTTGGTGTGACATGCAGTTGCATTCTCAGGGGAAATGCTGAAGCTGAGATTCTTGAGGGCATCATAGCAGCCTAGCTTCAAAGCAGGCAGTAAGCTGCAGTGGCCTGCTGTGCCAGAGCTGTGCTCTAAATGTTTGTATCCTAATAAACCTTGACTTCCCAGAGCTGAGAGGGACCTGTGGCAGCACTGGTGAGCTGGCAGCTTTGAGCTTCACGTGCCTCCCCTTCAGGCTGCCTGGGTGGGAAGGTGGCAAAGTGAGTGAGGATTTGGCTGAGAGGGAGACTCACGAGCTGAAGAGAGATGTGGGAGGGAAGAGCTTAGCAAACTGAAATAAGCTCTGAAATTTAGTCCTGAATAGATATCCTTCTCCTCATTTCAGGCAAAATTCATTAATACAAATTGATTGCGCAGATTGTTCTGTATCCCAGACCAGATCTGGCAAAGGGTGCGAATAGCATCTGCATGTTTCTGAGAGGGCCAGGACAGATTTTCCCTTTGGGAAGGAATGGTAATTTTCCTCCACAGCCCAAGGAATGTGCTCACAGATGGGGAGGGCTCTAGGAGTGAGGCTACCTCACACCCAGTGAGATACCGGGAACAGCTGCTGCTGGTGGACGATGCTGTAGAGCATGGCTGAAGCTGGCCATTGTATCACCCCTCTGGTCCAGGCTTTGCTCTTCCAGAGTGGGAAGCTCAGCTGGCCACAGGTGCCCTGCGGCTCCTCAGAAATAACCTCCCCATTTCAGACCAGTTATGAGTATACTTTAATTAAACGCACTAATATTGTTTGAAAGACCTTGTGACACTTCAGCCATAGTTGGTGCAGTGAGAAGGTGGAGAATTATGAGAACAGGCTCTCACAGCACAGTTTTTTTCATTGTTCCCTGTGCAGCTCAGAGACATCGGAGAGTAACTGTGCTGATTTTTTGTTATTAGCTATTATTATATTCAGTGCAATCTATTTCAGAATTTCCTCTATTTTTCAGTTTCTGCTGCGATGCCATTATTTGTACTAAGGAAAAGTCAATATTTTTTACAAAATATCATAAAGTAAATTATTATAGGATTAATTATTAATTCTTTTTAAAAAATAAAATCTAATCATTCAAAAATATTGAATGTGAATATTTTTGCAGCTTGCTGGGTGTAGCAAGCTAGTAAATGTTTGAGTTTGTGGTATCAACAGTAAAATTGAGGATTTCTTTAATACAAACTAAGCAATGCCTTGATTCAGACACAGTTTTAAGGTGAAGATCTGTAGCAGTACTAGCAACTGGTTGACACCGCGCCTGTGACAGATGAAACACTTCCTTTTCAAAAATGTAGAAAAAACATAGAGAAAAATGGTATTTGTTTACTGTGAAGTTAAATAACGAATGTTGACATTTCAATTATTATTATTAGACCTCAGTCTGAACACCCTACTGAGATAGATGGGATGAGAATATAGTCACTCAGAGAGCTCTTCTTTCAAAGTGACTGAAGACTTGGGCATAGCTTCCTGGGCCAGGTTACTGTGCAGTTAGCATTGAGAAGGTTGCTTCCACACTCTGCAAAAGGCAGACTCTAAAATAGGATGCAAATAATGGTTTAGGTCATGATATAGCCTCACTGTCTCACACTGTGAGCCGCTTCCAAAAACTGTGTATGCCGAGAGCTGCGACATCCTGTTGCACTCACTGCCTTTCTCCCAGCTAGAGCCACGTCCCACTGATCCCAGCCTCTCCCGCTCTCACTAGAAGTCTTCTCCTCTGCACCTGGCCTGTATCCCTGCTGCAAGCCCCACTTCGCCTCTGCATCTAGAGGCTGCTGCTTTGCACAGGAGGAAGTGGCCATCTGTCAAATTGCAAGTCTGGTTGCTTTATTTCCGCATGAACTTCTGCAGCCTGGGCAGCATGTAGGCACGCAGACAGGCATCGTACCAACCCCAAATTAAGATGCAGGATGAAACCAATCCTGGATCCCAGTCTTTTGTCACTTTTCCCCACAGTGACTTACACCTACAGCAGTCCTGCCTCACTTCTCTGTGTAGTACCCTCTCCTTAACCTGCATGCCAACCTTTGCTCCAATACGCAGCTCCAGCATCAGGTCTGTGCCCAAAAACATGGCTGGTGCCTTTGCAACATCAGAGCCTTGTCCTACTGGTGCTTCCCCGGTTCTGCAAGATGGTCTGCGGCCCAGGATGCAGCTGAAGCCACCACCTCTCCTCTGCCACGTGATAAAGTGTGATGTTCATCCACGATCAGGTCTCCTAACAAAGCAATTGCACAGTGAAAAGAAGGGCACTGAAGCTGGGGGAAGAACAGCCAACTGAGAAAGGGGAAGGTGGCACACCCAAAATAGAGCTGGCAGCTTTGTAAAGAGGTACAGTCAACACCACTGATATAAATGTCCCAGACAGATTACTCAACACATTGCAAAGGTTTCATCAAGAAAAAAGGTTATAAGAAGGGAGCAGTAGAGCAGTTTTGTGCTGTATAATTGGATTCTGCAGTCAGGAACACAGGTGCAAAATTTCAGATTTCTTTTTATAAGGTAGTTAATGTTTATGCATCAGAACTGAAGCTACCCCTGGGTAGCTTCAAGCAGTGCAAGTGCTCTTCCCAGCTGTGGAAGGCATCTTCACATGGACATTGGATGAGGGACCAGTGCGGTAAAATATCCCAGAGCCTTCAGGCAAGCTAATGCAGGAGCACTCCAAATAGTTGTAAACCATGGTCATTCACGATTCCAGTCATTTTTCTTCTTTGTTTGTGGCTTTTTTTCCCCCTTCCTAGTTCCCCTCATGGGCTGTGGGATGAGTATTGACTGACTACATATTGTGTATGTTTTAACAGTGCCACTTGGGAGATTTTACCGCATTACTCTCACAGACAGCTATCTTTTATGTGAGGTGAGTAATCCACATTGTGTATTGTTGGGTGAAGAGATATCCAGCGGCTCTGTAGGAATCATTTGGGTTCTAGATACCCTCTTTGGCTCCACCTCAGTGCCAGGTATACAGCAACAGTGTGAGTATCTCCATGTCATGCTACCCAATACCTGAATGACCCCAGGGCATGAATTGTCCCAGCCCTGATCCTAGATAATTGGGAATTTATTGTAGCACACAGCTGTACTACAAGCTTTGTGCTGGCCTAATTGCCCGTGTGGAAGATCATATTCAAAATGACAATAGCCTCTTCTTTTCTCTACCTTACAAGTATTTTTCTCATTTCACAGTCTGGCAAAACTGATGCAGAGATAGTATAGGTGAGTTAGACAAAGTCACTCATCAGCAAAGTATCAATCAAAATATAGACTAAGTTTGAATAGTCTGAATCCTTTTACAAGCAGTTTTTATCTCATATTTTGGCCTGACTTAGCATCATCTCACATTCCAAGGACTTTCGAGCATATAATGTCTTGAACAATGCATGACAGCAGCCATGTGACATTTTTCAGATTTCTGAGAAGTTAATGCAGAAATCTACTGGTGATTTTGATATGCTTTTATGTACACATCAAACCAAACCTCACTTTAGTATACAGTTACATTATAGTAAGTCAGATGTATCCCTGTCATAACTCCATTGACTTTAATGAAGTAGCACCGGAAACTAGTTTTGTCCATGAAATGTCAAGAGAAATTTCAAAAACACATTTTTCAGCCCATTTTCAGCCCACGTTCAACTATTTTCCAGAGTAGAAATAGTAGCTTATTTGGCCATTGGATTAGAGTACTTGAAGGAAATATAAATACCATGAGTTTGAGTATAAAGTTGAAAAAAGTGAGGTTTTTCTTCATCTGTTCTCTTCATGTGTTGAAGAAAAGCAAACTGACTGTGTCTAAAAATGTGGCTAAGCAATCCAGAGTAACATACAAAATTAACCAAGTGCAAAAACAAGGAAATTTTTGACACTAACATAGATATTAAAACCATCTACCAAATACTGAGTAAGTAAACAAACACAAACTCATCTCTAAAGTTCCCATTTTCTTTTCTTAATTTCTAGACTGCGAAGGAAGATGAAACTATGGTTTTAAATCATAACTAACTCTAAATCTAGATAGATTTTTTTTTCAAGTCCAATTCTGGTTTATCAGAATGTGGCAGGAAAAAATCCTATCAACAGCATTTTTTCTCTATAAGAGAGGTCATGATGGCAGAAATTTCACAAGAACAATTGACATCATCAGATTTCCACCTTTCAGTTGGTTTGAGGCCAAAATGGTCATTGATTTTTCACTTACAAGCTGGAACTGGTAAATAATACAGTGTCTTTTTTGCTGTAATAAAACTACTATGAAACTAATTAGATACAACAAAACTAGTTCTGATGAATTTTTAATCTCTTTTTCTTATCCATTAAATATAGCCATCTCTGTATTTCACATATTCAGTTATACTTGAGCTTATCATATCTCTTTAATGAAATATTAAATAAATAACAAAGTTGTGTGCAGGATTTTTTTCGTATATTCTTTATTATCAGCAGTAAAAACAAAGCAAATAAGTAAATTGGTATTCAGTTCCTCCGTTTAAATACCTATAGGAAACAAGGTAAATAAAAATATATTTAACAGTGAATATGTCTAGTGGGAACACTTCCTTGTGTTTTACTTTATAGTGGCTAAACATTAAGTCAAGCCTTTAACTTGAATTTAATGTATTAAAGCAGTAACAATCAAGGCACAAGGCATTTCCTGGGAATTAATGACTGACTGGGAGAGCTGATGGGCCAACGTGAAGCTGAGGACCATTAACCTCAGCTAGTCATTAATTTCCCTGAAATTCCCTGTGCTGAACTTGTTAGTGCTTTTTTATAATCTTCTTATATATTAAAATATATATATAAATGTTTTCCCTCCTGTCAAAGCATTTTTTTTAAAAAAAATACCATAAGAAGGAGATATTTGAGCAATGAAGTTGTTTCCCTTGGCTTTTCTAAAAAATTAAAAATGAATGGCAAAATTGAAAAAGAAACAAATTCAAACTATCTCAGAAGCAAGCACACTTCCCCAGCAGCAGAAGTTATCAAGATCCTTCCAACTTAATTTTCCACCTGAAACATAAAATGGTGATGCAAAATTGAGAGGTTTGACCACAGAAATGTTTATTTCTCTTGACTCTCCATGAAATCCTGACGGGTAACTGTCCAATTTCCAATACATTCCAGTTAGATAAAGAAACTGCATATTGATAGATTCATGGAATCTGAGCCTAAATTAGCCCATTGACTTTAAAAACAGAAAGGAATTGTTATAATCCTCTATTCTGACGTGTGATATATATCCTTCATATATAGCTTGTCAGGTTATTTTGTGCATTATTAATTATTATTAATAATGCTTACTGCAGTAATATCTCAGGATCAGCTGGAAATGGTATCCTATTGTGTCAAGGGTCCTAAACAGACAGCAAGATGTTTCTATGGTGTTTACAATCTTACTTTTCCTACAGTGGTTGAAACTTAATAAATAAATAATCCGTAGAAACGATAAGAATGAAATGAATGGTGATGGCATTCTTTGATCAGTTTTCATTTTTTGACTTGATGGTATTGATTCATCCTTTATGAAAATTCATCTCAGGAGAGAAAAAGAGCCCAAAGATTTTACTTTTAAGACTCACAATTTCCAGGAG